>NC_134858.1:8123142-8440749 GCF_049852395.1 Peromyscus maniculatus bairdii
TGGAACCATTACCTGAGTGTGACCAATGGAGAACACACACACTATTTATCCAGCAGCTTCCCCTGTCTTTTCCTTAATGAATATTAGCATTTTCCACTGGGGGAAAATGGTGCTGAGGGCATTATTATTAGAGGTTGAATACATACTCATTGGCACCAGCAAATAGACATTTTATTGATTTTCATAATCAATATGTTTTCCTAATTAGTCCTATTACTGTATACATTAAGCTAAGCAAAAAGTTTCTTTTGATGTTAATGTATTAACATTTTATCTGTAGTGACATAATATGCTATTTTAAATGTGGTGGTCCGGACTTCATTTGCAAGCAATGAAAGGACATATAGAATAACTCACCTACGGTAAGAACAGAAAGGAATTTTATATCCGCAGGCTACACAGAAGAAATACATGCTGGAGACAGAAATCTAAACACCATCTGTAATTTTCCTTGTAGATCAACTATCTACAGAAGGGAATAGATGCATAAGTCGTGTGAGCATTGCAGCTTGGATGGAAAGGGATCCTGGCAGTCAGGACCCAAGGAATATAACAAAATCACCTGCTCCAGGGAAAGGTTTTCCCAATGTAACAACTCTGCTCCCACAGGGGAGTGTTTCCCCAGCGAAGTTGTTACAATTCTGCTCAAATCCTCAAAGACCCCTCCGAAGTGTAACAACTCTGTTCTGCTAGGTCAAGTTTTCCCAGCGATATTGTTACTGTTTTGCTCCGTTCTGCTCCACCTGCTCAGGCTCCAAAGAAAAGTTGCTACTTCTCTGTTTCATTTCGCTCTTGTGAAGAATGGTCTCACCCAAACCTCATTCAAGAGTTTATTGGGAGGGAAGAATCCAGAAGAGGCGCTGCCTCTGCCAGAGAGGAAAAAGGAAGCCTCCAACTGAACAGGTACAGGGCATGTATAGGGCTCCTTTAGGGATGGAGGTTTTGCAGATTGAAGATTTTCAGGGTCAGAATTGGTCAGATTTCAATTCCTGAGCTTGGAGCTCAGAGATTGGCTGGATTTCATGCTTAGGGATTGGTTGGATTCATGCTCAGGGATTGGTTTGTTTTCATGCTGTGTTGATCAGGGCCAGAGTGTTTCTTTTATTGGCCCTTTTTAGCATTTTGACTCTGGATTCAAGGCCACAGTGTGTTTCTTTCACTGGCTCTGGTTTCAGGGCTAGAGTATGTTTCTTCAGGTGGCCCGTTTACCCTACAAGAGGAAAATGGTCTAATGTCAAACATCATTTTGATGAGAAGCATATTTGAGTTCATTTGGGTACTTTTTAAACCCCAGAGCCTTACTTAATTTTTATATTGTCATACACACGAAATAATGCATATAAACATTTTTCACATGTCTGGATATACTATACTAGTTCTAAATATTTTGATTGCAGCTACATGAACTTAATATATTTAATCTCTTGAAAATGAATAAACTTTCTCTGGCATTGGAGATTATATATTTTTCTTTCCATATCATGAATAAAATGATATTTAATTGGGAAAATATATTATGTTCTTTTCTTTAAATTTTCTTATATTTTAGAGCAGAAGTTGTGACAGCATGCATGTGACCTGTGCAAGATCAAGCCATTCAAACTTGCAGCAGGAGGAAGAAAAGTGGGCAATTGATAGATGCTGAGAGAGGAAAAGTCAGTATCCTTTTTTTTTCTATTTATAATTTATTTACTTTTATTTTATGTGCATTGGTGTTTTGCCTGTATATATGTCTGTGTGAGGATGTTAGATTCTTAACGAATATGGTCTATCAAGGAAGATCAGCATGGTAAGTAGAAGACCAAACACCCAAGAGTACATAGGAAATAAAAATTATACTGTTCTTTGTTAGTGTGTTTGATTAAAACAGGTCATGTTACTAGGTGGGTAGAGAAGGGAGAGTACCTCTGGTAGGAATTGAGGGAGGGGTAAATATGATCAAATTTCATTGTGTGAAGTTCTCAACTAACTAATAAAAATGAGACAAAATAGCAGAAAATTTCACCACAGTTATGTTTTCAACTTCTATACTCCATGAATATAATGTTAGAATTCTGTTTTGTGGAATGCAGAATTAAGAATTCACTTCAAAAATTTCTTCCCTCAAACTAAAGAAAGAATATAAAATTTCTTTTATTTCATCTCATCTATCTGGAGGCCTGATACGTAGAGACCAGAATATTTGGTATGTATATTTTCCTTCTTTTGTAAATTATATTTTTGTTTGCATGTAGCCTAGCCTAGTCCTGAACATGTTATGTAGCTAACATGGACCATAAACTAACTCCTGGTATCTTGCTTTTACCTCTTCATTTCTATATTAAAAGAATGTGCTATAAAGAGAACCCAGGATTTTGTGAATGCTAGGCAAGTACTCTAGAACTTAGTAACTTTTCCCAGGACTATTCTCTGTATCTTCTAACTCAGATCTCAGTCAAAGGTTAAAGATAAAATTTGCTACAGAAAATTTTGACTGAGAAAGCTACAGATCCACAAGTGATTAAGACAAAAGTCAAAAGATACTGAAGATTCTGAGAAACTACTGTGGGTCTCTAAGTAGGTGAGAAATTAAATATCAGCTGTGTATGCAAGGAATCTGAAGACCCACAGTCAGAACAGGAAACATTAATGAGCAAACCAAACCAAGAAGACCTTGTGTCTGCACAGAGGCTAATTGAAGACTCAGAGCATGCCAAGCTAAAAGAAGTGCTGCATCACGAAGCCAGAGGTCAGATAAAGCCAGACTTTCTAGATAAAAATAATAAAGCATGGAAAACATGAGGAAACTTAGAGTATTAAAGGGATAAAATAATGTATTAGAAGACATCCCTAAAGAATTAAAGTCACCAGATAAGCCAGATAAAGATTTTGAATATAGGCTTTAGGTATGTTCAAAGATCTAAAGAAAAGTATAGACAAAGTATATAGTTGAACTAGAACACAGATATATGAAAAAAACTAAAAATACCAGTAGAGGTAGTGACTGTTTAAAGGAACAAACAGAAAATCTGAAGATGAGGAATCAAATATTTCAGTTGAGCTGAACTAGAATGTTCACTTGCAGATATGAACAGGTGAAAAACAAAAAAATAAATTGATTTATAATCAAGTTACACAAACGTATCAAATTTAGGGGGCACCTAAGGTAAAGAAGAGAAGTAAAGGGTCTAAACAATTTATGGGACACATAAATGAGACAGTATATATGTGATGTGCATTTTGGAGAAGGAGAACAAGGAATGAAAGATGATTTAAAAGTATGATAATGCAAAACAAAAAATATTAAGAAACCTATAATCTAAATTTTCAAGCATTTTAACCAACTCCAGGTAATATCATCCATAAATCTACACTATGACACAGTACAATGAAACTTTCTAAGTCAGAGACAAAAGAGCAATCAGACAGCAGGAAAAGTGATTTGTCACACACAAAGTGTGCTGACTATGATTCTCAGATGACTTTTCAGCAGAAAGCTGCTAGATGGGAAACTGACTGGTAGATTCCTTTAAAGCACCACTAGAAAGCACAAAATAAAACAAAGACCCACTAACAGGATTCTCAATATGGCAAAAATGTACTGCCACAGTCATAAAGAATTGCTGATATTCACAGGTAAAATAAAGCTATGGAGTTCACTTACCCCTGCTAAAATTGTCAAATGGAACCCCTGAGGTTGAAATGAACAGATGATAGACAGTAACTTGAGATGAAGACACTAGCATCCCTGTAAAATCAACGCACAGACAAGTACCGAACCAGCAACATTCCAATGTTTGTATATAAGGTCACTTTTTATTTTCCACAAAACCTGACAGACAAATGTATAAAGTAATCAGTAACCATGTTAATAGGCATATATATGTATGTGTGTGTGTGTGTGTGTGTGTGTGTATGTGTGTGTATGTATATATACGTATATATGTATATATGTATATATACACATATATATAATTAAAGGGGGACAGAATTTTATGTTCAACCGAAGTTACATTTAAATTCAAATACTTTTTTTTGTAACTTCAAGATGTTGTATAATTTCATGCCAATCATGGAAAAATATCTCTGAATCTGTCTGTTTATTTATCTATATAACTACAAATCATCTAACTCAAAGTAATGACCATGAGTGAAAGAGAGCCAATGAAGTTGGCAGAAGTTGGATGATGCTAGAAAGAGATTGCAACATATTCAATTTACCAACCTTCAAAGAAACTTGACATATTTAAAATACAATCTAGTCTGACTCATTAGTGATCTGTTAGAAGTGACTAGTCTAAAAATTACAACCAAGTGTGACTCATTGGTGGTCTTTTAGAAGATTTTATATATATATGAAAGTTGCCATGCATCATTGAACATACGTGTAATCTTATCACTTAGGAGGCAGAGGCAGAGAGTTGGGATTTAAAGGCCAGTCTTGCCTACATAGTGATTTTTTGAGGACAACCAGAACTAAGTGAGACCTTGCCTCAAAAAAACCAAACACTGTCAAGTAGACTCTAGATTTTAGAATTATATAGGAGCCAAACCATGAAAGAGCCATGATATGTGAGGATTGTCATGACTATGTTAATTAATATACAAAAACCTGTTTTGACATCTGGAGGACTAGTCTCTTGGCAGTGGATTCCAGGCCATAGAAAATGGAGGCAATAATCTGAAAACTAGGAAATTGTATTAATCTCATCTGATGCAATTGGATATGAAATAATCAGCTGCTTCACTCTCTTTCTCCCATGACTTCTCCAACAGGATGAACTGTACATTGAACTGTGAGTTGAGATAAACTCTTTCTTAAGTTTATTCTTTTCAGAATGTTTTAATTCAGCAAGAGGAAAAGTGGCTAAGAGATGAAGTAAGCAAGACAGCATGTATGTATGTTGGTGTGTGTGTGTGTGTGTGTGTGTGTGTGTGTGTGTGTGTGTGTGTGTGTGAGAGAGAGAGAGAGAGAGAGAGAGAGAGAGAGAGAGAGAGAGAGAGAGAGAGAGAACTACTACATAAGTAGAATGGAAGAATTTAGATGAAATACTAGAACACATCACCACATGATTCCAATGTGCCTTGTTGAATTTAAAGATAAGCTGATATAATGGAGATCATTATAGTTTAAAAAATATAATTCAAACTGCAGTATATTGTTTTCAGAAGAGGTGATGAGGGATAGACCACAACTTGTACACTTTCATTTCCTACATTTGTAGTGAAGAGTTGGAATTGAAAAGTATTGTAAAGCCAGACTCAAAGAGAAGGGGTTTTCCATGAAGAAAGTCCACACCTCATGATTCAGTTGAACTGTATGCTAGTAGAGATTTCTGGATGAAAGCCTAACAGACAACTATGTAATATGACTACAATTGATTAACACAGAAGTACTCATGAAGCATAAAAAATTAAAATGATTACTGTGTGCAAAATTATTAGACATCTTAGTGAAAATGCCACATAGACAGATAATTTTACATATGACTGTGGAGCCCTTAGAACAAATCTTGGCTTGAAATATAGGATTTAATAAAATTTAAGCATAGGAGCATTGATGCTATTTCTTAGAGGATAAGCATTCACAGAGATCAGGAGAGTCTGGAAGGGTCTTCGGGGGGGCATATTTTTTTCTCAAGACTTCTTGATATTAAGAGATCATGGAAACAAGGCATCAATGCTTATGGTTTCATCTATTATGTAAAACCAAATGATTATTTAGAATGAAGGATAAAGCTGGTATACTTAGTAAAGTTTTGACATTGTTCTTCAATACTTAAGCATGTAGTCTCAGAGGCCCAGTATTAGATGGAAAGGAGAAATGATCATCCTCATCTGTGAAGAAATCACCAGCATTTGGCAGGGAGAAAAGAGTCTAAAAACTTAAACAGTAATTAAAGTGATTTGGAGAGAGAAGTAAAGGATGGGCCAGACTTGGATGAGAAGCAAACAGTTGATCTTTTAAAGATGACAGAAGATGGAGGGAGAAAAAAAATAATCTTACCTTAAACATGATAGTGTAGTTAAAAATAATAATGATAATAATAGTAATAACAACACCAACATACATGATGTGAAGAGTTGATTTGAGGCAGATAGTAACTAATTTTCACAAATATAGTAAACAAGAACAAGAATTAACATAGATTGAGTAAGCAACTGGAAGAGTAGTTAAAGTATGTTACCTTGGAAGCAGAGGGAATGAATGAGACCCAGAGAAGATAAACTTAAAAATATTGCATTCATTTATAAGTTAAAATAAATGATATATTGATATCTAGACATATGAGTAGTAGTCAGAAATGGAAATTATACCTTGTGTTTTTAATGAAATTTGCAAGCTACAAATTATGAAAAGTAAACAAATTTGTCACGGAAAGAGAAGGATGCCAAAAAGAGGCGCCATTGACTGTTAGATACCAGCACATAGACAAGACCCAGTAATGCTTTCTTGAGACACTGAGTGTTTCTTTTTAGCAATTGCTATATTTTCCAATTCTTCAATCACAAAAGTCTCTTCAACACATGCGCATTGACTATGAAAATATGCCTTCAACTTCCCATGCTCTTAAGTATTTGTTTTCTTTTAAAGTATTTGTGTTTTTCTGATGTTCATTGAAGATACAACATGTAATTCTTGAGCCCTAAATATTCTGAGCATCCTACATCCCTTCCACTTTGAAACACTCTCCATATACACTAATTACTCTTTGAAAAAAATGTTGCCTCACTGCCACATAGAAGTGATTGCTGAGAATACAATGAGAGAAAAGTGTATGTACAGAGCATTTTACTCTCAATCAAAATGTTGTTTCACAGGGACTTGACAAATAAGTTTCCTAAGCAAGACACAAACAGCGCAATGTGTTATGTAGGTGTCAACATAGGATTGTTAGATGTATACTCAAACATGAACTTAGATGCTTAAGAATGTCAAGAGGAAATTCATTACTCCAACTCCTCCTAGCACTCCCCAATATTTTATCTGTCTTTAAACTCTGTGACCTTTAAAAACTCCAGTAAACCACCTAATTTAATTTTAATTTCTTATCAGAGTAATACACCTAGCTTCCCTCTCTTAACTCATCTCTTCAAGTTTCTACAAACTAATGCAATTACTCTATGCACGTTTTGTTACTTGAAATCATTCAAACATAATTCTCTTCTTCCCCTTCCCCCTTGATATCAGACTTTGCTATATTCTTATTTTACATTGA
This sequence comes from Peromyscus maniculatus bairdii, assembly GCF_049852395.1. Classification (NCBI taxonomy): domain Eukaryota; kingdom Metazoa; phylum Chordata; class Mammalia; order Rodentia; family Cricetidae; genus Peromyscus; species Peromyscus maniculatus. Next base: position 8,130,342 of record NC_134858.1, read on the forward strand.
CTTTAGCCTTCCATGTACCACAGATATGCAAACATACCTTTTAAATGGTGATGTATTGTCATTTCGTTCATCACTGACTATTTCTGGCATATTTATTCACACACTGAAAGTTCTAAGTTATATATTTTATCAGTTTTGTATGAGAAGCAACTGTCGGAAACACTTTGCAAGTATCAGAATTACTAAGCTTTACTATTTTCCTGGCCTTTACAGTTCATAATTGTCTTTAAAGAAATCAGGACAGGAACTCAAACAGGGCAGGAACTTGGCAGCAGGAGCTAATGGATAGGCCATGGAGAGGTTCTGCTTACTGGTTTGTTCCTATGGCTTATTCAAGGACTACCAACCCAGAGACAGCAACACCCACAACGGGCAGGTCCCTTCCTTGTCAATCACTAATTAAGAAAGTGACCTATAAGACTGCCTATCGCTCAATCTTATGAATAAGGCATTTTCTAAAATGAGGTTCTCTCCTCTCAGATGACTAGTTTTTGTCAAGTTGACATGAAATTACTCAGAACAATTGCTCACTTGACAGCTTGGCACACAAACACATCAACTTTAAGACATAGCCTTTCTTTTCTCATTCCATCCCAATAGTTCATATTAAAAACATAAACAACTTCAAAAGTCTGTTTTTACACATTCAAATGCATTAAAAGTTTAGTCTCTAGAATATCCATTCTTTAAAAATCTAAAACTTATTTCCAAAGTTCAAAATCTCCCACCTGTGGGCTCCTGTAAAAATTATAATTAACTAAATACTTTCTTATATAAAAATTATAATTAACTAAATATTTCAAGAGTGGATAACCTGGGCACTGTCTCAATCAAATAAAAGCAAAATCAAACTCCCAGCAGTGTAAATAATTCAATGTCCAATGTCTAGAGTCGACTCACAATCTTCTAGCCTCTTCCAAAGAACTTGAGTCACTTTTCCAGTTCCACATCCTGTAGTACACAGGGTTCATCTTTTAAGGCCCCATTCCACACCACTGCTGTTCTTGGTAGTCATTTCATGGCATTGGCATCTCCAACATACTGGGGTCTTCTTCTGAAACTGGGATTCACTTTCACCAATACCCTGTCCTTGGTTTTCTTTATGATATGGTGCCAAACCTCACCTTCTCTGCATGACTCATTCAATCCTGGACATTCTGCTGCTATGAGGCAATTCCTTCACCAGTGACCTCTCTCCTGGCATCTCACAGTGCCAAGCCTCAGCTGCTCTCCATGACCCCTTAGTACATTCAAAATCAGTACCGCTAGGGTGACTCTTACACTATCAAGTTTGGTTGCCAATGCAAGGTACATTTTAGCCACCTCTGGAACACAGCTTTTGTGTGCAGATCCTCAGACACATTTCTCAGAATATTTCACCTTGGTGATGCTGATCTTTTAATCACCACTAATTTCTCAGCTCCATCTAACTGGCATCAATTGTCCCAGTAAAACAAAGGTTTTACTTCAGTGGTTCTGATCTCTTAATCATAATTGATTTTTCTGCTCTAGCTGACCAGAATTCACAGATTCTTCACACAAATGCCACAGAAGATTCTTTGCTTTCCCTAGAAACTCAAGCTAGAACTCACAGTTTGAAATGCTCTCAATATTCTTATCTTCAAAGCTTCAACAGAACAGCCCACTGAGCTCTCAACACTCAGTGGCTCTTCTAGCCCAAAGTTCGAGTCTTCCAACAATCCTCCCCAAAACATGGTCATGTCTGTGTAGAAATGCCCCACTATCCTGGGATCAACTTCTGTCCTAGTGAATGTTACTATTGTTATGAAGAAAGATCATGACCAATGAAGTTTGCAGAGGAAAATGTTTATTTGGCTTACACTTTCATATCATTGTTCATCACTAAAGGAATTCAGGACAGGAACTCAAACAGGGCAGGAACCTGGAGGCAGGAGCTGATGCAGAAGCCATGGAGGGGTGCTGCTTACTGGCTTGCTCCCCATGGTTTGCTCAGCCTGCTATCTTATAGAACCCAGTACCAGCCACAATTGGCTGGGCTCACTCCATCAATTACTAATAAAGAAAATCCACTGCAAGTTTGCCTACAGTCTAATCTTATGGATGTATTTTCTTAATTGAGGTTCCATCCTCTTAGATAATTTTAGTTTGTGTCAAGTTGATATAAAACTATCTACCACACTAACCTAGGAAAAGATTCTTGTTAACATTTGATTTTTTAGTACTCTTCTACTGAAGCAACAAATTGATCAGGTACAATTTCTGCTTTATAACTTATGACAGGCACTGATATTAACAATTAACCTTCTTTGGGTACCAAGATCCCAATCTCTTCAGTCTCTAGGCTCTTCAGTTTTGGTACTGTTTCCCCTTGAGTCTCAGTTGAATCCAATCTTAATCTTTATATTCAAGCCCCTTACTTGCGTCCATCTGAATATGTTAGGGCTCAGTAACTGAAATTGCATTGTATAGTGAGTGAGTCACCAATCTCTGCATCAATTTTAATTAAAACCAGAGATTTTATTTCTCTTTCATGGTACATGGCTATAAAATGCTTAGTAAAAATTGGCTTGCAGCATATCTTTGATGAAGTATAGTATATTACACAGTTCTCAGATCATAGCACACACTATGACTGAAATACATACCAAGTAACTGGGCATACAAAGATTAAGGAAAGCTTACCCATTCTCAGGGAGAAAACCCAGGCCAGGCTCAAGACAACCACCTGGATGTTGCAGTTACTGAGGAAGAACTGAAAAGCAGCTGGTTTAAATATTGTCTGTCTCTTAATTCTTTATAAATGAGTTGAGGTTCTATACCTTGCAGTTAAAACACTTCAAATACCCATTACTGTCCAAAAGCAGCGCTGCTGAACTTGCTTCACCATGGTAACTTAAGTCTTGCCCATGTATGCATAGGTGTTCTAAGGTCAAGATGTCCTAACACTGCCCAAAATCCTGAGGTTTGCCGAGGTTCTCCTGTGTTACCTCCTTCTTACGGCTGTAATGAACTCAAAAAATAAGAAGAGTAAACAACACACTCTTTCAAGAGAACTACATTCAAGGACTGGGAATACAATTACTCAGAAGACAGCATGGAAAAGTGATGAAATCCCACAACAAGAAGATTAGACAAGACATCAGCTAATCCCTTACCACACTGTAATAGTGAGTGCCTCTAACAGTCATACAGCAGTAACCTGTAGGTCCCTGGGCAACAAGCCTTATAGGGGGTAAGTAGTTAATTTGCTCTCTGTATTTGACTAATCTCTAATTTTTCATGAAGTGCAATCCTATTACAGTACTAATGACTTAATTGAGGAAGATGCTTTTTTTGTTGTTTTATTTTTTCCAATTTTGTAGCTAAAATAATTGAGAGAAAGGGGGTGGATGGTAGCAAGTACACATGTAAAGTCAAATTACTAGTTTTGTTTTTAACTAAATAAGTGTCTTAACTTGAGTTTCTATTGCTATGAAGAGACACCATGAACATGATATCTCTTAAAAGGAAAATACTTAATTGGAGTGGCTTGCTTTCAGTTTCATAGATTCAGTCCATTATCATCATAATGAGGAGCATGGCGGTGTGCAGGCAGACATGGTGCTGGCTACATCATGATCAGAAGACAATAGAAACTGGACCGAGTGTTACACTGAGTGAAGTTTGAGCAAAAAGGGACCTCAAAGTCCATCCCCATGGTGACACACTTTCTCCAGCAAATCCACACCTCCTAACAGTGCCACTCCCTTTGGGGGCCAATCTCATGCAAACCACCACAATCTGTATCAGAGTTAGTGGTTTATATCTTTGTATGTCAGAAATATCTCTTATGAAATTCCAGAAGGAGCCCAATGCTCTCCACCAACAGTAAACATTTCTTATCCTTCTCTAGCTTCTATGTCTCATGGCTATTATTTGCAAAACTAAGGCATGCATCCTCACAAGTATTGAGAGTATGAGTCTGTTCTTGTGCTCAAGACCCTCATCTCAGGTTCTATTAAATCCTTCCTTAAATGACTGAGTTCACACGGTCAACTTATCATGAAGCATTCCATCTTAGACCAGCCCTTAATGGATTCCAGATTTCTGGTAATAAAAAAGCATTAAACCTTCTACATCATTAATAATTTCATTGTATGCTATATTGTTTTATATATAAATTAGTTTACTACATTGCTAAAGAAAAGTACTCTATTCTGTATTTCTGCCCCTTCAAACTTTATAATTTGCATTGGTATTCATTGATTGACAGCACCATTTTCAGATTCACTCATTCCTTTATTTAAATTCCTTAATTTAAAATGCTACTTTCAAAATCACTCATTCATTCATAAAAGGAATTGAGTTGCTTTTGTATACCACAGTGACTTTAAAACACTATGATTAATGCTGTCATTGGATGTTTATTTCTAAATCTTAAAGTTTATTTTTCCTGAAAACCATTCACTTTCTAGATTTTTTCTGGGACTTTACATTAGAACTTTTGGTATGAAAACCTGAATTTTACTGTACACATGCGAATGGATCTCTGTGAATACTGTTCATATTTTGTTAGCCTCTGGGAAATGATACCAAATGCTGTGATTCAGAATTCTCCAGAGATGCCAGAAAAGAGTGGACCACTGTAATGACATATTTGATAATATATAGCACAATCCTCTAAATTGAATGGTAAATCCTCTTTCAAGTGTCACTGGTGTAGGAAAGAGAAAAAACCTTTTACCTAAAAACACCCATTCATTTCCACCTCTTAATGAAAACAAAACAAATTGCAAGATAGATAATTTTAAAGTGGTCAAAATTAGAGGAAGCAGGGGATGAAGAAGCATATCCTTGATTGACATGTCATTATTGCACTGTACAGACTCCAAAGGTGTTTTACACTGTTGATGACTTTCTATCCTAACAGCCAGATCAGCACCTTCTAGCACAATGAATGCTAGTTATCAGTAGGGTCATTTACTGTCCTGTTCCAGATTGATTATTCTGAGTCCTATACATTTAAATGTGTGGCATCTTCAGATTTGGGGTCTTATATTCTGGTTCTGGTAGGCAGCCTAGAGCATCAGCAATTGCCTGTGCTGTTTCAGGCGATCCCTTATTGATCTTCAGTCGTTTCTCTACAGAGGAAATAGAATGTCTGACAGGAGCTTCATCTAGCTTTATTGTATGCCTGAGCCCTGCCTTCTGATGACTTTTTTTTTTCTACTTTCAAGTTAGGGAAAAATCAAATATTCAGGGGATAAAAGTACATTTGTTTTTCCATTTGTAAAGATAATAGAAACATATATATTGACGTGAGTAGATTAAGGTGTTAACTTATTGATTCACAGTTTACAATGCTCTTGCCCCTGTGCAAGTCATTGAGAACCATTTCACTGTAAAATTCCACTTTTCTTTGCCTTTTGTTGACCTCACTTAGATAAGAAGAGCATATGGTTCCAGTGAGTATGAAAAGTGAGTATGAGATTGAACTTTTTTAAAACATGCCAAAAGCAAGCATAACAAAAACTCTTCCCAGTGTTTTCTAATGAACAAAATGATAATTGACCAGATGTTCCAAATTCACAATAATTAGACCCATAAAATCTGTCCAATAGAATGAAGCAGGAATATAAAAGCCTATATTTTATGTTCTTGTGCTATGAATTTGGAATGTAAATTAATTTATTATTGGTTTTAATTGAAAATGTATAAAATCATATAACATTGATTTTGCTCGTGAAATGAGCTGGAAATTATCAATACTTACAATTTATGCAATATTTCTATTGTTGCTGTAACAGCTCTCAAACATGATGTGCTGGAAGAATGTATTATTTCAAGAACAATTAGCCATTCACAGTAAGCTACACAATAACTAGATTGTCTACTTATTAAGTTTATCAGGATGATAAACATTTCATTCAGTTATGATTGGCAAGAGTCTACCAGAGGTAACACTTGAAATAACACTAAAATACTTCAATAACTAATTGAAAATATCATTCCTATAAAGATTTTCCATTTTAATATATTTGAAAATGAAATGTCACCTGGTTTCCCATTAAAAATAGCAATTAACAGGAAAATTATCTTGTGTAATATCTAATAGCCTTTCGTAGTATTACTAAAAACTCATTCTCCCTCATGATAATATTATCTACTTCTTTGTGAAAGGAGTATTGATTATATTTGAAAATCATTACAAATCATTGGAAGGAACTCTACAGTTAAATTTGTGAAAGCATCCAAAATGGCATATTTTGCTCCAACTGTACACATTAAGATAATTTTAATTCATTTATTCATAACAACCACAAGTTAAAAATGAAAGACAACAATGGTAGCAAATAGTAATATATCATGTCTGGATTTAGGAAAGACAGGAAAGGAGAGGAAACAGCATGAGATAATATATATTTAAAATGGATAAAATCAATAGTGAGAAAAAAAACAGAAGAAGAGTTCAAAATAGAATCTGTTCTTTGTCAAACTATGCTTTCTTAGAAATGGTCCACCCTGGTATCACTATTATATTTTTTGGTCACTTATTTAATTTCTTTCTAGTGGAGTTTCCAATGTCTTCATATTTTTCTTTGTAATTATACTTAGAGTCCTCAATATAACACATTTCCAGACTTTTCTTAGTGAGAATCAAGCAAATGTGGTTAAAGCAGACCCTGAGTTTTGAACAAAGGTAGAAAAGACATTTTCTACTCCCCACCAAGTCTTTTCTTCCCTGAAATGTGAACTGGGGTAAGTTGGGCAAGAGTACAAAAGTTCAGTATTTATTTGGTAAAAATTTGAGACTTCAGCCACCATTCAATGCTTATCATATTATTAGAGCATCATCCTTCAGTTATGATTAAGACTCAGATGCTAAAATATCAGAAATGAATAGTATTGGGTTCTCTATTTGCATAAAACAAACAAACAGACAAACTATATTCAAGATAATCATCATCAAAATTTTAATGCAATTTTTCATAGAACTTGAACAATCTTAGAATATATGGAAACAGAAAAAATCTAGTGTAACCAAATCAATTCTGAACACTAATAACACTGATTGAAAGTTCACAGTTCCTGATTTCAAGTTGTAAAATAAAATTACAGTAACAAATTGTAATGCCATTAAAATCAGACACATTAGACCTCAGCAGCTGGCTGGCAGGTAAGAGTCATGCCAGCAGGCCAAACCACCACCTCCACCACCCACTGGATTCTGTAACCTACAAGACCCACTCTTCCACCCAAACCAACGGAACCCATCATCCTCCCCTCCATCCCTGGCCACCCATCCCCTGCGACATCAGCCCCTAAAGGTACAAGCACCACCTGCACCAACTGGAAGAAGAGGTGAGTCAGTAATATCCCATCTAAACTGCCCCAATCTGTAGGCCCCAAGCCCCAGGGCACATCCCACACCCCTCCTACTTCCATCTCAGCCCCAGCAGCTGGCCAGCAGATAAGAGTCCTGTGGGCACTCTACCCCACCACAGCCACCACCCATTAGATTCTGTAACCTCTAAGACCCACTCTGTTGCTTAAACCCACCAAACCCATCATCCTCCCCCTGGCCAACCATCCCGCACAACATCAACATCCTCTAGAGGCACAAGCTCCACCTACAGCAGTTGGAAGAACAGACTGACTCTGCTGCCCAATCCCACCTACCCCAGCAGCCTCCCCGTGAACAGCCCTCTCCAGCAACATCAGCAGACCATATAGGCACAAGTGCCACCCACACCAGCTGGAAGAACAGGCACAGGCACAACCCAAACCAGATGAAAGAACAGACCCCATAGGCACAAGTAAAGCCCACACCAGCCAGAACTGGATAATACACTGGATATAAGCACCCAAATCCCCACACACCTCAGCTGAGACAACACTACTCAACCTGAAAATAAGCCAATCACCAGAACTCTTGGCCTTTCAGGCCAAAAGGAAATAAAGGAACAAAAGACCCATCTAACAAAGACATCACAGGAATGAACTCTTGTACCTATAGTTATCCCAAACATAGATGGGGTAAATTGCAATGTCAGAATACATTCAACAACATAAAGAGCAATATGGTACCACTAGAAACTAAGTTCTACAACAGCAAGACCTGAACATCTAAATGCAGATGAAGGAGAAGAAAACCTTAAAAATAACTTCATGAGGATGATAGAGGCCCTTAAAGAGGAAATTAAAAATTCCCTAAAAGAAATGAAGGAAAACAAAAAAATTGGAAGAAATCAATAAATCCCTTAAAGAAAGCTAAGAAAAAAACAATCAAACAAGTGATGGAAACAGTTCAAGACTTGAAAATTGAAACTGAAAAAATGAAGAAAACGCATATCAAAAGAATTCTGGAAATGGAAAATCTGAGTAAATGTATAGGAACTACAGATGCAAGCATAATTAACAGAATACAAGAGATGAAAAAGAGAATCTCAGGTATTGAAGATATGATAGACGAAAAAGATTCATTGGTCAAAGAGAGTGTTAAATTCAAAAAATTATTAACACAAAACCTCTCAGAAATCTGGGACACCATAAAAAGGCCAAGTCTAAGAATAATAAGGATAGAAGAAGGAGAAAAATTCCAGCTCAAAGGCACAGAAAATATATTCAACAAAATCACAGATGGAAACTTTCTCAACCTAAAGAAGGATATGCCTGTGAAGGTTTAAGAAGCTTACAGAACACCAAACAGACTGAAGAAAAAAAATCCCCTCACCACATAAACCACTAAACATACAGAATAAAGAAAGACTATTAAGAGCTGCAAAGGAAGCCAGACAGTGTTGGCACACACCTTTAATCCCAGCACTCGGGAGGCAGAGCCAGGCAGATCTCTCTGAGTTCAAAGCCAGCCTGGTCTACAGAGTGAGTTCCAGAGAAACCCTGTCTCCAAAACACCAAAAAAAAAAAAAAAAAAAAAAAAGCTGCAAAGGAAAAAGGCCAAGTAACATATAAAGGCAGATCTATCAGAATTACACCTGACTTCTCAAAGGAGACTCCAAAACCCAGAAGGTCCTGGACAGACATTTTGCAGACACTAAGAAACCATGGGTGCCAGCCCAGACTACTAGACTCAGCAAAGCTTTCAATCACGATAGACAGAGAAAACAAGATATTCTGCTGTGGATATCGCTCTGTGTAAATAAAATGCTGATTGGCCAGTAGCCAGGCAGGAAGTATAGGTGGGACAAGCAGAGAAGAGAATTCTGGGAAGTGGAAGCCTGAGGCAGAGAGACACTGCCAGCCCCTACCATGAGATGTTAAGATACTGGTAAGCCACGAGCCTCATGGCAACTTATAGATTAATAGAAATGGCTTAATTTAAGATGTAAGAAGAGCTAGCTAGAAGCCTGCCATGGCCATACAGTTTATAAGTAATATAAGTCTCTGTGTGTTTACTTGGTTGGGTCTGAGTGGCTGTGGGACTGACAGGTGGGAGAGATTTGTCCTGACTGTGGGCCAGGCAGAACTGGAGAATATTTCAGCTATAATATTCCCTGACAAAATCAGATTTAAATAATACATATCCACAAATCCATCCCTAAAGAAAGTACTAGAAGAAAAACTCCAACCCAAGGAAGTTAGCTGTACTCACAAAAATACAGGCAATAGATAATCTCACACCTGCAAATCCCAAAGAAGGGAAACACACACACACACACACACACACACACACACACACACACACACACACACTACCAACAACAACAAAACAAAAAAAATTACATGAAATAACCATCATTGGTCATTAATATCTCTTAATATCAATGGACTCAATTTGCCTATAAAAAGATACAAGCTAACAGAATAGATATAAAAACAGGATCTATCCTGCTGCATATATGAAACACACCTCAACTTCAAAGACTGTATATATATATATATATATATATATATATATATATATATATATATATCATGATGGACCCTAGGACAACTGTGGCTTATAATAAGTTTTGGTTTTACTCAATTACTGAGCAAGCCTCAATGAAACATTTCACAATTAAGATGGGAATACATACTATATCAAGCTGATAATACAAAGGTGGATAAATTGATCAATTTGAAAAAGTGAAAAATGAAAAAAATAAAAGAAAAATTTGAAGTGTTTAAAAAGGAGCCAAACAAACATATTTTGCTGGAGTAAAGAAAAGGGAGACTGGGGACTTATCATTCCTCTCCACATTCTATTCTTTCCCTTGTTTTATATATTTTAAATTTTTCATCAGTGGTTTCTGCTTGAGTATCCACTGCAGATAAGCACTGGAGGTCTCCTGTTGCAAATCACCCTCTGGAACAATGGAAGGATCTTTCTACTAGCACTTGAAGGAGACCCTATCTAGTGTTGAAGTAGGCCTGGGATTCTGTTTATGTCTTTCCTCGGGACAATGAGGTTCCTCTTTGGATTTCTGAGCGCTGTGTTCACCCTGTGACTGCTGCTGAAACCCAACATGATGAGACCTATTGGGCCTTAATGAAAAACCCTCCACTTCTGATGCCAATGAGGATTGAGAGCCCAATATGGCCAGCTTTGGCAAGCATTAACTTAAGCCTAGGAACTGTAGCCATGCTTTTGGATTCCACAGAAGAGCTGCCAGCCTAAGTTGTGCTGGGATGAAGAAAAATGGGCCTTGGCAGTTCTTGTTCCTGGAGTTGTATCCATGCCAGTGGATGTCCACACGCTCCAGAGGAGAATTTGACATTGCTGCTGCCATTGTTGCTGTTATAGCAGTGGTGGCCACTGCTGTTACTGTTTCTGGGATTACCATTTCATAATTGCTTACTACAGCTAGCACAGTGGAGACCCTGGCAGCAAAAGTAGCTACAACAGTTAGTTAATCTTCCATTCTATTGGGCATGATAAATTTAATTCAATAGTTATATACATTTCGATTGGCTTTGAAAATTATAAATTTATAGACTCAAGTTCCATTTGCTTTTGGGATACCATCTTACAAGGACTCCAATTTGCAGTAAGGCTTGTTAAAGAAGGGAATGGCTCAGTTGCCTTTAGCCTACTGGCTATGGGTGAGATAGGACCTCTGTTAGTCTTTTCTGTGTCGAACACACAGATTGCAAGCCCAGTGCCACTTTGAGATCTTTGGCAGCAGTTAACTCTGCAACTCACACATGATTGAGCCTGTATGATGAGAATTCAGAGATGGGTAATGCCTGGGGGAGCGCTCACCAACCTAAGACAGAGTGCCTGTGTGGCCTGGGCAGGTGTCTCCATGATGGGTAAGGTGACCTGCTGATATCCCATGCAACCTAAGTCAGAAGCTCATTTTTTAGTAAAAGGGGGACCTGTAGGGCCCTGGCCCCCGTTTTTTGGTAATTGTTGCCTTGCTTGCTGACCTTGACCTTGATATCCTCCCTATGCTAATTCCCTGCTGGGTTCCACCCTCCTGAATGCTTAGGGGAAATTCCTTGTTTGTATATCCTGCATAATGAGCATTAACAGCTTAGATGCAAAATTGTAAAACATCGGTAGCAAACTTCTGCCCTCCAAGGTTCTCCCATTGTGCTGTAAGCCTGAATTTAAGACCTCTTCCCTCCTTCAATAAACAGCATTCAGCATTATAAATCAATCAATAAATAAATAAATAAACAAACAAACAAATGACAAAAAATTACACAGACCAACACTAAAAAAAAAAAAAAAAGACAGGCATTTCCTAAGAGTAAAGAATTGGGGAAAGATTTTCAATCAAATAGACCTAGGAAGCAAGCTGATGTAGCTATCCTAATATCTAACAAAATAGACTTCAAACTAAAATTAACCAAAACAGATGGAGAAGGACATTTCATATTCACCACAGGAAATATCCCTCAAGATAAAGTCTCAATTCTGAACATTTATGCCCTAAAGACAAGGGCTTCCACATTTGTTAAAGAAACATTACTAAAGCTTAAATCACAGATCAAATCCTACACACTAATAGTGTGAGACTTCAAAACCCACTCTCACAAGTGGACAGGTGTACCAGACAGAAACTTAATGGAGAAATAAGGGAACCAACAGATGTTATGACTCAAAAGGACTTAATACATATCTCTAGAACATTTCACCCAAACACAAAAGAATATACCTTCTTCTTGACACCTCATTGAACCTACTCTAAAGTTGACAACATTCTTGGTCATAAAGCAAATCTCAAAAGAAACAGAAAATTTGGAATAACCCCTTATATCTTATTAGATCACCATGGCTTAAAGTTAGAAATCAACATGAACACAAATTACAGAAAGACTATAAACTCGTGGAAACTGAACAATGCTCAACTGAATCAACACTGGGTCAAGAAAAAATAAAGTAAGAAATTAAAGACTTCCAAGAATTCAATGAAAATGAATGCACAATATACTCAAACTCACGGGACACTATGAAAGCCGTGCTAAGAGGAAAGTTCATAGTACGAGGTGCCTACATAAAGAATTTGGAGAAATCTCACACTAGCAAATTAAGAACATACCTGAAAGCTTTGGAACAAAAGAAGCAAGCACACCCAGGAGGATTAGATGGCAGAAAATAATCAAACTGAGGGCTGAAATCATTAAGATAAAAACAAAGAGAACAATAAAAAGAATCAATGAAATATTGGAATGGTTTTTTGAAAAAAATGAGATAGACAAATCCTTATTCATACTAACCAAAAGACAGAGAGAGAATATCCAAATTAACAAAATTAGAAATGAAAAGGGGGACATAACAACAGGTACTGAGGAAATCCACAAAATTATTAGATCATACTTCAAAAACTTGTACTCCACAAAATAGGAAAATCTAAAAGAAATGGACAATTTTCTGGATATGTACCACACACCAACATTTAATGAAGACCAGATAAACAATTTAAATAGACCTATAATGCCTAAGAAAATAGAAGCAGGCATTAAAAGTCTCCCAGCCAAAAAAAGCCCAGGGCCAGATGATTTCAGCATGGAATTCTACCAGAATTTCAAAGAAGAGCTACACCAATACTCCTCAAAATGTTCCACACAATAGAAACAGAAGGAACTTTGCCAAACTCTTTATGATGCTACAGTTACCCGGATACCCAAACTACATGAAGATGCAACAAAGAAAGAGAATTACAAGCCAATTGCCCTCATGAACATTGATGCAAAAATAATCAATAAAATACGGCAAACAGAATCCAAGAACACATCAAAAATATCATCCACCATGATCAAGTATGCTTCATTCCAGAGATTCAAGGATTGTTCAACATACAAATGTCTGTCAATGAAATCTGCCATATAAACAAACTGAAAGAAAAAAAAACATGATCATCTCATTAGATGCTGAAAAATCCATGATAAAATGCAAAAGCCCTTCATGATAAAGATCTTGGAGAGAGCAAGACTACAAGGAACATACCTAAACATAATAAAATCTGTGAACAGAAAGCTGACAGCCAACATCAAATTAAATGGAACGAAACTCAATGCAATTCCATTTAAATCAGGAACAAGACAAGGCTGTCCACTCTATCCATATCTATTCAATATAGTACTCGAAGTTCTAGCTAGAGCCACAAGACAAAAAAAAAAAAAATCAAGGGGACAAAAAATGGAAACTAAGAATTCAAACTTCCACTATTTGGAGATGATATGATAGTATACATGATTGACCCCAAAAATTCTATAACTGATAAACACCTTCAGTAGTGAGGCAGTATACAAGATTAACTAAAAAAAAAAAAAAAAAAAAAAAAAACCCTCCTAAATAGAAATGAGAAATTGGCGTTACTCTAATCAAACAAGGGAAAGACTTGTATGTCAAGAACTTACATCATCATTGAAGAAATAAATTGAAGAAGATATCAGAAAATGGAATGATCTCCCATGCTCTTGGACAGATAGGATTAACATAGTAAAAATGGCAGTCTTATCAAAATCAGTCCACTGATTCAATCCCCATCAAAATCCCAACACAATTCTTCACAGACCCTGAAAGAACAATATTCAGTTCCTTACTGAAAATCAAAAGACCCAGGATAGCTAAAAACAATCTTGTATAATAAAAACACCTTCAGAGGCGTCACCATCTCTGACTTCAGGCTCCACTATAGAGCTCTAGTAATAAGAAACAGTTTGATATTGGCATAAAAACAGACATGTGGATCAGTTGAATCAAATTGAACACCCTGACTTAAATCCACACACCTATGATCACCTGATTTTTGACAAAGAAGCCAAAAATAGACAATGGAAAAATAAAACATCTTCAACAAGTTGTGCTGGCATACCTGGATGTCCACATGTAGAAGATTGCAAATAGATCCATTTCAAGTCCAAATGGATCAAAGACCTCAACATAAATCCAGTTACACTGAACCTGATAGAAGAGAAAGTATCAAGTAGTCTTGAATGCATTGGCATAGGAGACCACTTCCTAAATATGACACCAGTAGCACAGACACTGAGAGCAACTATCAATAAATGGGACCTCCTGAAACTGAAAAGCTTCTGTAAGGGAAAGGACACTGTCAATAAAACAAAAAGGCAGCCTATAGAATAGGAAAAGATCTTTATCAACCCAACATCTGACAGAGGGATGATCTTCAAAATATATAAAGAACTCAAGAAACTAGACATCAAAACACCAAATAATCCAATTTTAAAAAATGAGCTACAGAGTTAAACAGAGAATTCTAAACAGAAGAGTCTCGAATGGCTGAGATAGACTTAAAGAATTGTTCAACATCCTTATTTATCAGGGAAATACAAATCAAAATGACTCTGAGATACCACCTTATTCCTGCGAGAATGGCTAAGATCAGAAAACACTAATGACAGCCTATGTTGGAGAGGATGTGGAGTAAGGGGAACACTCCTCCACTGCTGATGGGAGTACAAACTTGTGTAGCTACTTTGGAAATCAGTATGGCAGTTTCTCAGAAAATTGGTAATAAATCTACCTCAAGACCCAGTGATATTACTCTTGGACATATACCACAAAGGATCCTCAATCATAACACAAGGATGCTTGCTCAACTATGTTCATAGCAGCATTATTTGTAATAGCCAGAACCTGAAAACAACCTAGATGTTCCTCAACTGAAGAATGGATAAAGAAAATGTGGTATGTTTACACAATGGAGTATTACTCCATGTTTAAAAAAAAAGTGACATCATGAAATTTGCAGGCAAATGGATTGAACTAGAAAAAAATAATCAACCTGAGTAAAATAACCCAGACCCAGAAAGACAAACACAGTATGCATTCACTCATAAGTGAATATTAGATGTAAAGCAAAGGATAACTAAGATATAATCCACAGCTCCAGAGAAGCTAGGGAACAAGGAGGACCCTAAGAGGTACACATGGATCAGCCTGGGAAGGGGAAATAGATAAGATATACTGGGAAAACTGCCAGGGGTGAGGTGTAGAGGGGAAGGAATGGGGAATGGGAACATGAGGAATTAAGATGATTGAGTTATGGGAGGGATGAAAAGGGAGAGCAATGAAAGAGATATCTTGATAAAGGGGGCCATTATGGTGCCAGGGAAATTCCCAGTAATCTACAAGGATGACCGTAGCTAAGATGGCCAGCCTGGACTGACTTTCTCCTATAATTAGATTTGTGACTATCCTAATTTTCATCATAGAACCTTCATCCAGTAACTAACAGAAGCAGATGAAGAGATCCTCGGCCAAACACTAGGCCGAGCTCCAGGAGTCCAGTTGAAGAGAAGGAGGAGGGATTATACAAGCAAGGGGAGTCAAGATCATAATGAGGAAACCCACAGAGACAGCTGACCCGAGCTCATGGGAGCTCATGGACTCTAGACTGACAGCTAAGGGGTCTGCATGGAACCAACCTAGACCCTCTCCATGTGGGTGACAACTGTGTAGCTTGATCTGTTTGTGGGACACTTAACAGTGTGATGAAGACCTGTCCTTGGCACATGAGCTGGCTTTTTGGAACATATTCCCTATGGTGAGATGCCTCATCCAGTCTTGATGCAGCGGGGAGGTTCTTGGTCCTCCCTCAACTTTATATGCCATGCTTTGCTGATGCCCACGGAAAGCCTTACCCTTTCTGAATGGAGACAGAGAGGTGGGGGGGGGGTAGAGGGGAAGTGGGGGGAAGGAATGGGAGGAGAGAAGGGAGAGGAAACTGGTTAGTATGTAAAATAAATTTAAAAATTAATAAAAAATCAGACATATTAATCTATTGACTAGAATTGAGGACACAGGTGTAAGTCCACACTGAGATTAGCCAAGGTCATCTGTGTGATTATGTACTTGGAAGTATTCACTGGAATCCGTTGTGCTTAGCAGAGGGTGCTTTCAGTGTAATATTGATTACAATTAGTCCCCATCTTTGATTGTATTTGATGTGTCATATAAATTTGGTACAGTGGGTATTTGCTTTCCTTTGAATCGAGAGATTTTATACCTTTTTCTATGCTCTCCCATAATCTATCCACTATTTAAATATGTAAGCTATTAAATTTTTATATATTCCTATAGTTTTCCCAAACTTCCTAGTCTGGTTGACTTTTAATTCTTCTGTATTGTACTCATAAAATATACCCAATGTGATATCAGGGGAGTTTTCTTAATTTATTGAGAATCTTGTGGCCAATCTTATAATGTATCCTAGATAGTGTTGCATGTATAGATGAGAAAAACATGTATTTGCCAACAAGGTGATACATGAGACACCTGTTAAGATAGTTTTATTTAGAGTATCATTTAATTAAGCTAGTTCCTAGATGCTAGTTCCTGCCTTTATTGTCTGCTCATTGCTGAATTTGACATGCTATATTTTTCACATTGGAATATATCATCCATTTCAAGTTTGTAAGCATTTTATTTATATATTTGTGATACTTTGGTGTTGCTGGAGAGCTTCTCTCCAGGTTCCCCAAGCCCCGCAGTCCCACAATCCACTTATAAAATAATCACTCAGACGCTTATATCACCTATAAACTGTATGGCCGTGGCAGGCTTCTTGTTAACTGTTCTTTTATCTTAAATTAACCCATTTCTATAAATCTATACCTTGCCACGTGGCTGGTGGCTTACCAGCGTCTTCACATGCTGCTTGTCCTGGCGGTGGCTGCAGTGTCTCTCCTCCTTCTTCCTGTTTCCCCAATTCTCCTCTCTCTTTGTCCCGCCTATACTTCCTGCCTGGTCACTGGCCATCAGTGTTTTATTTATATAGAGTGGTATCCACAGCACTTTGGGTTCTATTTTGAATTATTATTTTCTCTTGCTGAATGAACCTGCTATCATTTTATGATCCTCCTGTGTCTTTGTACTGATTTTGATATAAAGTCTATGTTATAGAACGTAATTATTGGTATTCCTGCTTTCTTGTATACTATTTGCATAGAACATGTAATTCAAATCCTTGATTTCAACCAAGGTATATCCTTAGACTGCATGAATTTCATGTGATCAACACATACTGAGGCCTACATTTTTGTTATCTATTCAGTTTATTTATATCTTATAATTGTGCAGCTCATCACTAAGTTCCAGGCCAAAGGCTGGTGACTCATATCGTGTCTGATGCCCAGCTGAAAGCTTTTATACCAAAGACAGGCTAGTGCTGGTGAAGGCAGTCCTTTGACATCCACTTTGACTCTCAGTTGTGTCCTGCTGAGTCTCACAATCACAAGGACTTCCAGAGCCTTGGGTGTTACATAGCTGGCTATGGCTGTGAAATTAGGATAAAGCATGAGTATGCTGGGGAGGAGCAGGGTAATTCTGATACAGGGTAATTCTGTCTCTCTATTTTTAAGAATCAGCTTAGTGACAGCTCTTATGCATGACATTGGAGACAGGTAGAAGAGACAGTTCCTTGGCCACCTTTGCTGATACTAAGATAATAAATGCTTGAGTCTTATAGCTATGATGTGCTTTCTAATCCCCAAAGAATGGAATATGTGACTCAGGCCCATTATACTACTAGAAATAATATCTAAAGAAGCTCTAATGTATATGTCTACCTGATGATTGGCCAGCCTGAGGCTTTGCTTGTGAATTCTAGGAACATTTAACAGCCTTCAGCCAAGAGAGTGAAGAGTTTCCGTGGTTTGGCTTGTCTCTGGGTCCAAGACTAAGAGCTCTGTGTTAGTCTTCACACCCTGTACTGTAGAGAGTGGAGCTCTATGCGTATCTCTGCAGCCAGAGTTTGCCAGGGGACACTAAAAATTTCATTATAACAGTTTGAGCATCTCATTCCATGGACATTGTCCTGGACTCAGGTTCTGGGACTTTGGCCATTTCACTGTGATAAACCTGGTATCAACAATTATGTCTAAGGCTTGAGTATTATTTTCTCTACTCCCCATACAAAGTGAGTGTGTCTGTCTCTGATGGAGTAGTGGTGAAGTCAGCTCTTTCCTTCCTGTTTTCTTTAATATGCATTTCTAGGTTTTTAGACTAAAATCATGTGCAGTGGTCTTCCAGCTGGTATCTTTATCTCTTGTGAAGATACTTTGATCTATGGCTAGCTAGAGATTTTGTGGGAAAACAATAATAGAATCCTTGATTAACCTCAGATATATCTTGACGCACCCACTCCAGAATCTTGGCTTTAAAGATGTATCTATTTTTATTTTATGTGTATAAATGTTTTGCCTTTATGTGTTTATGTGTATTACATTACATGTCTTGTGATAGCAGAGACTGTCACTTAGATTCACTTAGAACTGGAGTTAGGGATTATTGTGAGCTCCCACGTGGAGCTGATAACCAAACCCCAGTTCTCAAGAGAGGTAAGTGACTTTAATAACTGAGCTATGTGTCAAGCCCCAACACCACTGAACTTTCAAAGGTTAAGAATTCTGTTTTTCAGTTTGTTTCTCTGAAATGTGATCATGATAACAGGCATCTTGGCCATTCTCTGGCATTTTAACTCAGTGATAGCAACCTAGAAAAGGCATGAAGGAACAAAGAGCCAGACATTTGAACTGCATATTTGTATCAGAAAAGAAAAATACCAAGACAGTCTCAAAATGGCATTTTCAAATGCACAGTTTTTTCATACTAGACACTCATTCATGACAGTTAATATCACTCAAAGAATGTTTGGTAGGGCAGAAGTAGAAGAAAAAGATGAAGAAGAAGGAGGAGGAGGAGGAGGAGGAAGAGGAGAATGAGAACGAGAACAAGAAGAAACCACAATTAGCCAGATGTATTTTGAATCAACTGTGTCTATTTAGGATCCACACAATTAAAATTTATGAATATTAAGTAGGCACATGATTGCCTGGTTCTGGTTAGTTACTTTTTAAAATTATTATATTATTGTTCTTTTAAATAAATTTACAAAACTTGATTTAGTAAACATAGAATGTTAAGAGTTTAGGAAGAGAGATCAGAAATAACACACAAATGCATGCAGCTATATTATTGTAGACATAAAGACATATTGGAAGGCAATTTTAATTTTTTTGTATACTAATAGATACTCTTCATTTTAAGTGTTACACATTGCCTTCAACATTGTTTCCAGACACATCGAAAGTGGATGTTTACTTTTTAAGCCTCATATCCAGCTCACTGTCCTTTGTACAGAGGTATAAGGACAGCATTACTTTTGCCACTAAATTACTTCAGTAAGTCTCAGAGGAAGAGAAATGTTTAATGAAGAAGTGATTAAAAATAGGCAGGCCTGTGCAGTCACACTACTAGACACAGGCCCAAAGAAAGAACAATTGAATAAGGTTACTTCCAGTGTCTTCCAAAACAAAAAGGAATCACATTGATTTAAGATAAAAATTTTCCAGATGACACTAAATAAAGAGCTTTTAAAAGAAAAGGCACAGTAGTCACCGTGAGTGTTTCATTGAGAGACAGCTATTTTATTTATTTAATATGCTCTGGCCACTGTCAATCAGCCACTACAATGGGCCTCTAGTGTTCAAGTAAGCCACAGTATTTTTTAATTTCTCCTTCAGACACTGTGGCTGTACTCTGATGCTATAGAAAGACTTATTATTAGCCATAAACAACTAGATTTCATCATGTAAGATAAAGATTTTCTCACCTGAAGTACATTCAGACTCATCACAAAATTCAACTAAGTTCTTGGCACTTTTTTCCAGAGGTGCTAAGCTGCTCACCCTTCATGTTGCTATAATAACTCTCAAGATGAATTTTAAATTTTTGAAAAATTCAACTGAGCCAAATGAAGGGGCTCACCCTGCCCTGATTATGGGTTTTATGAAGTCAACACATCATCAATGGAGGTAGGACAACCACTGATGACTATATGAAATTGTCAGGAATATGAAAATAGATACTTAAATTTACAGATAAAAATATTTCAAATACAATGAAGGCATCTATGGATTTTTAAGTCAATATCAGAGCATGGTGGTGGATATTACAGAGAAAACCTGTGTTGCAAATTCAGGAAGTAAATTGAAACCAGTAGGGAAGAAAAGCAGTAACAATTCAGACCTGGGTCATATTAGTCCAAAATAAGCTTTTTGCACCTATTCTGAATTCTGTCTTTCACATGAGTATAGTAGTTCAGTAGAAATTAGCAAAGATACGTCAGCATTTTCATTTTCAGTTATTTTTTCCTTCAGAAAGCACTGACCAGCAGGTAAGAAGTTGTAGATTCATACCTGACAAGGATTTTAAGAGATACTGAGATGTATGGTATCAGCTGAGGACTGAGCGATTTCCTGGAAGCTCCTTTCCCAAGCAGGGGCAAGCTTAGTGGACACCAAAGACAGTGCCTGCATTTTGGAAGGTGAATTTGAAGCACACCAACTTGAATTTTGAAGGCTCCTTGTGTTTAAATGTGCTCACAACCATATACTCTCCACGTTCTTTTCACATCCTACTCATCTACCTGACTCCCAACTGAGTCCTTATTTCCACAGAAATGGGTACTACATGGAGACCATAACTTTGGGAAGATAAAATTTCTTTTTAAGATATATCATTGCCAGTAGATGTGTATCATCTCATGGCTATTCTAAATCCTTCAGGGGGTTCTTTACTCATCCTTCAGTTAGAGTCAGTAATGATAATTTTGGATTAGTTCTCCACATTTCTTCTTCAGCTATATTCAGAGTAAGTAAAAAAAAAAAATTGTAGTCTTGGTGGTTTAGTATCTCTGCTTTCCAGATGGGACTCTGATACAAGGCTGATGTCGCAAAAGAGCACAAAATACAAAGAAGTTAAAATCCTTCCCAGTTCCTGAAACATATGGGCTGTGAAAAGATCAACAAATACATAAAACTTATTGCTATAAATTGGGATGAAAAAAAGATGGTCCCTGTCAGTAGTGTCCTAAAAAACAATCTTGATTTTCTTCCAGTCCTTTGTTTTATTATTTTACTTTTTGCAGTAATGGGATTTTCTGACCTTTATGAGATCAGCTATGATACAGCCAGAATTGGGATGCATGCCACTTTAGGCTGCATGGAAGGTGTAAACTTCTTGATACACACGGAGATCATTCATAAATGAGTCTGACTTGTACCAGGGTGTCAAGCAATATTCTCCTTCGGTGTGAAATGGAGTAGAGTACAATAGATATGATATACATTATTTAATACATGTATCTAAAAAATACACAGTGGATATTTGACGTGGCCCAAACAGCACTGTCCTAACCACCTGAAAAAACCTCATTCATAGATTTATTGCTTTGACCCTCAACACGTCATCTTCAATTGACATCTTGAAAAATACCTAGAAATATGTATTCCAGGTATGTTTTGAAAACAATTCACAATAGGCAAGTTTCAAACATTTCGATGAGGAATAAACAAAAATACCATTTATTTAGAAAGGTTACAGTGGCAATGATGGGAAATATTGACTGGATAAGGAAGGAATTCAAGGGGAAGTTATATACTGTTTATGCATTATTCCAGAATATATTTTAGTCATTGTTTAAATAGAGGGAGAGAACATAGAGGAGGTAAAAAAAAGTCTGATGATAAAGACTACATCACATTTCCCAAAGAGATATATACAGCAATAACTTCTTTATATGGTATTCCCTAACTAAGGTGTATGCATGTAAAGCTCTGGATACTTCTTCTGAAGTCCATCATCATAAATAAATTCTAATTGGCAAAAGCTAAAAATGTATGGACTTGACATAATTTTATTCTGCAAACATCCAGACACTTGGATGATATGAGATATAACTTTCAGAGAAGTACTCTTTGAGAAAATTCACTGATAATGTATCCGTTCAGTCCACTGCTACTTAGGAAACCAGGGCATGCTACTCTCATGTATTTCTTTGTGATGAAGACAGTTTTGACTTTTTGTCTCAGGCACCAGTAGCGGTAGACAATCCCTGGGAACTACCCATCAGCTGTGCTTTATAGGGAATCAAGTAAGTGATCTTCATTCTCCCTCTTCCCCTCCAATTTCAATCTCCCGGTGACACTGCCAGCTTCGTAGCAAACTGTCTACTATGGCTCTTCTTTCTGAGCCCATTTTCAGAGTTCTATGCAAATTGTGAGGGCAAACCCAGCTTTTCTGCTCCTGTGGATCCTTTCAGCGAACCCCTTCTAGCTTATTCCCATTCCTTAGTGTCAACTCCCAGTACCAAGAAAAGCTTTCTAACCAGGAACTCCAGTGGCAACACCTGGCAGAATCTCAGAAACATTTCCTACCAGGCAACCCTACAGCCAGCTTGCTTTCCTAATAATCAGAGAGGACAACAGAAACCAAGGAAGAGAACACATATCCAACAAACACAAGACAAAATATAGAACCTACAATCACAATCATCCCAACCCAGATGCCTAGACACCAACATAAAACACAATAAATAACAGCCAGGGTAATATGTCTCTACTAGAGCTTAGCAACTCTCTTACAGTAGTAGTCACCAAGAAATGGAAAATGAATGAAGCCCAAGACAAGGATTCATAACAGCTATTATGTTATGAATATATACAAGGACCTTAAAAAGGATGTGAATAAGTCTATTAATGATAGCTATGTAAACACACAGAAATAATGGAATTAAATGAAGAATACTGTTCAACACATGAAATTGGAATCAATAAAGAAAACCCAAACTGAGATATATCCAGAATAGAAAAATTTTGGAACTTGGGCAAGGATCTCAGAGGCAGTCTTCACTAGCTAATACCAGAGATGGAAGACAGAATCCTAGGCACCGAAGATAAGATGATAGGATATCTGGGTTAAAGAAAATGTTAAATGTGTGTGTGTGTGTGTGTGTGTGTGTGTGTGTGTGTATAAGTATGTCTTGGAGATTATATATATATATATATATATATATATATATATATATATATATATATATATATCCAGGCACAAAACACCTAGGAAATATCAGGCACTATTAATATAACAAATCTATGACTAATAGCAATAAAAGAAGGAAAAGAAACCCAGGTCAAAGATACAGAAAATATTTTCAACAAAATTATAAAAGAAATGTCCCTTACCTAAGAAGGAGGTACCTATCAAGGTACAAGGACCATACAAGATACCAAATAGACTGGAACAGCAACAATATTCCCCACAACAAATAATCAAAATACTGAATGTACAGAACAAAGGAAGACTATTAAGAGCTGTAATGGTAAAAATCCTAATAATACATGAAGCTAAACTTAGTAAAATAATGCCTGTTTTGTCACTGGAGACTCTAAAAGCTAGAAAGGCCTTGACACATAATCTACAAAAGGTAAGAAACCATAGATGCGAGCCAGACTACCATACCCAAAACAGATTTCAATCACAATAGATGGAAAAAAGAAAGACATTCAAAAAGAAAGCCAATTTAAGCAGTATCCATTTTCAAATCCAGTTCTATATGAGGCACTAGAAGAAAAATGAACCTGAAGAAGTTAACAGCACCCAAGAAAACAAGGAGTAATTTCAAGACAAGCAAATTAAAAGGATGAGGCAGGGTATGAAAACACACCACAACAACAAAATAACAGGAATCAATGAACTTCTCATTGATCTCTCTTAAAATTAATAGTCTCAATTTCCCACCCCCAAAAAACAAAAAATAACACCTTGGATGGATATGAAAACAGGATCCATCCTTCTGCTTTATCCAAGAAACACAACTTTACATCAAAAATACCCATAACATCTGGGGGAAAGGATGGAAAAAGATATTGCCAGCAAATGGACCTAAGATGCAAGCTAGTGTAGCAATTTCAATATCTGACAAAACAGACTTCAAAGAAAAACTAATCAAAAGAGTTAAGAAAGGACAATACATACAAATTAAAGGAAAATTCATTTAATTCTATACATCTACACACCAAACACAAGGGCACACATGTTCATAAAAGAAACACTACAACTAAAATCATATATTGACCTTCACACCCTAATAGTGTGAGAATTCTACACCTCATTCTTGCCAATATATGGGTCATCCAGATGAAAGCAAAGAATACTGGAGCTAAAAGATATGAACCAATTTACCTAACAGTTGTTTACAGAACATTTTGCCCAAACACAAAAGAATATATCTTCTTCTCAGAAGCCCATGGAATATATATGAACACAAAGCAAGTCTCCACAGACGTAACAAATTATCACCCTGCACGGTATCTGACCGTCACAGACTAAAGTTAGACACCAGCAACAAGAGAGCAACAGGAAGCTTACAAACTCTTGGGAACTGAACAACTCACTACTGGTGAAAAGTGGGTCAAAACTGAAATCAAGGAAGAAATTAATAATGATTTAGAATTGAACAGAAATTAAAACACCACATACCCAAGCATATGGGACACAATGAAGATGACTTTAAGAAACAGGTTCATGCCAGGTGGTGTTGGAGTGCGCCTTTAATTCCAGTACTCGGGAGGCAGAGGCAGGAGGGTCTCTGTGAGCTTGAAGCCAGCTGGGCCTACAGAGTGAGTTCCGGGAAAGGCACCAAAACTGTACAGAAAAACCCTGTCTCTAAAAATCAAAAAAAAAAAAAAAAAAGAAAGAAAGAAACAAGTTCATTGCAGTAAGTGCCCACACACACTGGTGCAACAAAGGAAGATATCTCATATTAGTAACTTAATGTAACATCTGACAGCTCTAGAACAAAAGGAAGTAAAAAAGAAGAAATAAAGGTAATAAATGGCAAAAAATAAACTCAGGGCTGAAATCAATGAAATAGAAACAAATAAAGAATCATACAAAGAAGCAATGAAACAAAGACCTGGAACTTTGTGAAAAGGAATAATATTGATAAACCCATAGCTGGGTTAACTAAAAAATGAAGAGAGCGTTTCCAAATTAATAAAATTAGAAAGAAAAAGGGAGACATTAACCAGATACTAAGGAAATCCAGAAAATCATAAGGACATACTTTAAAAATCTGTACTATCTTTGACCAGGCAAATAGGTTTAAAAAATGCAGATCTTCATCTGTTCTTCCTCTAAATCCAAACCCCCACTGTCATCCCCAGCTCTACAGCCAGCTACCTAATGGTGCATCCCTCCCCCCATGCTCCCATATCCAGTGAATAACATGAATCTTCCCCTCCTAACAACTCCCAACTGGAAACCCTCAGGCAACTCCACCCAAGGAAACATATAGGCTAACTATAGATCTGCACCTATCCCTCAATTCTTCCAAAATTAATTCCCCATTCCAATATCCAGCTCTGTCTGTAGCAGACCTTATGCTGTGGCCACTACATATTATGTGCTCGCATTCCCAGGTGGTTTAATAGTTGCTGGAGAAACACTCTGCTTCCTTCCCTTTGGGGTACTCCCAACCTCCTCTCGCCCCATCACCATTCTTAAGTGTTAGCTCCCAAAACCTAGAAACATATTTTGCCTGGAAGCCAAATGGCCGCACAAATCAGGACCCTAGAAGAGTTTTCTATCAGGAAACACACACCACCATACTCTCGTAAGAACCAGAGAGGGCAACAGAATCCAAGGTAGAAGTATCCATACAAAAAAGGCAAGACCAGACAGCAGTACAGAAAATTACAATCTTCCCAAACCCAGACGCCTAGATGTCAAGGTAAAAACACAATCAATAGCAGCCAGAATAATACGTCTCCACTAGAGCCCAGCAATCCCACCACAGTAGACCCGGCATATTTCAACATAATCTGGAACAGAAGAAAAAGACATTAAGTAGCCTTTATAAATATTATAAAGTCCTTAAAGAGAAAATGAATAAATCCCTTAAATAAATCTTTGAAAATAGGAACAAATAATGGAAGGAAATTAATAATAGAGTTAGAGATCTGAAAGTGGAATCAATAAAGAAAACCCAAAATGGGGGAAAACTAGAAATGAAAAACTTAGGATCTTGAGCAGGAATCTCAGAGGCAAAGCTCAACAACAGAATAAAGAGATGGAAGAGAAAAATCTCATGTATTGAAAATGTGATAGTGGAAATAGATACATGGGACAAAGAAAATGTTAAATCAAAAAAAGTCCTGCCCCCTCAAAATAAAACTTTCAGGAGATCTAGGATATTATGAAAGTACAAAATCTAAGAATAATAGGAATAGAGGAAGGAAAAGAAACCCAGGTCATAGACACAGAAAATATTTACAACAGAATTGTAAAAGAAAAATTTTCTAGCATAAAGAAGGAGATACCTATCAAGGTATAAGAAACATACAGAACATCATAGACTGCATCAGAAAATAAAGTAGTCAAGGAACATAATAAAACACAAAATATATTGAACAAAAAAGGTTATTAAAAGCTACAAGGGAAAAGACCAAATAATATCTAAAGGCAGAACTATTAGAATTACACTTGATTTTTCCGTGGAGATCCAAAAGTCGAAAGGGCATGGACAGATGTTCTACACTCTAAGAGACCACAGATGCCAGCCTAGGCTACTACTACTACAACACACACACACACACACACACACACACACACACACACACACACACACACACACACCACATTAACAAAAAAAATTACTAGGACCAACAATCTTTGGTCATCGATATCTGTCAATATCAAAGATCTCTATTCCCAAATAAAAAGACACAGTCTAAGAGAATGGATGTAAAAACAGGATTCATTCTTCTGCTGCATCCAAGAAATACACTGTAACATCAAGGATAGACATCATCTCAGGGTAAAAGGATAAGTAATGGCATTACAGGCAAATAGCCTAAGAAGTAAGCTGATGTAAACATTTTGATATCTGTCAGAATAGACTTCAAACAAAAACTAATCATAAGAGATAAGAAAGCACTCAACATACTCATCAAAGGAAAAAAATCTACCAAGAAGACATTGTAATCTTTACAATCTATTCACCAAACACAAAGCACCCAAGTTCATAAAAGAAACATTGCTACAGTTGAAATCACCCATTGACCTTCACATACTGATAGTGGGAGACTTAAATATGCCACTCTCACAAAAAAAAAAAAATTGAACAGAAATTCTGGAGCTAACTGAAGTTATAAGCAAAATAAATGGGCCTAACAGATATCTGCAGAACATTTCACCCAAATTCAAAAGAATATTCCTTATTCTCAGCACCTCATGGATCTTTCTCTAAAATGAACACATACTCAGACACAAATCAAGTCTCAACAGATACAAAAAATTGAAACAACACCTTGCATCCCTATCTGATCACCATGGATTAAAGTTGGATACAAGGAACAACAGAAGCATAGAAGCATACAAACTCATGGAAACTGACAAACTCACTACTCAGTGAGAAATGGGTCAAGGCACAAACAAACAAAGAAATTAAAATCTTTCAAGAATTGATTGAAAATTAATATCTAACATACTCAAACTTATGGCACATAATGAAGGCAGTTCTAAGAGGCAAATTCATAGCATCAAGTGCCTCCATTAAAAAGTAATTTAGAAAGCTCTAGAACAAAATGAAGAAATCACACACAAAAATAGTAGACAGTAACAATCAAACTCAGAGCTGAAAACAATAACATAGAAACAAAAGAAAAACCAAACAATACAAAGAATCAATGCAACAAAGAATTGATTCTTAGGAAAAATCAATGAGTCTTACAAGCCCTTAGCCAAATTAGCTATAAAGCAGAGAAAAGTTATCCAAATTAACAAAATTAAAGATGAAAAGGGGGGCATAAGAAAAGACACAGAGAATCATAAGGACATACTTTAAAAACCTGTACTCCACCAAATTGGAAAATTTTCTAGCTACATATCACTTTATAAAGTTAAATCAAGATCAGATAAGCATTTTAAACATTTAAACAGATTGATAAACCATACTGAAATAAAAACAGTAAATAAAAGTCTCCCCATAAATACAAAAAGAAAGAAAGAAAGAAAGAAAGAAAGAAAGAAAACCCAAGATCAAAATTGCAGAATTACTTCAGTGCAGAATTCTACAGATTTATAAAGAAGAGTTAATGCTAACATTCCTCAAATTATTCGACAAAATAGTAACAGAAGGAACATTGCTTAGTTTGGTTTTAGAGACAGCAGTTACCCTGACACACAAACCATCTAAAGACACAACAGAAAAAGAAAATTACATACCAATTTCCCTCATGAACATGCATGCAAAAATTCTCAATAAAACACTTACAAAATAAATCCATGAACACATTAAAAAGATCATCCACCATGATCAAGTTGGATTCATCAGAGAGATGCAGGGATGGTTCAAATCACATAAATCCACTACTGTAATCTACCATATAAGCAAACTGAAAGACAAAGATGACATAATCACCGAATTAGATACTAAAATGATCTTTGAAAAACCTCAACACCTCTTCATGATAAAAGTCCTAGAGAAATTAAGGCTGCATGGGTCAAACCTCAACATAATGAAGGCACCTTACAGCAAGCACATAGTCAACATCTTCTCTTCATATCTTTTCAGTATAGTATTGAAGTGTTAGCTAGAGAAAAGGCAAAGGAGATCGAGGGGATACAAATTGGAAAGGAAGAAGTCAAAGTATCTTTATTTGCAGATTATATGATACTTGATAGTATACACATGGGAGGCTAAAATTCAACTGGGAAACCCTTACAGCTAATAAACACTTTGGAAAATTAGCTGAATACAAAAGTAACTCACTGAAATCATTAGCTTTCCTATATGTAAATGACAGACTGAGAAAGACATCAGGGAAAGAATACCTGTTTCACAATACCCTCAAATAGTATACAACAGTTTAATGTAACTCTAACTAAGCAAGCAAAAGACTTGCATGATAAAAACTTTAAGAAACTGGAAAAAGAAATTGAAGATGATATGAGAAGACAGAAATATCTTTTATGCTCATGAACTGGGAGAATTAATATAGTAAAAATGGCCATCCTACCAAAAGCTACCTACAGATTCAATACAATTCCTGTCAAAATTCTAACACAATGCTTCACAGTACTTAAAAAGACAATTTTCAGCTGTATATGGAAACACACACACACACACACACAAACACAGACACAGACAGACACATACACAGTTCAATAACTAGAATAGCTAAAACAGTTCTGAATTATAAAAGAACTGCTTGAGGTATCACTATTCCTAGTCTCAAGCTGTTCAACAGAGCTATAGTAATAAAAAATAGTATTGACAGACATGTTGATCAATGGAATTGAAATAAGTCCCCACACCTATGGACACCCCATTTTTTCTGATAACAGAAACATAAATAGACACTGGAAAAAATACAGCATCTTCAGCCAATGGTGCTGGACAAACCGGGAGCCTGCATGGAAAAGAATACAAAAAATGCATACTTACCACCCTATACTAAATTCAACTCCAAATGGACTGAAGACCTCAATGGAAGATACGCTGAATCTGACAGAAGAGAAAATGGAGATTGGTCTGGAACTCATGGGCACAAGAAAAGATTTTCTGAACAAAACACTGTTAACACAGACACTATGAACAACAATTAATAATTGGAACCTCATTAATGGAAAAGCTCCTGGATGGCAAAGGCCACAATCATTTGAACAAAGTACCAGACTACAGAATGGTAAAAGTTTTTTTTCAGCTATACATCCCATAAAGATCTAATATCTAAAATACATAAAGAACTAAAAAACTTGACATCAAGTAAACAACAACAACAACAAAAATTAATTAAAGTGTGGTACAGAACCCAGTGGTGGTGACACATGCCTTTAATCCCAGCACTTAGGAGGCAGAGGCAGGCAGATCTCTATGAGTTCAAGGCCAGCCTGGTCTACAGAGCAAGTTTTGGGTCAACCAGGACTGTTATACAGAGAAATCCTATCTCAAAACAAAACAATAAACAAAACAAAAAGGGGAAAAAGAAAAATGGGGTACAGATCTAAACAGAACATTCTCAAAAGATGAAACTTAAATGGCTGAGAAATGCTGAATGAAATATTAACATCCTTGGCCTTCAGGGAAATGCAAATCAAAGCTACTTTGAGATTTCATCTTACATCAGTCAGAATGGCTGAAATTAAAAAAAAATGACAGCTCATGTTGGCAAGATATGAAGTAAGAGGAACACTCATTCATTGCTGGTGGGAATGAAAACTTGTACAGCCACTATGAAACTCAATGTGGCAGTTCCTCAGAAACATGGAAATAGATCTACCTCAAGATCGAGCTCTATCACTCTTCAGCATAAACTCAAAGGACTCCACTTGTACTACAAAGTCATTTTCTCAAGCATGTTTATGGCTGCACTATTCATAACAGACAGCAATTAGAAAAAGCTTAGGGGTCCATAGCTTAGATATCTATAGATCGACAGCTATGTCCATAGCTTAGATATCCATAAATGGATAAAGAAAATGTGGTGCATTTACACAATTGAATATTACTCAGTTATTTAAAAAAACTAAATTATTAAATTCATAGGTAAGTGGATGGAAATAGAAAAAAATATTCTGATGAGGGTAATCCTGACCCCAGAATACAAATCTTGTATGTATTCACTTATATGTAGACATTTGCTCTTAAGTTTTTGAAAAGCAGGATACAATTCAAATAATCATGGAGGTTAGGACACAAGGGTCTCCCTATGAAGGGGACATAGAGAAAATACCATAGATGATGGCGTTAGGAAGAGACTAGAACTAGTGGATCAAATGGAGGGGGGGGAGGAAAAGACGTGTAGGGGAGGGAATACAGGAGGGACAGCTAAAATTAGGTGTGATTTGAGGGGATATACAGATAACTACTCCAGTAGAAAATTCTTGAAATATATACATGTATGAAAGTAGTCTAAATGGAATCATCTAATAATGGAGAGACAAAGTGCAGCTAGATGTCTCTTGCCATCAAAACAGAACCTCCAGTGTCAGAAATGAATTACAACTAATTAAGTTGTTGGCCCATGGAGCCCCATGGAAATTTGCCAAAACCCACATTATTGCCAAGGCCATGGGTTGTTATATACAAACTCGTGCTAAGGCCCTATTGCTGAAGATAATATTTATAGCTCACTGACACTTAGAAGTTGAGCTGGTGCCTACCTCAAACAGTACGCATACTGACTCGAGTTCATGCACTAGAAGGTACTCTGCATAGAGCCAGAGTATATAAACACAACCCAGCTACAAACCCTGCAATCTATAATGGTGACCTGCCTGCAAGATGTACTAGTTTAATAACGGCACAAAGCTTGTGGGAGTTACAGCAATACATGATTGGATTTAAGGTCCATTCCATGAGATGGAGCCCATGCCTGACACTACTCAGACAAGAACTTAAGATTAGTTAGGTCATGAACCAAGGGGAAAGCAGAATACTATTGTTCTGCTAAAGGAATGTAGCAAAACAGTGACACTTACTGACGTTCTGCTATACCCATATATTGGTGTCTGGCTCAGTCATGATCAAAGAAGTTTCTCCATGCAGTATATGGGGACAAACATAGAGATCCAAAACTATACAAAGAGCAGAGAGTAAAAAACAATGAAGCATTTAGTCCTGAATGGGAAGTCGCCATCAAACTCTTCCTCTCGGGACTCTGGTAATGCTGTGGGAGAGAAAACAGAAAGGTTGTATAAGCCAGCTGGGATATAAGCAAACAAGGAAACAAGGCCTTATAAGACATCCTAGATTAACACACACATTAACTCACAGAGATTGTAGCAGCGTGCACAGGACCTGCATACCTAAACCGGTGCTGAGAGTGGAAATGGTCACAAGTCCCCATGTCTAAACCAGAAGCCATCTCCATTTGATAACCATTCTGAAAGGAAAATGAGTTTCCCCAGTGGAGTCTCGCTGATTGTACAAACCACACTTAAGTCAGACCCTCAGCCCAGCAGTAGATGGCCAACACAAAATGATCTCAGTGGTGTTTTTGGAGACTTTTAGGTCTTGTAATGCTGTGTCTGCATTTTTGTAGATTTTTTGTTTCAGTTTTGTTTTTAACCCTCCAAGTCTTTTGCTTATATGATATGATTTTTGATTTTTTTTTCTGGTATTTATGTGTGAGCAAATGTCTGTGTCTCTGAGTGTACATATGTTTCTTGTGCTTTTCCTTTGGCTTTCCCCCCTGTTCTTGTGTTTTGTCCTATTCAAGATTTTTGCTCTTATTTTATCTTGATTATTACCGTAGTTAGTTTTTTAGATGTCTGTTTTCTACTGAGAAAAGGAAAGGAAATGAACTTGGTTGTGTTGTGGATGAAGACGATCTTGAGGAAGTTGGGAGAGAGGACCATAATCAGAATATATTGTATGATAAAATTATACTTTCAATAAAACAGAAAAATCAAAATAAAATAATGCACTAATTTTCTCCTTTTTGCTGAAAATTGTGAGCCAAATTTATATAAAAAATTTAACACACAGATCACACACCCACATGTACACACACACACACACACACACACACACACACTTTTACCATCCATTTCCGAGGTTAATTACGCAAAACAAATTCAGATCCCCCAAGGCTGGAAAAGCTCCTGGAAGACTCTGCTAAGCCATTCCCTGAGCATCCCTTACCTGCTGTTAATGTGTGAGGACTTGTGCTTAGAAGTTTCTTTCTTTTAGAGGTTTTGTCTTGGTACATCTCTGGGAGTTCTCTACTATTTGTTGAAGATGCTCAAGGGGCTCAAGGCCATTCCTTGAGAATACTTCATTCCCTAGTGTTGCTTGTAAGCATATGAAATACAAATATCAATCACCTTCTCTAAGCTCTTCTCTTAGTTCAGTCACACCACTAACCGGCCCCCATGACTGAAGACTAAGCAAAAGAGATGCTTCCTTTTGAGTGGCTCTTAATTCATCAGAAATGGAGAGACATAAGGTAGTGCTCTAGGGATTTATGATCCTCTAAGCAAACAAGTTCTGGTTTCTAGGAAAGAATAAAACACTCAAGGATTTTGTGATCACACTTTTATGAAGAAATAAAATGAAGTGAGTTTAAAGGGGTCCTTGAAGTGTAGTTTAAGAATCTGAGCTAAACTCATAAGACAAGGGTAAATTTTAAAAGACTGAACTAAGAGGCAGTCAGAGACCTAAATTGTTCTTTGAGAAATTTGATGTGATAATCATATATGATTCACAATTCTCCAGAGTTTGAGCAGTAGGTGTGAGTTGGGAAACACCATGATATAAAGACGATACCCCAAGACTAGAATCAAAACACACAGTCAGTCATAAGTCTCTTTAAGACAGAAGTATGTTCTGAGAAGGTCTTGTCAGGTGATGTCCTCCTGTGAATAGCAGGGAGTATGCTCAGGCAAAAATTCAAGATACCTTTCAGAAATGTGATCTTGTGTTTGTATTGTCCTAGATCCCTGCTACTGTCACCTCAATCAACATTGTTAAAATCTACAGTTAAAAAGAGGAAGTAAGTATACACTGAAAAGCTTTTTTAGATTTGAATATGCAGGATTAGAAAACCACTATTTATTACATACAGGTGTAAAAGAAGAATCAAAATGTCAGCTGACAAAAAACAAATAAAGGAAAACAAGGCCAGAGTTCTCATTTTGCCTTTCTTATGAACATAGGCCTACAAATCATGAAACTGGTGGGCAAGAGAAGAACTCTATATTTAGAAATAAACATAGAAATATGTCCTGGAAGTCCTAACTTTTAAATTTACAGATGCAAGATATTTTGATCACAGTTTAAAAGGCTGCATCTTTTCCCTGATTTCCACTTATCACATTTCTGAATATTCTTTTGTTGGGTGACTTCAAGTGGCTGTAGGCATTTTTAGGATCTAGCTAAGCAAAGTACACTCTCTGACAAATTTAGTTTGCGTTCATTTGCTTCACAATCAGTGTTCTGCTTAAGTTATTCCTAGTAATCTCATTATTAAAAAGATTCTAGGAATGCCCTCCCACTTTACTGACTCAGTAAAATCAAGATAGGAAAATGGAAAGCCAGATGTGTTATTCAAACCCTCTTTAGAGTGCAGGAGTAGAGGGGGATGAGATTTCACATGCCTAGTGCTGGAAGATGGGTTCAAAACTATTCCTCTCATTTAATGTGAGGAATTGTGAACAGAGAAGATAAATTCAGCTTTGCATTAAAAAAAGAAACTCTAACTTATAAATATACTTAATCATGAATTCAGCCAACTACAGGAAATAATATATTCTTTCCCATTCCAGGTAGAAGTTTACTGCCAATTAAGCTTCTTGGTAAGCAAGTTTAACTGCAGATTTGAATAATATTTCAAGATACTTCAATAAAACAAGAAACTTTTGATTACTGCTTTGCATATAAGAAATACAGGGAGGTAACTATGCAAGTTGGATGAAAAATTTTATCCAAATACAGACACTTGTATAAAATATTTATATTTTCTAAGCACATTCCCTCTTTGCAAGGACAGGTATAGGCAAGGAGGTAATGGAGAAGAAACAGAAAATCCAACGGGAAAAAGAATGAAAAGGAGGCAGAAGCGAAGAAAGGAAGGAAGGGAGGGTAGAAGAAGGAAGAAGAGAAGAAAGAAAGAACATTTCAGTAAAAGAACCTAAATTAGAGAATGAAGGCTCCCATTATTGGGTTAGACACATTCTTTTCCCCCATTACTAAACAGAAAGTCAGATTTGAGGGATTGTGACTTTGCCTCAGAAGGAAATGTGAAATACTTTAGACAGACACCCAGCATCCCCCTGCACTGGACCCATTTTATAGGTATTCTGTTTAGTATTAATTTTTGTTTTTTGTCTAAGGTCAAATAAACATTGTCAGTACATTAAGCCCAGAACAGTGCCTTCATTCACTTGATTCTTCCTTGTATTTGCTTTAGAGAAAAGGCTCTGAGTGCAGTCAGAGACCTTCTTCCAGGAAGCATTGTTTTCCCAGGTTCTTGTTGCTTCTTTAAGACAATGTAAATGGTTTTAGCTGGAGGCTGATTGAATGAAGATGCTCACGACTGATAAGCACCCATATTTACTCAACATTTAAAACAACTGTCTGTTTTGTTTTTCAAGCACTCCTTTTGGAGGGGAGCAGCCAAGGAATCTTTGAAGGGGCAGCGAGATGTTTTGGTGCAAAGGCTTTTAGTTCAGAGAGGTGGTTTGTTCAGGCTATCCTTCTGTCTTTTGCTAGCTGCATCACTGGAGTCAATTGTCTGGTTGCTCAAGAATCCTCAACAATAGAGTGAGGATGTTAGGAATGCTTATTTCAAGGACCAGAGTAGTTATTAACAAACTGAGTCACATAGCAGCACCAACCTGGGTTTTCTCAGGTCCCAGCTGTGAGGAGGCTCCCTTCGGAATTACCATACTTTCCCTGCTTTGTCTCTAAAAACATATTTCTCCTTTCATTTCCTTTTAGAGGCCATCGACTCACACATCACTTAAAAGAAACCCAGTCTGCTGAAAATGTAGATACCACATCCTATATCACGCAAGCGCAGTTCATAAACTGCTGCTGTGCTTTTGATTTTGCGTTCTCACTGTGGTACTAGAAAAACCTTCATCTCCTTTAATGTCCCTGGAACTCTGAAAAATACTATAGTGTGTTTCACATCAGAGATCTTTGGCTTCCTTAGTGTTGATTTGAATACATTTGTACCCAGTGCTGCTGAGCCTCATGTTCGAATCATTCACCAAAAATAGACAGTTCATCACTGTTAATTTCAAGCAGTCTTAAAACTATAGGCTTCAGAGGAAAATTCACATGTAACTCTTTAGATATTTAAAGCTCCATCAAATATATTGCTCACATGGTCTATGGAGTGTGCCCTCACTGAGAGCAAAATCGGCTGGTGTCATTATTAATACCTGTAGGACTAGTCAAGGAGTGCTGTGGAAATGTAAGTTTCCACTGTCTCTTAAATTATGCAAATGTCCCCTCTGTTCCAGTTCAAGGGTTTCTGTACTTTTGAAGGAGGAGATTATGTTGATGACCAGTATTATTGTTGTGCCCAGATCGGAACCCCCAGAGAAACACCAAGGACGAGCATATCAGAATGAAAAAGCAAGGTTTACTTCTGCTGCAAGTCATGACAGGGAACTCATCTAAAGCCATCTCAAGTGAGGCAGGGAAGAGTTACTCTTTCTTGGGGAAGTTAGTTTTTATAGGCAAAACCCATAAAATTTCTTAGAGGGGAGGGGGCTAGTATAGGTCCATCTTTGATTGGTCCAGTTTTTCCTGAGCCTGGACTTTATCTTATTCTAGCTTATCTGTTTGCCCTGTCAGGAGTTTTACAACTCATCTCTGGGGGCTGGTCATGTTATCTCAGGAGAGGGGCATCTAGTGGTTAATTGGTTACCATCAGACATCCTGACTTTGTTCTTTTGCGTTCCTGGGGCTGGCGCCATCATTTCTGGGGACTTGAAACTGGCCTGGGTCTATTTATATTGAGATATCTTTGTCTAAGGCCCCTTTTTTGAGACAATAGAGTGAGGGGCTTGTTATGCCCAGATCACATCCCCAAAGCTGGCACTGGAGACTTTAGGTACAGAATGCAAAAACAAGGTGTATTCTAAATTTATAAGCCTCCAGGGAGGCTCTTCCAAATCTCTCACTCACAGCAGGGAGGTTGGGAGGAGCACTCCCCTTTCTTTGTGAGGCTAGTTCTTAAAGGCACAGACCATATAATTCATTTCAACCTGCCTCCCTTTTTTAGTTTTTTGGTCGAATATCCTGACTCTGTGTTTTCCAAAGTCCCTGTAGCTGATACAGCCGCCTGGGAAAAAGGGGGTCTAAGTTCTTATCTACACTTAGGAATCCTGGTTTAAACTTCTCTTTGTCTGTAGGGGATAGAGTTGGGGGTTTTACTGAGGTGTCACATTTATCACATTTGATCATTGTTTAAAATGTTTGTTTATTGAGTATTGGTAGTACTGGAGATCGAGCCCAGTGCCCCTCACAGGATGAACATGTCTTATAATGCTGAGCCACATCTTTTGCATAAAAGGTCATTGGCTCCCTCTATTCCAAATAACATATTTTATTAATTTAGCATATAATATAACTTAATCATATTCGCCCATCACCCCTTGCCCTAACCTCTCCACGTCTACCTCCTCCAACTTTTTATCTCTTTTGTGCTCAGTCAGGTATCTGGAACCCAGAAAGACATACTACATATTCTTACTATTGTAGATCCTGTGGGGAGTCTCTTTTAGATTTGTGCATTCAGCTTTAGACTTATATGATCCAAGAAACTAGAAAGGGGGCATTTGTGTGAAGAGAAGAGAATAGTGCACAAATGATATGAATTCAAAGAGAGAAAAAAATGGAAGGATTAAATGGAAAGAATGAAAGAAGAGTAGGACGGAGGAGGAGGTTGGAAGAGGAGAGATAACTAACTCCAAGTTGTTTTTAAAAGTCACATAGGAATGTACTATTTTATAACCTCCACATATATGTGGATATGTGACATGAGTTTAGCTGGAGCTACTCCAGCCATGATATTATCAATTTGTTTCAGAACAATTTTTCCTATTTCCTTCCTGCACACCTACCTGGAGCCCAGAGCAATACATATGTCCAAATGCAGATTGGAAACTCCAAAACTATAAGGCAAAATCACTATTTGCCTTTATAATTTATTGAACTCAGGTATTTGTACATAGACACAGAAGGCTCCCTGATATACCATGCTCAGCAATATGTGCAGATTGTTGTTTTCTTTTTCTTTTCCTTTTTCCCTGGGGCTGATATCAGGACAGGCAAAGAACAGCTTAGAGGAGTTCTGAAGTCAGCTTCCAGGTGCTGCTGAAAGCTTTCCTGAACCTTCAATGAGAAGGGATAACAAGAGTCTCTAAACTGCTTTTTCACCCTTCTTGAAATAAGTTGAATGTAATTCAATGGTCTCCTTCTTGACTATCTAAGTGACAATGGTTGGGTTTTTCAAAATTCAAGTTATGAACTAAGTTTAAATCTATACGTTTAAATGAAGTTCCTATAAATGATAGAGTTCTCAGTTCTTAACTGCTGTCTTAAAGTATTAGAAGAGACAAAAATTCTAACTGTTGAGTGCTGTGTGGTGTATATAACTGCAATCTCAGCAAATGGAAGGTGGATTCAGGAAGATCTGGCATTGGCAGAGAAGCTGGGTTACCCAACGAGTTTAGGCCAAGATACTATCTCAAAACACACACACACACACACACACACACACACACACACACACACACACACACAACTGACATTTTAAATGATAGTGAAAGATTAAAGGAACATGAACTCTATAGTCTCCAATTTGCTTATGCAAACTGCAAACTGTTGACTGCAAGGACTTTTCATGTACTCCTCTGATTTTTTTTATACACATTTTAAAACTAGATTCACACATATAGCCATATGTCACAGCTGTTGACTATTTTAATCTATTTATTGTTTTCTTTTATAGTACTTTACAAATGTGTAATTAGGAACAAATTATTTCATTCCAAAAAGTTATAATGTATTTCTACTCTCACATTTTTTCATTTTCTGAGTGACTTATAAATACTTATAGATTTCCTTCATGATCATTTCCAGTCAATTTACTCTTTCATTTTCTTCCTCAGACTCCAATACACTGGATAAAGGGATGAGTCATAATAACTGATAACCATGACCATATTATTGTATTAAATCCAGGAACCTGGGGCTCTTTTTCTTAGATGTTAATCTTTTGACAATTTAAATATGTCTAAATTTTATTGAAGCCTTAGTAAAGCATCATTTGCAAGCCTATATTATTATTATATAATGAAATTAATATTGTCTGCTAATTTATCTCAATGAGTTTTCATACACGTACAAATTCTTATAACCTTGACTACAAGTAGAATTTGAAAGAGTTCTACCACTCATGACAGCCTGCTATTGACACATTACATGGTTCCCTAACACTTACCTGGAATTAATTAATAAATGTTTCTTCAGCAATAGCTTTTCTTCACTAGATTGCCCTGTAATGAAACTGCAGGGCATATGATCTTGTCAAACTGGTTCACTTACAAAATGTGCAGCCTCATGGTTCACTCACATAGTTATGTATGTCAATCTTCAGTCTCTCTGATAAATCATTAGTTGATTTTCTTACTCTAGCAAAAATTTAAAATGCCCTTTAGGCTTCTCTCTGTGCTCCTGAGTCTGTTCTAAGTCTGTGTCTGTGCCTTTAAGATACTAGGAAATCATTTGAGCTATAGATGAAACTTAGTGTTAGCTTGCCAAAGCATTGATTTGTGGTCTTCGCTGTCGACCCACATGTTATTTTCTGGTCAATGTATCCAAACCCATTATTGGACAGTGATTAGAGCTCCTCTTTAAAGGGATTATTTTTCTCTTAAACAAATTACTCAGATATAAGTTAGATCATTATATTGTATATGAGTGAAGGTTGCATGTTATTTCCTTGAAGTCTTAAGG
This sequence comes from Peromyscus maniculatus bairdii, assembly GCF_049852395.1. NCBI lineage: Eukaryota > Metazoa > Chordata > Mammalia > Rodentia > Cricetidae > Peromyscus > Peromyscus maniculatus. The sequence goes on from NC_134858.1 coordinate 8,170,046, forward strand.
AAATGCAGTGAAGTACTGTTAGTCATTGAAGGAAATGTACTGGCAACAAAGCTATTGTATAATTACCTTTCTCATTTATTTAGCAAAATACTCTACAAAAGCAACTCAACATAGGATGGATTTATTTTAGCCTATATTTGGAACAAGAATGTCCTATAATGCCACAGAACTCTAGTAGAGTTCATGGTGGCAGAAATATGTATCTAGTACTTCACATCTCCTTGAAGTAGAAAGCAAATAACAGGGAAAATGTAGGCTGGCTATAAATACTTGTCCCACCAGTAGCAACACATCTCTTCTTCAGATGTTCTTTTAAAGACCCTTTCACAACTGCCACCAACTGGGCATCAAAGGTTCCATCAAATATGCCTACCAGGACTATTTCTTAGACAATAATGAGTATGCCATTAAAACAGGAAGAAAAGATCTTAACCAAACAGCGCTTGTGTAGAGGTGTTGTTTTTCTTTATTGCCAGTCCAAAAATGATTACTCAGATACAAAGAAAGGCCTCAAAAATACCCTATATGATTAGTAAAACTACATTAGTAAAACTACATATTACAACAAAAATTTTAGCAGAAATTAATTAAGTGATGGGTGAATTGAGAACCACAGTTTTACAAAACAGAGCTGCTATACATTGTTGAAGTACAGTCTTGGTTGTCAACAGTTTCCACAAATGCGTTGCTTTAATGTGTGAGAGCTTTCTCATATTCTTGATGGTCAAATTATTGATTTGTATAAAGAGACATACAAAATCTCTCGGGTGATCTTTGAATGGCTGAGTGGCCACCATGGTTAGGATGGCTTTCTCTTTCTCTCAGTCTTCTGTTTGCTGTTCTTATAGTTCTCTTATGTCTGCCTTTATTTACTAGACTAGCTATGGAGGCAATGCATTCAAAGTTGGCCTCTACTACAGCTGCTTTTTTTTCTTTAAAAATTTAGAAAGGAAAACGTAGAAGATATGAGATCATTAGGCTCAAAGATAAGCACTAATGAAACCAAGAATGTTAAACATGCAGGGTTGTCTCTTCAAAGAAGAGATGTATAACCTGTTTTTCTACTCAGAAGGCTGGAAATGGATGTGGTTAATAGCCTGGTGATCTCTGAGCTATTTGTATGACTAAGTCTCCATCAGATCTTCCTCCAGACCCTTAAGATGTCATTTGTTGTCCAGCTATAGAACCCATCTTTATGGAAGAGTTTAAATGTACTTTACAAAGATATTCGATATGGAGTATAGTGAAGTTTACCTAGCCTTAAACTTCATTGTGCACATGAGATTGAATTGTCACCACAAAACTTTTACTAATTGTACTATACTTATATATGCCTAAAATAAACTGCCTGGTGCCATACTCTAGAAGTTTGAACTAACAGTGGCCACTGAGTCAAGTTGAACAAAACTTACTTCTTGACTCCCGATTCTGCTGACTTTAGTGTTTGCCAAGACTCCCACAAAGTTGTTCTTGCCATATGAGGTAAAAAGAATGGCTCTTTAGAAGCCACAAGACCAAGATTCTTAGGCAAACAATTGGGAAAGTATCTAGTGAAAGCTTCTACCTTGGAGACCAGGTTAATTGGATTCTCTAGTTATTATGATTTGTTTAAATATAACTTTTCATTTTTGTCTCATGCTCAGGTTAGATGGTGATTGGTTAAATAAAGTTTAGAACTCTTGTTCTTTATGAGAATTCATTTATATATGAAGGAACCAGCTTCAGGTCAACTAAATGCATGTACTTAAACCCATGAAGCTTCCAGAGTATGTAAGCTTTGGTTTTGTAACACAATTATGCCCATATTTACTTATGCATTTTATACATTCTAAATCACTTTCACAGTATAACTTATTGCATCTGAAATGTTCTTAAATGTGATTTTCTGAAACAGAAATATTATGGGTTGCTTTTGTATTTTTATTTTATTTGGTTAGCACACAAACTTGAGTTCCATTGTGACCTTTTTGTATTTAAATGCCATTTTACCTTCACCATTTTCAACTATAATTCCACCCCTACATTTGAATCTCTGATTTTAAAAGTGTCAGTTTATTTTTATTTGAAGGGCTATTAAACAAAACTCTAATGAATTCTGTGAATTTCCAAACCCTCTTTTCCAATGGCATCAAAGGGAGCTTTCCAAATCTTCAAGGTAAGGCGGACAAGCCTTATTCTAGTGTGACAAAGACAAAACATGTGAGAACCAAAATTATTTAAATTGGGTTGATAGCTTTTCAATTTACATAAAGCTTTTAGCCTGCTGTTATCTTTGCTTTTTACCAATTTAAATGCATTAACTCCAAGACTGATTTTAAATTGAACGTTTAAATTAATGCATTGTCAATTTGTCGTTATGGTAAAGGGGTAAAAATGAAGCTAGAAGCATGGATGTAGAGAAATAATGACCCACTCTTGATTTGCTATTTTAATCCAGATATGCTCTGCAGTTCTCCATGTTGCCATTACCCATGTGAACCTAATGGTATCTGAAAACAGGATTGGCAGAACCCGTTAACAAGATGTTCATTTCTAAAATGAAAGAACATTGTTGTTCAAAAACAAGCTGCAATATTGTGTATGACTGGCTTGGTATGCATGTGGTACCCCTGATCACTTTAGCTGAAAGGAAGAAGAGAGGGAAATATAATGATCCTAATTAGCATCACATCCAAGCTGAAGTGATTTTCTTTTAGCTATTCAACTCCACCTTAAATGAAATATGAAGTAAATGGTTGGCAGAATGTTTAAACATGAATGAGCTGCAAAGAAATCAGCTCCTTGATGTTTTCTTTTTCCTGAGAAGAATTTAAGTGACATATAAAAAAAAAAATAGAGCAGCAAGCTTAATTTCATTCTCCTTGGGTTTGGATGTCCCCAGGCAAGGAAGTGGTAATAATCTCCATTTTTTTTTCTGTTTTTAATCTTACCCATTAACCTCTATAACTGAAGTTAAAGAAAAGCAACATCTTCTGGGTGACCTTGAAGTATTGTGAAGATCTTAAAGTGAAATAGGTACCTTTTCAGTATCATCTATGACTTAAAGGAACTGCTTTATCTTGATGCCAAAGACAAAGGACAGACATAACCATTGACCTGATGACTGTGCTCCTTCTCATCCTCCAGTCCCTGCTCTTATTACCGTCTATATGCAATCCAAGTACAAAAGAACAATGCTTCTATCACATATCCACATAACATATACTGTGTATGATTGTGTATCTTTGTGTGTCTGTGTGTCTGTGTGTGTATGATTGAACCCAGGGAGTATATTTGGTAAGCACATCAACACTGTGCTTCATTCCTAGCCCTCCAGGCCTTTCTATCCACCAAGCATTCTTACTAACTAATAGAGCCATGCCATGTCTTTCCTGGTGCTTGACTGTGTCATTAACAGTATATGTTGACTGCAAATCCGGATATGTACAGACTTCTGTGGGACACACAAGATTCTTCTATAATTTTTCTGATGGAGACAGTAGTTGTGAATCATGAAATCTGTTACATTTTATATTCATCCAAACAAGAGGCCTCCTCTAAACCTATTTCCTCACATAGAAACTAATCAATTAAATTGAATGCAAGTACCTTTTTCCATTCAGAGTCTTTCTTTCTGTTCATAGAACACCTGTTTGTACTTGTGCCTGCTGATATGTTCTTCTTATTTTCTGTGTAATATTTTCAATCCAGTAGGATACATCACTCTCTTCTTTGGTAGAGAGTATTCCTGTCTGGTATTTTCTTCCTCTGTGTGTTGGGCACTTAATAGCCTTTGCTTTCCGGGGCTTATATCATTTATGTTTTATGAATCAGAAGGACAAGCATCACAGCTATATGTTGTGACTTTATTTCCTACAAGATGAAAGTCCTAAGGCAGTGGCTTACCTGTAGCATCTGTTCATCTTCACTGAATGGACTTAGTACTGGAGGTCTGGGTAGGGATGCTACATGGTAATTCAAATATATAAAATTCTGATGTATCTGAGAGGCTGCTTACATTGATTATGAGATCAGGGCCAATGAAGAGGCTACCCTGACAGTAAACTAGGAAGGCAGTTTTAGGAGTTTCCCATGGTGGTGTTTGCCAGCAGCAGGGCCTTCTCTTCATTCTTTCTCAAACCACCTCTTCGTCCCCTTAACTCTTCCACCTGTGTTCTATCTTATCCTTACCTACTCTGTAATTTTCATAGTACTATGAGATATTTTTGAATTTCCACTGATAATATATTGATTATTTTTGTGACATTTTCCTAAACTTCACCATAATGTTAAAATATTCAAATGCATTAGCAAGTCTCACAGCAACCTTACATTCACCACAGACATCTTCATACTGCTTCTAATAAACACCATTCATTATGCATCCCATTACCATTTGAAAATTCTGAATTAAGTCTCCATTAAATCATTGACTTTCCTTTTGAACCACAGATTTTGTCAAATAAAATTTTATTCCTTAGTTTTAGTTGTGCCTCCACAACAAATACTCAAGGATCCTCATGAACAAGTAGTTTCAGCTTGTTAAATGTAAATATAAATGGTTTAACTTTCATAAAAATGAAAGGATGTCAATATTCAGAATGGCATATGTATTACAGCTCAGAGGGACAGTGAAACAAGAAAGGATGGACATTCACAACATAAAAATAGTTTGATTTACCTATTTGCCTGCTTTCAGTCATTTTATTGCTGTTGTTTGAGACATGGAAGATTAATTTTAGGTTCTATGACTTTGTGTTACTCAGAGAGAGATACGGTGCTAACTAGAGAGGAAATATGGTGACTAATACAGAGTTAGGTTAAACACTTACAGTTGAGAGTAATATTAAGGGAATATACTAGGGAAAATAACAAACCATAAAGAGTGGGTTTAAAAGCTACGATTATCATGTGGAATCATGAGGAGTTCTTATCACTATACTCAGTCCTCTTTTCAGACAGTGTGAATGGATTGACTTTGGTCTTCTGCTCACACAGGAACAAAGTCTTTGTTCTGATGAACATCAACAGGAAATACCACAGCTAGAGTGCATGATCAGATTTCTTTCCTACAAAAGTATTTAGAAAAGTTAGTTGAAAGAAATTTTCTCCCAGAGAAGCATGAATAACATTCTTACGAGAAAGTGGGGAGGTGAACAGTCCTGCTGAAGACTGTGCCTGTGGGGGAACAGGAGTAGGGACATATTCTCTTCACTCTCACAGTGGCCATGAAGGCATGCAATAGCAGCTGACACAGCACTGACCTGCTTTCTCTGCAGTCCTGGAAGTGTTCTTGAGGACAGCATCACTCATACCCTGTAAATTCCCTTTTCTCACAAGAGAGGGGAATGTTGTCCAATCAGAACTGAAGACTCTACTCAGCCTAAGTCTGTATTAAAGATTCCAAATGAAGACAGATGCTGTGCCCCACCCCTCTCTTTGCTCCATAATGACACTGATAATGTTTCCCTAAAATAGGTCAATGAGGACTAAGCACTTGACTTAGAAACATATTTTGACCTTAGGAATATATTGGGCAACTTTCAATGTGCACATGCACATTTTTAGTATTAATATAACAAATTTTAATTTGTGATACCACTAAAGAATTGTTTTACAGCAAAAGATAAATACTTGTTACAAATAATATACCTGTAAAGAAGGAAGTAGCTTGTTGAATAGCTGATGAATCTATTGTACTTGGCTTTGAGAACCAGGATGTTTAAAAGAAAAACTTCAGTTGTACAATTATTATTTATTTCTATATAGCAAACTTACAGTTTCTTAGAGAGAGCCACTTTGGTATTTCACATCATCTGTGACTCTGACCTTAGAAATATCATGAGTGGCCAGCAGGATGAATTGGAATGTGGCTATCTGAAGGGTAACTAGGGTATGTCTTTCCAAGGACTGTAACACACATAGTTACTTGATGTCTTAATCTTCATGCAGAGCAGTTCCCATGGCTATAACAGATCTCCACAATACATAAACAGGCTTTGTCCTGAGAAGGGAAGCTAAAAGAAAAGTAAAGCTAACTCTCATTATTTAGATCTGACTATTACATATCATCATTTTGACATTATTGGTTATAAAATCCAACTCTACCTGATGTGATATTGTTGTACAAAAGTGTCATTTATGAGAGGCTTTTCAGTCCTGTTGGATAATTACATCAACCCTGGCTATAAACATAAAGTAGCATACCCCAGAGCAAACTGAGATAAATAATATTCTTCTAATCATTTAAAATTTCACCAGGAGATGATGCAAACTCACCAAGTGTTGATGAGTATAGTACTATGCAAAAGTATAGGTGTTGGTGAATATAAGACTGAGCAAAAGTAGATGTAATAAGAGGTGGACTCATGAATGTGTGCCTCGAGGTATAGTTAGTCTACCTCATTCATCAGATGAATAAAACAAATTTTACCTAATAATAAAGTTACTCTAGTGTTATTTTTAAATAGTGAAATGTTCTACTGGATATTTAAGAATTCATGCCTTTAGTTCATTAAATATAGAAGTGATAATTTATTTCTAAATATATACTGCATTGTATTGCTAGTATTACTATCAAATGATTAATGTAAAACATGACATATTTTCTGCCCAGTTCTGAAACTCATCTATATTTTATGGATTACTAACATAACAGTGATGCTCAGAATACTGCTTTACATAAACCATTCCCAGGTAGCTGTGAGACCAAAAAGTTTGTTTCTAAAGGTTTATAAGGATGACATAATTTTGCAGATATAGTAGACAAGCTTTTCATCAGGTATGAATCTGGTAATGAACTGTGTCACATTTTCCAGAAAGACTTTTTCAACTTATTCTATCCTTGCTAATCTTCAAAGCCCATTTTTAGACCTAGCTCTGACAGACAGTTAGCATCTTGAGGCACTGGGTCACTCTGTGACCTTAGGTTCTGGATCTCTGTGCTGTGCCACATGTTTGTAATAAGATTATGAATTCTTTGAGATCAGAACGGCTAGTTCAGACCATAGCATTTGTATACATTCTGTAGTCTCTAGAACATTAACTCGTTGTTTTTGTTTTTGTTGTTTGTTTCTAATGCTGTGTATTCAGGTCTTACTCAAATTTGTGATTTGAGATCCTCACCAAGGAGATTATTATATTAGTAGGTATGGACTTTGAAAGATGTTTAGGTCTTGAGGACAGAAACTTCAGGAATGGAACTACTACCTTCAAAAGCAGATTGAAGAGAAATTTCATTGTCCAGGTAAAGACACAACCAGAAAATATTATCCATGAGCTAGAAAGTGCTAAGCAGATACGGAATGTGTTAGTCTGGGTTAGACTTCCCAGATTCCCGGATGATGAGAAATAATTTCAGCTATTTATCACGTTCCTTATCCAGGGGCTCCAAAGGAGTGTACATCTGGGAGGATATGCTTTCCAATTGAAAGGAGAGGGCACAAACTTTATGCAAACAAATCTGATTTGTAAGGATTTAATTGTATGTTTAATTATGCATTTGCAAGTGTCCCTTTGCAGATATGTGCACATGTGTGCATGTGTCTGTAGAGGCCAGAGAAGGAGTTGAGTTACAGGTGGCTGGGAGTGATCAAATCTGGGTGCTAGAAACCAAATGTGGACCCTCCACAGAAGCAGTGCATGCTCTTAAGCATGCAGTGGCCTTGAATGCTGAATCCTATAGGAATTCCTTAATCCTTTTTTATTAAAATAATAATACATCTTAAATACCAAGAGATATGACCCAACTAAAATCACCATCTCAGTTTTCTCTCACAGGAGTTGCTGTAAGGAAGCTATGAGCTACCACTTTCAGTAGCTTTCCAATATGCCTACTTTGAGCAAATACAGAATTATTTGTTGGAAAAATCAGTTCAACTTACTGAAATTTTTCTTCTTCTAAAAAACAAAAATTAAAGGCCTTGTTCCATACAACTGTTGTAAGGGACATATAAATACATCCAAATTTCTTAGAAGGTAGCCTAGGTCATACACAAAATTCTCAATGAGTGAGTCATTGATGGCCTTGATAGCTAAGCCATGCAGGAACTAAATTCAGTTAGGAGGGGTATGGTTTTGATCATACTCTCAAGTACTCCTGTTGAAGATTTGATCCCCAAACTGAATTCATTGTATTTCTCATTGCTGTACTTAAAAACAAACAAACAAACAAAACAAAAAACAAAAAAAGAGAAAATAAAAATAAAAATAAATCTAAAGACTAGTAGACGTTTTGGCCTCATGATTTGAGGAAAAGCCCATCATTCAGCGAAGGCATCACAGAATGTGTTAGAAACAGCTGCTCACGTGGCATCCACAGTCAAGAAGCTGAAATAAATGTAGGTACTTTGGGCTCATTTCCTCTTTTTCCTGTTTTATTCAGCTGGGATCTTAGTACATAAGAAACTGCCACTCACATTCAGTGGGTGTTTTCCCTTCCCAAACTTCTTTGGAAACCTCCTCACAGACATGGACAAAGGTGTGTCTCCTAACCAATTCTAAATCCACCCACTTTGTGGGTAAAGATTTGCCCTAGCAGACACAGTCAGAGTTTGGACTTGAGGGAAGTGATCGGCCAGAGGCTTTGACCTCAGCAGTGGATTCAGATCACACGAGGAAACACACAATTTGACTCTGGGTCTGGTTGGAGAGAGAGTACTCGGATCATACGAGGAAACGCACACTGACTCTGTGGCTGGTGGGAGAGACAGTCCTCGGTGGCCCGCTTCTTTTCATGATCTTGTTTCCTGACCTCTGTCTCCACTCTCTTGCCTTCTGCTTCCTCTAATACATAAAAGAAGCAACTTGGAGCCACTGCGTGCTCCTTTCCACAGTTTTCTGTAGATGTAACCAACCGTCTTATTAAATAAGAAACACAGAACCAAGGTAAAAGAGAAAGCCGAGAGGTCAGAGCTCAGAGCTAAAACCTTACCCTTCCTCCTGCGGTGGTCCTACCTCTCCGAAAGAGACCTACTTCCTGTGTGTTTGTCTTTACATAGTCTTTCTGTTCTGCCTTCTCATTGGTTGTAAACCCAAACATGTGACTGCCTCGTCACTGCCTGTAATACAGCCCTCCAGGTCTTAAAGGCATGTGTCTCCAATGCTGGCTGTATCCTTGAACACACAGAGACTTACCTAGCTCTGTCTACCAAGTGCTGGGATTAAAGGCTTGTGCCACCACCGCCATGCTCTTGCTATGGCTCTAATAGCTCTGACCCCTGGGCAAATTTATTTATTAACATACAATTAAAATCACATTTCAGTACAAATAAAATACCACCATAGTTTTCTGCTTTATCAAAAATCTAAGGAGATGAGACTGAGCACATATGTACTTTATCCTACCCACAAAGCTAAATAAAGCTTTCCTCCTTTTGAATTGTTTCTCACAGGAACTTTGTCACAGCCACAGAAATCAAGCATGACATTTTTTTTTTAGTTTTTTTTCTTGATTGTTCTCTGCCCTCAAAAAAAGAAAAGTAAAGAAAGAAGGAAAGAAAGGAAGGAAGAAAGAAAGAAAGAAAGAAAGGAGAGAAAAGAAAAAGAAAGACAGAAGAGAAAAGAAAGAAAGCCATTTTTTGTTATCCACCAGAAATCAGCACTACAATTAAAGAGAAAAATATTCAAACTATATTCTTGTTGAGGATCTAATGTTAGAATATGTTAATTTGTGCCATTGGTGAATTGGCTAGACTTGAAAGCAATATCATATTAATTCGATAGCTTTAAATATACATCCACTCGTTTGGTGAAGCCCCAAAGCACCCAGCAAGCTCCTGACCTGCAGGCATAACTTCACTGCTGAAATGAGGCCATTTTCAGGACTGATAGCTGGAGCCAAGTAGACGCTCTGCAGAGAACATATGGAGTCACAGTAGGGAGAGAAACTCTTTTGGCAAAGGAGAACATAGAGATTCCTACATTTATGAAATATGGCTTAGATGTCTTAAAAGCTCATTTATAAGCCAAAATAACATGAAAGAGCAGGACAATTTCTAGCCAGACTAATAAATGCCAAAGCTTGAAGAACTATAAGAAAATTAACATCTTAAATTGAAATAATCTCTTGTGGAAGTTTTATGAGTTCAAAATAGATTTATTCAAACAGGTATCCCTTGTTCCTGCTTTCAGAAGTCCAGACTGCATTCACAGCAAGGTGAATTTCTTTGTATAAATGTGGACTAACTTTTATCACTGACATGAATACAGTAGATCAAGAAGTTTCTTGCAGGTGCATTTACACCTCTCAGTACAAAATGACAAAAGAAATAATAGAACTTTCAGGTTATGTCAAGACATTAGTGTGTTAATGGTAGCATGTGAAGGTGAGCACATTCCAGTGGCAGGGTGTTGTGCAGAACACTGCAGAGAACCCTGTCCTAATGGGAAAATGCATTTGCTTTGAAGGGGACCGAGGTGCTTTTTTCCTTCTCCATGCACTGGTGTTTGGATGTGAATCAGTAATTTCCTGGCAGCCTCACAGCACACTTGTCCTGGGATTTTCAATGTCAGGCATTATATGATTCGTATCCTCAAATAGTTCCCAATAGAAGTTGTCAGCTGCTTTCTGGTTGTGTGCCAAGTGAATGAATGCTCCTTTGATTTTTCTATGTGAACATGCAGTTTTACATCTTTTATAATTAACCTGTCAGTCTAGTGTCTCCAACAATACTGCATCCAGGTAATGGGAAGCATATTAAAAGCTATGAACTCCAGTGGTGATATTTGCAAATTTTTCTTTTGCATACAGATATACTAGTTTTCCTCACAGAGAAAAGACCAATTTAATTTTTGGTATCATATGTTTTGTTTAATTTTATACCTGAGCTATCATTACATATCCTATCTGTGAAGTAAACAATCAGGATTTACTTGAGGTGGGGTCATCTAGAAAAAAAATTGAGGAAGGAGTTTCTAGTAACCCAACTTATACCAGATATTTATAAATCAGCATGGCATAAGTTGGACAATCAATAAGTGATCAAATAGTATGCTAACATGAGGCTAATAGATATAGTTAATTAAGCTTTTTATCATAAGTTACCATATTCTTCAAATGCAAATAAGCCTGTGTCTAAGTTTGTGAACATTAATAGGCAAGAATACAGCTCAGTAGTCACCTAACCCTTCATTAGAAACCATTACTCTAGAAAGCCTTCACAGGCAAGATTCAAAATTTGGGGGGTTCATCCTAAGTCACTCATTTAGCCTTAGTAATTTTCTCTTTTCATCTCTCTCTGTCTCTCTGTCTCTGTCTCTGTCTCTCTCTCTCTCTATCTATCTCTCTCTGTCTATCTCTCTCTCTGTCTCTCTCTCTCTGTCTCTGTCTCTCTGTCTCTCTCTCTCATTTGATGATGTTGTTGGTATTGCTCTGGATGGTTATGGTGATGATACTTTGGAAGGAAAGGAGTTTCCTGACTCTTTGTTGTGGTAAGGTCCACAGGGTAGATGACAGACATAGAAATTGAGCAGAAGTGAAAGCCTGGAGCCTTAGTATCCTTTTCCTTTAGATATTATGGATGCAGTTTGGCTTTGTAACAAAATTAACAGATATGAGAAGAAATTTACTTCTAAAAACACTCCTAACACCTAAGATTATAAAATTTAGCCTTAATCCTAACAGAACCTTTTGACATTAATGCATGGAATATTGCAACTGGTAATGCTGTGACATACATCCATTCAGATAAACTGATGGATGATTCAGCAATTTGCCGCTTCACTTAAAGGAAATACATTAAGCATCAATGATTGAATTGAATTTTAGAGATAGAACAATTGGAAGAGTTCAAACTCCACAAATAATAAAGGTCAACTTACTGGCTAAAAATGTAGGATAGTACACATAAACCCTGGGGTCAAGAGATCTGTGAGTTCACATCCAAGGCCTTTCCTAAAATTCATAAGTGGTTCTTCCTCTGGAGTATGAAATAACAAAGTACACAGAGGGCTCTTTATTTGAGAACCCTTCCCATGTGTTTTTAAGGTCTCTTTGATTTTGATTTTAATGTATCACTGATGGTTTTGTGAATACAGGCTGTTGGCCATCCACATAACAGCCCCAAACAATAATCCTGGGGTCTACCAGAAAAAAAAAAGTTTAAACTGTCAAGAGTACTCTAAAATTTATTAGTTATCAGTCTCATTTTTTTTTATCATGGCTATGGGTCTGCAAATGACTTCTAGGTAACCCTAAAGATTATCATGTGACTACTCCATACTCCATCTATGTGTAAGATAATAAGGACTTCTACACCAGCTTCCTGTTGGCTGTGAAACTGTCAATGGTTATCTGATTCTTACTAGGAGTTGGATTAGTTTTTGTAAAAATCACTATTGTTTAATTTATAATTATGAAGAAACTAAGAGTAAAAACAACGACACTTTTATTAGTGCCACTTTGGGGATAAAATATGCTCATTACAAAAATGTTGGACATGTCCTCTATGATCAGCAAATTACATGTAAGCAAATGCAGCTTCTCACATTTCAGCTGGCTCAGCTGTCAGTAAATCTATTTCTGGAGTGGACTGGCCTCCAGCAATGCATCATGGATAGAGAAAATGATTGTGTTTTCCCTCAGCCTGTCATCAAAGAATGCTCACTTCTTGAGCTACTGATAGAAGATGGAGAACACGGCACCAGGTTAGGGTCACCAAGTCTGTCATGTCCAGAATATTCAAAATCCCCTTGAGCAAAGGCATCCCAAGACTGTCAAAGGATAACTGCAGGGGTGTCTGCTGAATGGTTCCTGTGTCCTCCACATCTTGGCAGCACTGTTTGTGTTGATTTGCCGTGTGCCTTGCGATCATGATATGCCCCACTGGAGCTTGGCATCAGAGGCAGCTTCAGGTTTATATTACAGAAAAGAAGTCACAAATTTTGCCTTTGGCAGTAACAGCACATGAAAGCCACTGTCGGAGGAAACCAGTCATTTAGATTCTAAGGCAAATCATGAGAATATAGGAAATCGGAGGTATTTGAATGACCAGTAAAAATTGAAATGTCTTTCCTAGATTTTTTAAATTATATGATGAACAACTAATGTTTTGCAAAGTATTACCTATATTTTCATTTTAAAAATTGTTTTATTGTGGTGATATATTGTGGACCCTAATAAATTCGCCTAAAGATCAGAGAACAAGCCACTAGATTAAACATAGAAGCCAGGCAGTAGTGGCACATACCTTTAATCCTAGCACTAGAAAGGCAGAGATCCACACGGAGTGAGTTTAAAGCCACTCTGGACTACATGAGATTGACTCAATATAGGAGAGAAACAGAGCCAGGCAGTGGTGGGACATGCCTTTAATCCCAGTACTTTGGAGTCATATGCCATTAATCCCAGTACTAGGATTGTTTAGACAGGAAATGATAGGGTGGGCAGAGAAAGGTGTATAAGGTGTGAGGAGACAGGGACCAAAGTCTTTCCTCTGAGAAAAGCCTTTCAGGCTGAGTAGTCCTATAGGGAAGAGGTGCCTTGTCCTTTTGTCTCTCTGATCTTTCAGCATTCACCCCAATATCAGGCTCCAGGTTTTTTATTTAATAATAAGACATTTAGAAATCCATGTTTTACTTTCTCATCTTTTTAATATGTTTTTAAGAAATACATGAACATGTGTCAACTCAAATTGTTAAGGTGTTCCTAAGACATATATAATGTAATTTATATAAGTACTACCAAAGCTACTTTTAATGACAGTGTATAGGAATAAAACACATGAGAAAAATCCTCTTCTCAACTAGATGGTTTATCACAGGAAATGCTAAATTAAATTATATATTCTCCATCATGATTCTGTTTTCTTATTGGAAATGAAAATACATCATTTATTACCGGATGTTTCCCAAGTTTGAGTCTTGAGGTCAGTTCTGTTAGAGATGAAGAATATGAGTGAAGGCATGTCCATGAACTTTAGAAGTTAAAAATCAAAGAAGATAAGCCACAAAATAGCTATAATCTATGTTAAAGTCAGATTAGTGACTATTTCAGAGGTTCTGATTAAACCTGCAACAGTTCAAATACAGGGGATAGGCTTTCCGTCTGGCCAAGGAAGTCATATGACCATTGTAAGAAGGAAAATCAACAAAAATGTAATTGGGAAGCCAGGAAACTCATTTCCAGATGCATTTATTCATTCCTGCTTCCATCGACACAATACGATTTAGACATTTATGGAGCATTCATTAGTATCAAGCAAAATTGGATTTACATTTGTCTGTTTATTTAATCAATGAGGATGATGAGATTAAACTGTGAGCTTAGGATAGATTATGGGTTTGGATTACATTTCCATATATTGTAAGACAAAAGTGCACTTAAGACAGTCATTTCCTCGCGGCATTTTTGTATTATTTTAATTTAATCTTTTTATATAAATAGAGATGCTTCATGTTTTTCTTTTTGTACATTAAAGTGGTCACTGGTAGTATTTCAATGGCAATACAGTGTCACAGGATCTTACCTAGAATTGTTTCATGTGTTCAGAAGCATTAAACATTCTTTAAAAATAAACACCACATGCATATAAAGTGTTACCAACAATGATATGTGAATTCACATCAATAGTAAAGCTAATTTTATTTTATTTTAAAATGTTAGAGATAAAAATCTACATACATATAATGCTTCAATATAATGAAATGAATATAACTCAAAACCTATACCCTGCACAAGAAGCAAAGAGGAATATTCTAGAAGCTCTTATATTGTCTCCCGATTTTGTCACCTGTGTTTCAAAGTAAACTGCTGTCTTGATGTCTAGTTACATAGATTAATTTTGCTGAATTCAATATTGACTTATGTGGTGTTATTCAATGTTACTCTTTTAGATTCAACTTCTTTAATAGAGTTATCCTTATGAAATGTTATCTTTAACTCAGTTATGTTTTTGAAATGCAATTATAGTGTTCTCTGTAGATTTGGTCCAGGCTCCTTCAATGCTGCACATTGATTAACTGTGGGCATGCACCATGATGGTTAGCTTTTTATGCAGACAAGCTTTAGGAGCTACTTGAGTCTGTAGCTCTTGGGAGTAGTGCCACTGCTAACTGTCTAACAGGAGACATAGTGTGTTACACATTAGACAATAAAACTTTATTTGTCCATCACTGATGCTGTCATTTTCATAACTCCCTTTTGCTGAATTGTTTTCTATTTTTATCTTATTTTATTCTAGTTATCTACATCATTGTATCCATCTTTATTATCCATCTCATTGAGGTCTAACTCCAACTTTTTATTACTCTTTTAAAGTTTATATCATCTTATCTAAGGATATTTTCATTTTAGGTTCTGTGACAATTAATTTTAATTATCACCTTGACACAATGTAGAATCCCAGAAAAAGAGACTCAATGGGAAGTGTCTACATTCGGGTGCTCTGTGGAAATGTCTGAGTAGTTCATTTCTGTGGGAACACAGAATGCTTTCTGTGGGTGGAAGTATTCCTAGGCAGGGAGGTCCTGAACTGCATTAGAGTGGAAAAATTTACCTGAGTATGAGAATATAGCAAGGGATCATTTGTGCATTAATTCCTCTCAGCTCTGGTGTGATGTGACTGGATGTTGGGAATTCCTTCCCTTCCCCATACGATGGATGCTGACTTGGAGCTACAAGATTAAATAAACCCCTTTATTCCCAAATGAAGCTTTTGCCAGAGTATTTTGTCACAGAAACAGAAATGAAACTTGGGAAACATCTCCTGATGATTTTTTTTCAGATTTTGTTCATATTAATGCAATTCTTATTTCTCTTATGATTGAATGTAGCCACAGATCTCAGATAGTGATTTGCTTTGAGATACCTGTGTCTTACATAGGAACTAGCACATGGTTCTTGCTTACCTAAAACATCACCATGTAGAAATGCTATATTTTCTCAAAAGACAAAAATATTTCATTATTTGGCACATAGTTCAACTTCTAACTATTTCAAATCATAAAATTCACTCTGCAGTGTTCTTTGGATTTTATAGCTCATTTCGCTTTTAATATAAAACATTCTATATTTCAAAACTGTTCTGAAATTTAGAAAACTAAGTATTTGTATATCATGGTTGAAGAGAGGATATATGAATTGGAGATAGATAGATAGGTAGGTAGATAGATAGATAGATAGATAGATAGATAGATAGATAGATAGATAGATAAATTAATGGTTATTTGTAGTAAGAAGAAAACTATAATTCCTGGTGCATAAAATGAAAGCACAAAGTGTTTTACCTAAAATAAATTTGTTAAAACTAAATGTTTAAAACATCTGAAATTCCCTTTGCCCTTTAAAAGAAGACACTAAAATAGTCTGGTCCAGATATGTGTATAAAATAAAATAAAACATAAATCTGCTGTATTTTCTCCTCTTTTATTGTTTATGATTCTAGACAGTGCAGTTTCAGAAGTCATAATTGGATTACACTCTTGGGGACTTTTCATTTCTACCTAGTGAACCATTTGATCAGCTTTCAGTGAAAAACAGATACACAAAGAGTTGTTTGAACCAAAACAAAGCTAGAGGGATACACCAGGACCATTTTGTCAGCTTGAGGCAGAAGTACTAGGAGATGTCTCTTCCATCAAATTTTTGATTAGCTCAGTAATTCCCTCTTGTCTCCCTGTCCCTAAGTTCCTCTACCTCACTCCAACCGGAATCTTATTTCTGAGAATAAAGAGCAATTGTGTATCATTCCATAGTTGTATGTTTATCACCCTTGGGGACCAAGAAAAATGAACATATTTCGCAGGTCAATGTTTTTAAAGTCTAATACATTACCAACCCATTCAGAATATTTCATTATTCCATGGTATTAGTCATGTACATCTTTGTGGAATTAAAGAAACAAGATAATAAGAATGTTTTGATAAGGCTTTATGGGTGACTTCTTCAGCTGTCATGAGAGTGCACAGCCCTTGGAAAGACCCTTGTGAGACAGAATAAAGCTTTTAGCTCAACATCAAGCAAGAAAACGCAGTCACTTCCCCTGAGAGTTTGTTCTAAAACCACAGAGAAAGAATGAGTTGGAGGTGACACAATGTTCGTGATGAGGCTTTTGTGACAGACTCCAATAATTAGATGCGCTCCGTGCCAAGGATTAGAGTGAACATGGACACAAGAGAATAAAACTGAGAGCTGCTTCCAAAGTAGCATCCTTAGCATTTGGTTGGTGCTGAGTGTTAAGTAGCTGTAAACAACTGAGTGCTACAAACCAGGCAGGCAGACGAGTGGTGAATATGTAAGAAAAGGAATGCAATGAAATTCAGATGGAGTGAGATAATTTGAAAAAATAGGCATGTCTAGCCAGGGAGAGGTGGTGTATCAAATGACTTTTTGTAGTGAACCTTTTAAGGAATACACTGTTCCAGGTCATTTGCTGAACTGATTGGTTGAGATTCAGGGAGAACATAACATTGGTGAGAAAGTAAAATCAATAAATAAAAACAAACAAACAAACAAGAAGTGACTATACCTGAAGGTGAAGACCAGAACCACAGTAGTCATCTAGAAATGTGTTTTATGGTGAATTAGACAAAACAAAAGACATTGAACAATTGCTAGATATTTCTGGAACTGAGTTGATTGCAATCACGTATGGACAAGGAGGGGCAAGATATAACCTGATGACAAGAATTCCTGGGCTAGCATCTACTACTGAGGTGATGTGTTTAAACAGTCCTGCTACGTGGACAGCACACCTCAGACAGACTAGCCTGTAAAATGCAGACTTTTGGGAACAAAGAAAATGTTTATGGAGAAATAAAGAAGAGCAAGTGGTCTCTTCCATCATCTTCATCTCCTCCTCATAGTTCCCAATGTTGGGTTTAACTTTTTACCTAACAATGCATAAATCATGGTCTTGGTATAGGTGTGAAACATTTTTGTAAAGTTATTTGCAATTCTGTTGTTTTATATTGGCTCAGTGTGGCACACAGCAGTGGTTGTATTTTCTAGGAAGACTCCAGTGACCCACTTGCAAACCCATTCTCCTTGAGCATGTGCACCAAAGTTCCATTGATCTGTGGCTGTCACTAAGCTTTATAGTCAATCCAGGATAGAGTGCATTAAGCAAATCCCCACAAATGACATTGAAACTGAGTAAGCAACCCCATTGACTTTTAAGAGCAAAGTGTTCAGGTTTGGAGTAACTTGGAATTGACTGAGAGAACACCACTGCCAGAGAGACTCTCAGTCACACCACAGCAAGAATCTAAATTTTCCCAACATCTTTGAAATGCTTCAAAATTGGTATTATCCTAATCAAGTCTCCTTGTTAAAGTAGTACTCAAGGGACACTTTACAATCAGAATATCAAATTCTTCAGTGGAGAGTTGAGATGAGTTGTGTATATGTTTTCTTACCTGCTTGATTATAATATTTAGGTAATAGTTATAATAAATAGTAAGTGTTACTAAGTTTTAATAATTTTTATTTTATGAGAATATATTTTTATGCAGAATATTCTGATAATAGTTTTTCCATCCCCCTATTCCTTCTGACATTCCCTGCCATACAGATCCACACTTTTTCTGTCTCTTCTTAGAAAACGCACACACATCTAAGGAATAGTAATAAAGTATAATAAGCTAATGCAAAAACAAATTGGAATAGGACAAAACAAACAGAAGAAAAGGAGCCAAAGGAAATGCACATACAGACACAAACACACATGTTCACACACACATTCATGCGCACGAGCGCACGCGCACACACACACACACACACACACACACACACACGAATCCCATAAAAATGCAAAACCAGGAGCCATACTTTATATGCAAAGGACCTGGAAGGTTAGGGGGGAAAAGGCCTGATTCAACATTATGAGATGAGAACTGCTAAGGATGCATTGAGTCTATTTTACTACTGGACACGAGGCCTACCATTAGGAGTAGTTTGTTTCCCCTGTGAGGCTCCCTTGGAGAAAACTCATTTTTCATTGGTTAGTGGTTATCAAATAGAGGTTACTTTTGAGTTAGGAATGAGGGAGTGTGTTCATTTATCCTCTCAGCTCTAGGACTCCATCTGGTGAAGACCCGTACAAGTCCTATGTGTGCTGCCTCAGGTTCTGTGAGTTCATATATATGTCAGTTATGTTCTCTCTAGAAAAACTTGTTTCAGCCGGGCGGTGGTGGCGCACGCCTTTAATCCCAGCACTCGGGAGGCAGAGGCAGGCGGATCTTTGTGAGTTCGAGGCCAGCCTGGGCTACCAAGTGAGCTCCAGGAAAGGCGCAAAGCTACACAGAGAAACCCTGTCTCGAAAAAACCAAAAAAAAAAAAAAAAAGAAAAACTTGTTTCTTTGGTGTTCATCCATGCTTATTTGGTCCTCTCTCTTTCTGGCTCTTTAAAGTTTTGTAAAAGATTTGCTAACATCTTACCTGTGTGACAAAGTATATGTTCGTCGTAACATTTTGTTTTTTGCTTCTTTCAGTGACAATAACACACACACACACACACACACACACACACACACACACACACACACTCAAACACGGGTACTGATTATTGATTTTCAAATACTATGACCTTGCTTAAGAACAGTAATCATTGGTGTTTTTACACAGAATTTTGTTATAATCTTGTGTTCTCATTTGTAAAATCATAAGACTGTAATAAATGAGTTATTCTAAGAGATTTAGATAATTGTTACGCACAATGAATACGATAGGCAGATTCTTGATTGGCTGTTACATCAATTGCATTATTCTCAAGGGTAGTTTGGTTTTTCCTCACAGGATAGAAGAGGAAGAGGATAAAGTGGGAAATTCACAGAGTCTATTTAATGAGCCAAGGAATTTATTGGGGTTAACTCACTACAACATGGGTATTTGTCTTACGGTCTGGAAAAGCTGAGCTATGTCCTATACTGATCTTCTTCCAAGATCTGCCTGGTCAGTCCCAGCTTCCAAACCATTAGGGAGTGAAGAGAACTGCTTACATGCATCACAGGTCTTAAGGGTCCTGAGTGGCCATGCCCCAGGGGCATGTACTTCAAAATCATAGGCAGGTATAGCAGTTACCTGTTGCCTCACTAGGGGAAGTGCTTCAAGGTCATAGCTAGAACAAATACCCACTACAAGAGGGAACTGGGATTGGTATGGAAAAAAAAAAAAACTCTTAAAAAATAAATTAAAAGAAAAAGAAAAAATATCCAGAAACCATTAAAAGCATTGAAAAGACATGGAGGAATTATGTACATTTCTAAATAAAATAAAATAATCTTAAAAAAGTAAAAGGAAACAAATTCCTTATACACTCAGGTCCTTGTTAGCTGCAAATCCTCTTGTGTTTATGCTAACATTCAATATTCAAACCATTTAAGCAGGTTAATTATATATGGATTTCTGTTGTTATATTTACTTCATCAATCTTGAGGATTTCATTCTCCAAGCTAAACTCAGCACAATATCCTTTGTAAAAGCAGCCCAAAAGAGATAAATACAGAACTCCAGCATGCTTCCTTCCATTTCTGCCCACACTGTCATCTACACTTTTCTTCCCGCTGTGCATATTTCTTTGACTATGCCTCAGGGTGTTGTTTGTTTTCCTTCAAACAGTCTTGGTTCCTTTTCTTTTGCTTGGCCATCTGTTGCTATTTCTTTATTTCTTGGATTATATTCATTAGTATGAATAGTAATTTTTGCTTTTCTCCTATCCTGTGCTATATTGTTAACCATAGTGTATTTTACAGTTTCACTTGTACTCTTCACCTGAAGTAGCCATGAGAATCTTTTCCTTTATCTCTAGCTGTGGTCAGGATCTGATTTTGTTTTATCTCGATCTTTTTTTGCATATTACTATTAGCATCATTGTGCTAGGAAACATGAGCTTTCCCATCAGAAAAGCTCTGCATTGATGAAACGATGCCACTCTTATCTGATGAACTTTTCACAGGACATTGTGTATATGTAATGGTAGATTATGGAATGTTTCAGCTTTCCAGTCACTGGGTAAATTATCTCACCTTTCCAGTCCCTTTCAGTCTCCTGTGAAGCCTGTAGTAGGCATGTCCTGTGGAACAACCATATCTCACATTAAATAGGGAGAACTTTTGGCTACTGAAGACAATTTTTTGTTGTCGGTATCAATGACATGGAGTAGATCTCTACTTGCAAATGACTGCCATTCTACTTTGCTTCTGGTTACAACTAGTACAGCTAGTACACGAATGTTGAAGGAAAACTAGACCTTTCAGGTAGTTAAAAGATATAAGTATTTCAGCAACATGCATTTCAATGAATGATTCTAAATTACAAATTAAGATCAACTACACACTTGTTAGTCAAATCTACTAACTCTGCCAGCAGGGCAGATGCTTCTAAGTCAAATCGGAAATGTGAGGGGGGAAAGGTTTTTAAAGGTGAATACCACAATTACTCCACTTCTGCAGAATCTACTGCTATGTTAGGAATTGCCCCACTCCCCAACTACATAAGGGGCTATCATTCCCATTGCCCACAGCAATAAGTATTTATCCAGAAGTCAGAGCAAGTAGCTAATCTCTTCATAACACTTACACAGTTTAGGGGACAGGGTAAGGAGTCAGAAACTTTAAGAATTTAGGTCAGAGACCAACAGCTGTTATAATGGATGCCTGGCACAAAATGGAATGTCCATACCATCATGTGTGGAAGAAAATAAGTCAACTAAGAAGCCATTGAGGATTTTTAATGGCTCTCTGCCTTCTCAACAGGCTTACTTCTCCATTCATGTGGCATAAGGCTGCTTTGGTTCTTATTTTGTTTGCAAGCTAATGTTTGCATGAATGAAAGATAAGTAATTTCAGACAACCTCAACAAAGAGAAATTCATTCCCTGCATCTATGGTAGCATAAATACTCATGTTTAATGTGACAATTATTGTTTCAGTTACACAAAGAAAGCACCACTAGGCATGCATAGGTAAGGGAAAGTATTCTTTAAAGAATAGCATTATAAATATTTGAAGGACAGTAATAACCACCCTTAGAAACCACTAAATTGAGATATTTAAAAATAATTACCTTAGTAAAAAATAAATCCATCAGGTTGGTAGATATAGTTGAAAACATATGTGAGAGGGAAGAAATGGGTTCCGATTTGGTTTCAAACTTTAACACATCTATGGTGAGTGTGGGGGGTATGTTAATTAGAACTGGCTACCTCTAAAGGTGTTTTAGTTAGAGTTTATATTGCCATGGCAAAACACCATGACCAAAGCTACTCAGGGAGGAGGAAAGATTTATTTCAGATTACAGTTATAGTCCATCACTGAGGGAAGGCAAGGCAAGACTTGAAGAAGGGCACCTGGGGCAAGAACTGAAACACAGACTGTAGAGAATACTATTTATTCTCTTAGGATTGCTCAGGCTGTTTTCTTATACAACTCAGGATCAGCCAGCTGCCTAAGGAAAGCACCACCCACAGTGGTCTTGCCCCTCCCACATCAATCATTAGTCAAGAAAATGCGACAAAGTCTTGCCCATAGGCCAATATGGCAGGGGTGTTTTCTAAATTGACATTCCCTTTGCTGAATGACTCTAGATTGCATCAAGTTGGCCAAAAATTAGTCAGCACAAAATACTGTGTCCTCTGTGTGAGTGGAAGCAAGTGTCTATCTAGTTTCTACAGCTCTTACTGTTTTCCTTGAGAATTCTGCTTGTTTGTTTTTCTTTTTTTGAAAAATTTTTTTCATACAATGTATTCTGATTATGGTCTGCCACTTTCTCCCCCTCCTGTTTAGACCCACACTCTTTCTGTCTCTTATTAGAAAACAATTAAGCATCTAAGGAATAATTATAAAATAAGTAAGATAATACAAAAGCAAATACATCGAAATGGTACAAACAAAGAAAAGAGTCAAAAGAAAAGCACAAGAAACACATAGATGCAGAGACACACACGTTAGCATACAAAGAAATTCCAACATCAGAAGCCATAATATATATGTAAAAGACCTGTAATGTTGAGAAAACAAACCTCTGACACAACATCATGAGAGAAAGAACCTCCAAAGATGCCATACAGCATCCCCATAAGAGTAGTTTGTTTCCCCATTGAGACGCCCCTTGGAGGAAACTGAGGTTTCTTTTTCAAGTGGTTATCACTTGGAGATATGTTCGAGGTTAGGGATGAGGCATGTGTCCAATTCACTCATCTGTAGGACCCCATTGGGTGCAGACCAGTTCAGACCCTGTGCATGCTGCCACGATTTCTATGAGTTCATATAAGCATTGGTCTTGCTGTGTTTAGAGGCTTTGTTTCCTGGGTGTCCTCTATTCCCTCTTTGATATTCTCTGCCTCCTCTTCCACTGAATCTCCTGAGCACTAAGAGGAGGTATTTGAGGGAGACATCCCATTCAGGGCTGAATGTTTCCTGGTCTCTTATTCTCTGAACTTGTCTGACTGTGGGTCTCTGTATTTGTTCCCATCTGCTACAGGAGGAAGTTTCTATAATGATGTCCAAGCAAGACACTGATTTATAAGTACAGTAGAATGTCACTAGGTGGGTGTCCATTTATTGCTATATTCCTTTAGCAGAACAGTGGTGTTTGGTTTTCTCCTAGGTCCCTAGCGTATTTAGTCTCATGTTCTTGGCCTCTCAAGCTGTGTCAGATATGGGTTCCATCTCATGAAGTAGGTCTTAAGTTTGGTTGGTTACTGCCATAAACTTTGTGCCACTATTACACCAGTGTATTTGGCAGGCAACACACCATTTAGGATCAAATGGTTTGGAGCTGTGCTGGGATTTAGCTTTCTTCTCTGATATCATGCAGAGTACCTTCCTATACCAAAGATACTAGCCCCAAGAGGTGAAGGCTCTAAGTAGGCACAAGCTCAGCTTTTCAGTGTTCAAAGAGTTGTGTAGATGTTGTCTTCAAAACAGGACCTTACATCAGTTTGTAGAGAGCCACCAATAGTCTTTGCAATAGCGTGTGTTGTCTGAGAGTTCCCATGGGACTCCTTTGACCAAAACAAAAAATAAGTTAGATATAACCCATTCCCAGTATTGGGAAGTTCATTTGGTGACCAGAGATGTCTAGTTGGGGTTTTTGTCTCCCATGTTTTTTTGGCAATTTTATTTAGATCACCTTCATATATGCTGTGTTTTTTTAGAAGCTTCTACTCTATAGGGTTTCCGTATGACCCCTCAAATAGCTCCTAGTTTTAGCTGTTCCTCCCTGTATTCCCTCCCTTTTACTCCCTTCTCTCCTCCACTCCCTAATTGATCCTCCTGTTCCAGTCCTCCCTCATCTATCCAGAGCTCTGTTCTATTTTCCCATCCTGGGAAGATCCATCTCTCCCCACCTAATCACTTACTCTATACCTCACATTTTTGGTTATGCAGATTATAGATTGCTTATCAGTGACATAATCAGCTAACATCCACACATAAATAAATGCATGCTGTATTTGTCTTTCTGGGCCTGGATTCCCTTACTCAGGTTGATTTTTTTCTAGTTTTATGCATTTACCTGCCAATTTTATTTTTTAATGGCTACTATTCCATTGTGTAAAGGTAACACATTTTATTTATCCATTCATCTGTTGACAGACATCTAGGTTGTCTTTAATTTCTGACTATTATTAATAGAGTAGCAATGAACATGGTTGAGCAAATGTCTCTGTGGTAGGATGAAGCATCTTTTGGGTATATGTCTAAGAGTGGTAAGCTGATCTTGAGGTCAATCAATTCCCAGCTTCCCGAGGAACCACCACAATAACTTATATAGTGGCTATGCATGTTTTCCCTCCCACAAGCAATGATTTAGTGTACTGCTTTCCCCACATACCGGACAGTATATGCTGTTATTCATTTTATTGATCTTCGCCATTCTAATAAGTGTATTATGAAATCTCAAAGTGATTTTATTTGAGTCTTCCTGATGTCTAAGGCTGCTGAACATTTCTTTAAATGCTTCTAGATCATTTGAATTTCCTCTTTTGAGAATTCTCTGTTTAGATCTGTGCCACATTTTTTATAAATTGGGTTATTTGGGGTTTTTTATGTCCATGTTTTTATTTCTGTATGTACTTTGGTTATTAGTCCTCTATCAGATGTATAGTTGGTTAAAGTCTTTTCTTGTCCTCTAGCTTACCATTTTGTCCAAATGATTGTGGCCTTTGCCACACAGAAGCTTTATAGTTTCAAGAGATTCATTTATTCATTGTCGATCTTAGTGCCTACGTGAATGATGTTCTATTCAGAAAGTCTTTTCCTGTGCCAGTAAATTTAAGGTTATTCCATACCTTTTCTTCTGTCAAGTTCAATGTTTCTGGCTTTATTGTGAAGTCTTTGGTTCTTTTGCAGTTGAGTTTTGTGTATGAATCTATTTTCATTCTTCTGCACGAGGCCATCCAGTGTGACTAGCACCATTTGCTGAAGATGCTGTCTTTCCCCCCTAGTATTTATTTCAGGCTTTTTTTTTTAAAATCAAGTGTCATTATAAATAATTATCTAGTAAAATGTGTCATTTTTTACAGGTTTTGAGCATATTTTCTGTTTCTCATGTTATCTTCAATGAACAATTGGGTTCAAATTAGGCATCTTCCTAAATGAGAGGCTATTGTATTGAGTTAAAAACAGATGGGTACTTGGTACACCTAAATCTTAAAAGATAACATTACTTATCTATCATCTCAAATTAATTAAAAATATGCACATAGTCACTTCACTTAAAATATTGCATCCTGGGCGCTGATGAGTAGTCGAGTCTCACTTCCTCTGGTATTGCCACTTCCCTATGGAACGCCTAGAACAGAGTTTTCTCTTCTTCACGGTTTCAATTATTCTGTTTTATCAGAGTTTCTTTTCATCTCAGCACACATTTGATCTCTCTTCCCATATTTAAACTTCTCTTTTCAAAATAATGCTTCAACAATTTCATAGCATCATTCCCATACCTTCCAAGTTCTTCACAGTGTTAAGTCTTTGATAAACAAAGTAAGCTTTATCTGGAATACACACTAACACATATAGGATTTATTAAGACATTATTCACTTTAATTTAAAGTTGTGAAATGAGGTTAATGAAAGCAAAGTTTATTATAAAAGACTAATATATCATTAATAATAAATATACATGGTTTTATCATATAACTAATATAATGTCATTATAGTGCCTGGTATAGTATAAAGATATAAGTTTAAAGTATAAGTATAAAGATAATTAGCAATGGTTTTCCTTTTGAGCAGTGGGTATACTACATATATTGGGTGGCCAAGACCATGACTCACAAGCCCCACCCAGTTTTACATTGTGAAAAATCCTCCTGAGAGTTTCTGTAGTAATGTGTTTTCAAAAACCCTGCTATGGTCTCTTCCTTTGTGTCTAGGTAAAACATCATTCAAAACATTCTGCACCTGTGAACCTGGCCAATATGGCTATGACTTAAAACATAAATTTGGATATCTCTTTTTATCATTGTGTTAATAAAAAATATAAAAATTAAGAGTAACAACAAAGGAAGTTTGCTAAGACAATAAGTTTAGGAATTTCTGGTCCTTGTAATAATATCAATAATATTGATTTTCTTCCTTTATCACAGAATTGCTGCATCAAATAAGGTGGTGTGTTTGAGGTACTTTGAAAACTACATGGTCCCATGCTAATATTGATGTTATTACTGTCTTAGATCTCTAAAAATCATTTTGTTCCTGTTTTACTCTAAAGGAGTCATGTAATTATATGAAATACACATTAGCATTTTTAAAAGGAACTTATCACTACTTTTATGTTCATAATATACTTTACACAGAAATATAGAGATAAGACAAGTGTAACCTTTATAAGCAGGTATTGGCTACATAATTCATTCCCATCCGCCCTTGCATCTATGTGTGTTTGAGATGCCATTTTTTCCTGTCTACCACAAGTGGAACTGGAAAATGACATTTAGGAGTACAGGAGAAATCAGCATTGTGGCACTCTTTGGAAGCCTTCGGATTTCATGGTAACATATATTCCAGGCACGAAGAACAGACATGCATATAAAGATACTTAAAGTGAATGTGATCTGCAGTGAAGAAGCTGCTCAAAGCTTTAAAGCCCAAGAAATGAGAACTATATTTACAAAATTGGAAGTTCTCAGAAGTTCTTATTTCAGTAGTAAACTTTAGAGCTACATAGCTCAAGTAGGATTAAAATTAATTCAAAGATCTCTCTTACCTTCTGGGCTGATAACCTATTCTGCAAAGCAATTTATATGTAAATATTTATTCGAAAAAAGTACAAGATTATTGGGATAAACACCCAGTGCGGCTGAATGTCAGCACCATTTTCAAGACTAAAGTAAGGCTCATTTGGACAACCTAATATGCCTTGCTTTGTGTTTAGTGGCTGTTTATTTCAGTCTGAAAGATGTTACCGTCCAGATGTCTGAATTCCCATTAGCATTGACTTATTCAGACAAATTGAACATCACTTTTCACTACCTTAATGATAACTAAATATCTTGTCTCTATGGAGTTTGAACAGAGAGATATAAAGATGTCCAATGCCTTGCACAAATTTTCTCATATACTTACTTGCTAAACTGTGTTGACAGTGATTTGAGAAGAAAGTAGCTTGGTGTGTTAATGGCTAATGTCTTCCTGCAAGTTCGCTGTGGTCCTTGTTCCTGGGTCTGAAGCACCTGCCTCATCTTAAAGCATCTTAAGCTTGTTAAATTGTAATTATTGTGCTATATGATCTGTAATGTGGCAAATTAGTCAGGTGTAATGTATATTTGTTATGTATTAGGTTAAGAGTAGCCTTTTTCAGTTTCTACAAACTTTCTATCTTACTATCCAGTTATTTTTTGTAGGAGATAGACTGATTTCCTAAGAGCTTGGTTCTTCCTTTTCCCACTGTGGTTCAGTTAAGAATGAGAGTCCATGACTCTGCTAAATAGGTAAATCATATTACCTGAAAATTTTCTCTCTTTCTCTCTCCCCCCTCTCTCTCATCTCTATCTCTATCTCTCTCCTCATTTTTGTTCTTGTTTTTATTTTTTAGTTTGTCTATGGTTAGAAAAAAAGAATTGTGCTGTGCCTCCCAGTCTGGCCTCAGACTTCTTAGCCTCCTGCCTTAGTTTACCAAGTGCTCGGATTACAGGCATGTGGACTGCCATTAGATCTAGCTTGTACATATTCTCTTTGTGAGAGAAATTGTTATTGGCTACCCCTGACTGGACTGTTTTCTAAAAACTTCAACTTACCATCTCTGTTTGTTTCTACTAACTTGAGGTAACAGTGGACTGATAGTCACTTATTGCAGGCTTCTTTTACAAACTTGAAAATCCTGAGACTAGAGAAGAAGGCCTCCCTCATCGCCAGATTCCCACCCAGGATTAGTTTTTCCTGTATTGTATTATGTCAAAGATGTGTATTAAGTATTGAACATTCTGATGGTAATAATATGTAATCATCCTGGTAACTTTCCATATGGCGCCTCTGTGATGAGCCTCATTTGTTTTCTCAAACTAAATTTAAATTGGTCTATTAAAAAACAAAAAACAAAAAAAAAATTACTAAGACTTTTGGTTTCCAAACACTTTCTAAAGAATCGGTGCTAGGGGTGAGAGAAGAGCCAGGGCTTCGTGAGCAAAGTGACGTGTAACCAGAACTGTTTGCTCTTTCACTAGGCAGGTGCACAGACAAGTGGTTCACATGGTTCATATTCCACCTCTGTGAAACTGTGACAGTGACGCTGAACTCAGGATGACATTGTTACGATCAGAGAGAACCACGCAGAAGCAATTCTGGATATCTGACTTTCCTCATAACTATGGGTATTCCCCTTGGTTGTCTTAAGCATCTTCCATTGTAAAGTTTTTCACATCATTTTGATAATACTACTCCCTATCACAGAGGCTGATGACAGTTTTACTGTACCTAGAAGCATATTCATATCCATTAAGGAGAATTGTACATTCTGTCTCTGACTTTTGGTAGTCATTTGTAATGCCAAGCCAGTCTATAAAATTGTTTTATAGGAAGTAGGTCCCTAAAGTACTGACAAGTGTATTTTAACTCAAAGAAAAAAGATAAGTGCTGCTGGTAACATTTCTCTAATTTGGATCTAGTGGCTATTAGGAAAAAAATCTTACTTTTAGATTTGTATTTAAATTATATAATTACTGGATATTGATGTCTATACTGGTATTTTTTCATTAATTATGCTGGAAATACTTAACTTTCTCCTACTGGCCTGCTACTCCATGTCAGAGTGCCTGGCAGGCCTCCTGCTTGTTTAAAGGTGAGATTTTTTTTTAATCCAGGGTGTCCTGGTTACTTGATTTCAGGATGTTGCTGTGTCTTGGGAAGTTTGGATTTAGAATCCTTCTTGAACCTATTATTTACCATGATTTCCTTATTTCTTAGAGTCTGAAAAGTATTATGTACATTCTGTCTCTACTCCAGTTATGATATTCCAATTAAAGTACCATAGTATTTTTTGCCATGTTAATATTACTATATTTTCTATACCTTTTAGCATGGAATATGATCTTTGCTTTATTTCTAGTTCAGTAATTCCATTTTTTATATGTCTACTATACTACTCAAATTAAATTCAGTAATCATGTTACATAGTTGGGCATTGCTTCATAAAAGTTCTTTTAATTTGCAATTCTCTGAATAATATTTTCATTTTAAAATTCAACTGAAATTTTGGATAAAGCTATTTTAGCATCCAGGTTTTAAGTTTTTTAAAGAACTTTGTGAATGCCCCATATTATATGTTCTCATTTATGTCCTCAGTCTGGTTGAATTTGTATGCCTGTTTATTTGCTACAAAGTCAGTTGAAAAAACTGAAATTCTGATAAATAGTTGAAAGCCTTTTTGACATCATTGATCCACACAGACGTGATCTGGCCCTGATTTCATCTCTTTGAAGATTTATTTCCTTTCTCTCAATCATTCTACATAATCATTAATAATCTGGAGTCTTGAGAATGGTGTATCCCTTCTCTGAATCTTATATACCAGTGTCCTTCATCCCTCTGAGACTGGAAAAATATAGACAAATTTCTAAACAGTCTTAGTAAATAAGAAACACAGAGCCAAATACAGAGTTAATAGCCAAAGAGATCAGATCAAGAGCCACGACTACCTTATCTTAACCACCAGCAGTAGCTTCCCCAGAGAGAGGGGTTCTTCCTGTCTGACTTGTCCTTTTATTACCTTTCTGTTCTGCCTTCTCATTGGCTCTAAACCCAAACACATGACTTCTTTGTCACTGCCTGTCTATACAGATCTCCAGGTCTCTATGGTTGGTACTGGGATTAAAAGTTCAGGTCACCTTGCTTTGGATGTGTCCTTGACCACAGAAGACTCTGCCTACCATGTGATTGGATTAAGGGCATGTGCTACCACTGCCTGACTCCTGCTTATGGCTCGCTTTGACCTCTAATCTCCAGGTATCTTTATTTATTAACAAACAAATAAAATCACATTTTAGCCCAAATGAAATATCACCATAGAAAAACTCACTTAGCATGCCATCCTCTCACTGCAGCTTACACAGAGAGGACCACAGCGTTGTCAGGACCGGGTGTCCACTGTCTGGCTTTCTCTCTGCCCAAAGTTCAGCACCACACACTCTCCAGCTCTTCTGGAGACAGCTCTGTTGTGATAGAAATCACTATTTTTATATTCAGCCCTGTCTCTAAAGATGATTCTCAAATGCAGATAAAAGTATTAGATTTTCTAAGCTAAATTTCCAGAAATAGAACCTGAATTCTTGGTTTTGTAATATTTTGTTATTGTAATAGTTCCTATTATGTGTTTGCTTCGTCTTGCTGCACTCTGAGAATAGTGCCCCTCTATCAGAGAGTGGAATGCTGCATTATTTTGGATGTTTAACATTATATGAATTAAATAAGCTAGTGAAAATGTATGTTCATTTGAAAAGTCCAATAAACAACTCTTATTCATCTTTGGCAAATGTCTAAGCATATTTAAGGCAAAACTCCAAATCAACCAAAATCGACCAAACAAGAACAATATTTTCTTCACCAAAAATGAATTAACTATAAAGTCAATGAGTATGGCAACTTAGCAATAAAAAATAATCATTCAAGAATATTATAATGTTGGGGTTCTGGTCCTAATGAAATTCTGTTACTTTCTAAATTTTAATAAGTTATGTTTCTTTTTTTTCCTTTTTCATAAGAAAGGTATGGCAAATCTGTGATTGTTGATTTCACATATACATGCTGTGGATGTCTGTCTGTATGCTGTGAATATGTGTTACTCTGATTGGTTGATAAATAAAGCTCTTAGGCCTATGGCAAGGCAGCTTAGAGGCAGGTGGGAAATCCAAACAGAGACAGGAAGAGAAAGGAGAGGCAAGGCATATGCTGGGAGGTTCCACCAGAAGAAGCAAGATGTAAAAGTATTGGTAAGCCACAAGCCATGTGGCAAAGAATGGATTTATAGAAATGGGTTAATTTAAGAGATAAGAGCTAGCTAGTAAAAGGCCTGTCATAGATCATACAGTTTCTAATATAAGCCTCTGTGTATTTAATTGGGTTTGAGCAGCTGCAGGACTTGTTCGGACACAGGGAAACTTCCACCTACATATACATATAATATATACACATATGTATAATCTATTTCTGCTGTTTTTGATCTAAAGCTCAAGAAAGTCTTTAGCTTCATCTAGATATAAACATCAACTAGAAATGTTACCTAATGTGACTCTTGTTAGGTGATGTCCTTGGATTGTCATGTGTTGAATTGTCAGTTAGACATAGCCTTCTTTAGCAATCTCTTAGTGTCAGTTGTTAACTACTAATACAGAATGCCTTCTGTTCCCATTACAGGTATTCATATTCGTGAATATTTGTCTAAGTCTGTATGGTACTCATACAGTCCCAGTTTCAGAATCTTGAAAATACAATAACATGGTTTCCTCTTCCCTTCAATACACATAAATTGTGTACCTCTTACCCCACAACAAGCCACACATTGCCTCAGGAGCCAATCCTGAATGCTGTGGGGATTCTGAAGAATTTACTGAGAAGCTAGGGTTGCCCTGGGCTTATAGCATTGACAATAATTGGTAAGTCTGGGTTCAAGTCCTGATTTGCATATTTGTTAGTTAAAGGCATTTGGATGAGTGTCTATGTTTTCCCATATATCATTTTTTGTAAGTGATGAAAATAATGCTTTGATCATATCACAATGACAGTGTCAGGGTAGACATGTGTCTTGAATCTCGGAGGCTGAAATTGTCCAAAAACTTCCAGATCCTGTTTCTACTATACAAGTGCTATTTGAATATAAAATGTCCCCCATGAGCTCAGGTGTTTGAGCAGGGTCCCCAACTTCTGATGCTGTTTCAGGAGGTTACAGAACCTCTAGATGGTGGAGCCTTGCCCAAGGAAGTGCGTTGCAGAGGGCTTCTAGGTATTATAGCTTAGCTCCTAGTATCTCTGTGCTCCACAGTGTCTGACTTCTACCAGTCTTGCTTTCATGCCTCCCCTGTCGTGACAGACTATATTTTTCTGGAACTATAAGCCAACCCTAACCCTTCCTCCCCTAGCCTGCTTCTCTAGGGTGTTTTATCACCGTAACAGAAGGGAGGCTAATGCAGACAGATGAGGTTTATTTCCAGTAATGTCACAGTAACTCTGGGTATAGCTAGTGCTCTAACCTATGCCATATATATTTTACTAAGCAGACATCAAAATTAATAATGTCTTCTGTGATATAAGCCTTGCAGCTTTGGAAAGCCCTGCCAGTAAGATGCTTTTCTTCTCTCATTTCAGATCAGGAAGCAAGTCTTTGATCCTGACATCTCAGGAGCTGCCTCATAACTATCATTTAAGTTCATGGAGAGAATAGTGTCGTCAGCTACAAAATGTCTGTGTTTTATTTTACTTCTTTGTTTTTTCTTTTTCTTTAAAGCTACAGTAGCCTTTCTAGGATCCAAAGGCAACTCATGCTATTTTCTTGCCTTTTCAATTGTTTGGGATTACAGAATGTATAGAGAAAGACAGACAGATGATAAAGATAAAAAAAACCTGTGTAATATGTTTGTGGTTGATGATTTTTCTCCTAGGTAATGCTCCTTACAGCTCATGTGGTTAATCAAGGACAAACTCTATTGTGCATGCTTTTACTCTCCAAGCCCTTCGTGAAGTCCTTCAATAGTACCAGCTAATATCTTGCCTATACAACATGTGTGGTTTTGAATAAACTTGGTGATTTTTTAAAGAAAAAACATGAAGTTTCTGAAGTAAAAGTCCTCTTTTTTACTACAGTGTATTAAAGACCACGAACAGGGAGTGCATATCCCTCCCCACTGTGATATTCAGCATATTACTTTCAAAGCAAAAACACCTTTGAACTTTGTCTTCGGAGGCTTGGAAAATATTCAAGTAAATGATTTGGCAAAATTAACTTTTAGTACATACTTAGTATGTATATAAAATTAATTTTAGTTTTAATTTTTTTAAGCTAGATCAAGGAGTCATGTTAAGATAAAACGTGTAATAATCTTTCCTTCCTGTGGTAAGGACAGAGCCAATAACTGCAAGTGACATTTTTATTTTTGTATTCTAACAAAAGCTCACTGAATTCAATGTGTCCAATTTACCAGGCACAAAAATAAATTCAGTTCACCTTCATCTTTAACCCAGGAATATCCCCTTTTAAGTGTTATCCTGACTGCAACTCACGGCGAGTCTTTAATGAGAGTTACAGCTGGCAACAACATGCATGGCGAGAAAGCGGCAGGGAAGACTGCCCCGTGAATTGCAAGCAGTTTCCAGGACAACCTAGGCAGGTTCCTTCCAGCCCTGTCACTCACTCTGAGTGCATACAGTATTGTTCACTGCTGCACAATCGTTAATCCAAAGCATGGCGAGGGTTTGCTATGCTTCCCCTGCGCAGATGTCATCAGGACACCCTGGCGGCCATAAAATGTCATGATGACGGAAGATTAAACAAGTTTTCGTAGAGCATGGTTTCTGTTTGGTCAGAATTTCCAAACTCCCACATATTTTGCTCAGTTTTCTTAAGAAGATGTAGATTACTATTCTAGAGTCTTCTGCCCTCATTAAGCAAACTGTTGCATTTGCTTTCTTGAAAAATTCTTTCCCAAGTGCGCATTAATATATATTAACTCTCTTCCTATATATATACATACATACATACACACACACACACACACACACACACACACACACACACACACACGCATGCACACACACACATTTGCAGTTCCCTAGTGGTTTTTGTCCATTTAATGCTACTACTTTTAAAAAGTGTTTATTGATTACAAATGTGTCTGTATGGAAAAACACACAAATAAATCTATTTACAGTGAAAGACTCTATTCATAACAAGTTCTTAAATATTTCATAACCTGAGTATTTTCTTTCAGTATCTTAGTCCCCTTTTAGTCATGCCTGGGAGTTAGTATTCATCTTTATCCCAAAGCTTAGGAAAAACTAGCGCTACAGCTTATGATTGAAATCCCCATCCTGCTAAACAGAGCTTATAAATCATTGAGAACTATTCTTCTTAGAAAAAGTTAATAAATTAAAATATAATTATTAACTATTTATAGTTATGAGGTATAGTTTTGAAAACTTAAAGCAATTTGAATGTAAACCAACTGCCAGATCAGAAGTAGTTTGGACAACTAAAATCTTTAACAATACTTGCAAGTATCTCAGTATTGTTGCCAATTTGTATGCAGCATGACAATCAGTATTCGTTGTAATAAGAGGATTTCAGGGCAGAGACTGTTCAATGTGATTTAGCTTACTTGATGACTGTATGATAATGCGATCAATTAGTGTTCCTTGTCCTTGTTCCTTGGGAATATTCAATAGTAGTTTTGAAGGAACTAGGCATTGTATTTAATGGGTAATAGCTTTCTACTCACATTTCTAAACAGAAATTAATGATTGAATATGTTCCCAACGAAGAGGATGACAAAACAGCTTCCTTTTACTGAACATAGTATGTGGCATAGAAAAATCTAT
Organism: Peromyscus maniculatus bairdii; assembly: GCF_049852395.1. Classification (NCBI taxonomy): domain Eukaryota; kingdom Metazoa; phylum Chordata; class Mammalia; order Rodentia; family Cricetidae; genus Peromyscus; species Peromyscus maniculatus. Next base: position 8,204,983 of record NC_134858.1, read on the forward strand.
GGGAAATAGAGCCATTGAAAAAAGTCACAAATCATTCATGACAAAGAGAGACAGCCACTGGATGTTACCATATCATTAGCAAGGCAAAGATACCATGTATTTTTAAAGACAATGTTTCAGTGAATCAGTCACTAGTTTAATGAGTTATAGTAACATGAGTTGGAAATCCTTAACTAGAAACAGTTAAAAAGTGTCTTAAATTGTTGATTTTTTCAATTTAGAATGCTTATAGATATGTACTGTGTTATCTTGGGAGTAGAACCCCAGCATACACAAGAAATTAGCTTGTTACTCATATATGTCTTCTGGACATGGTCTAAAGATAGGCTTATACAATATTCATTTATTATTATATGAAATTCGTTTTTCATGCCAAAGACCAAATCTAGAGCTGCAGTATGTCATGTAATTCCTCTTTGAACAAGCTTTACCCCCATGGATGTACAGGGATTTCAATATTTTTTTAAATTGCATTTACACACCTTGAACTATCATAAAAGACAAAGATATTGTGAACTCAGCTACCCACAGATGCTGCCATCATATCTAGCCACAGACATTCTCTGTTTACATCACAATTGTTCTGGGCTGAACAAAATGCTACCCACAAAAGTCACTTTCTTACACTTGTCCACACATAGTGTTTAGTAGTTAACACTGTAACACATCATTACATTGTGAGAACTGTACTGTCAAGCTGACTCACCAGGACAGGACAGCACCAGAGCCCTGGTTCAGTTCTTACACAAGTGCAGCCATGATGGCTGGCAGCTTCAGTCTTTACCTACAATACATTGAGATTCCTGCGCACTGAGTTTTTTTTTTTTCCTGGTGAGAATAAACATAAAAAGCTATTGAATATCTAAGAAGTTCATCTTCTAGGGCTCATGAGAAGCATGCTGGTACACAGTTTTCTGAAAAAGTTCCTCCAGAATTTTTTAACCTAATTAGTAGTTTTTAAATTAGAAGTCCCCTTGTTTTTACAACAATGAGAGCTTTCTTGTTTTGTTTTGACTTCAGTCTCTAGGATCTGAGGAAGCCCTTAAATAATTCCAATCTACAGCCTGCCAACTCCATCAGAGGGCATTGCAAAGGAAAGGAAGTGACATGTCTCCACATCTTCTTGGAGCTCTAAACAATAGGGAGATTATCAATTACTGTGATGTTTGCAAGACATGGGGTCATGATTAGACAATAACAGCCAATTGAAGTGAACATGTATGAAGAAATTTAGTAATATCAAAATGATGGGCTACCTACTGCCAAGTTCATCTAGCATAGTGAAGCAGGGTGTAAAATGGAGCAAGCATAATCCCACACCAAATTAAAAGCCATAAGGAACAATGGAAAATAGTCAAGGTTTGGTGCAGGGTAGGTTTTTACCTGATCACAATACTCACCACTGGAAACAAAGAGAAAATTATTCAAGGCAGAATCAGAAAAATAGAGCTGCCAAAATGTTTAACTATTTAGAAAATTATTTTCCCTATCTAAATGTAGAAAAGAATCAAATAACAAATGCTAAAAAAAAATATGCTCTTACTCAGTCAAAAAATATTTAGCTTTATTGGCAGAGTTAGGATGGAGTCTGCCCAGAGCTACTCACCCTGATAACAACTTAATAAGCTGCTTCCAAAAATAGTGAGCCAGTTCTGTGAGCTGCACTAAGAGAATGTCACTAGAATGTTTGATATATTGTAGTGATGATATAGCAGGACATAGTAGAATAAAGACCTCATGGAGGACTAAATTTTAAGGTTGCAAGTAAGTGTTTCAACCTAATTTTCTGAAACCAACTGACTGGCTTCTTTATTCTTCTCGTGGCTTTGAGTGCTGATTATTTACACATCATTTAGTGTAAAGAATTATGAACACATCACCTAAGCAAACATATATGGAGAATACTTTCATTTTAATCTATCTTCTAAGAACTTGAATAATAAGACACTAACCAGGGATTTCTCAATTATTTCTATTTTTCTCCTATATGATTTCAGTGTTGACTACTAGGCCATGACATAACTCTAAGTTTTAGAGTCTAAACTTATGTCCTTCTGGCATAGTCTCCTGGCAAAAGCTTCTCTCATTACAATTAATTTTGTAAAACTACGCTGAAGCGACATTTCTAAGCCTCAACCCCAATAGTAAAATTGACTGTTCAGTTTGCCCATCTACAGATTTACTGTATTATACATTGCTGCCTTCTGTGATAAGATGTATACTTTTCCTCTCCCTGCACAATCAAGAACTCTGTCAATGGCAGGTATCACCTTAATTGTCACTACATTCCAAGTGCTTAGTGTAGAGTGTCTGATAGATTGTAGGTATGTGTGCCTATTTTGATCTATAAATTTATACATTTAATAATACTGATTAATAGCACCTAGTTATGGTTTAATACTGGTGTTACCAACCACATAATGTTTTTTAATGTTATTTCTATTTTACAAATGAGAAAAATAAACTCTAGCAATCACTGAATTAATCTTGAGGACAGAGTCAATAAATAGTTGGTTAGAGTCTGTGATGTTCTGACTGAAAATACACCACATAGATTCATATGTTTCAATGCTTGGTCCAAGTTGGTGAAATTGTTTGGGAATGATTAGTAGGCGTGACCTTGTTGGAGGAGGAAGTGTGTCGTTGGTGGTGGGCTCTTTTATTTCAGAAGCCCTGCCATTCCAATTGGATCTTTCTCTCCCTCATGATCTTGGATCAAATGCAATCTCTCAGTTTCTGCTCAAGGGTGATACCTGATTGTGTGGTACCATGCTCTCCACATTATGATGGTCATGGACTTTACTACCCTCTGGAATGGGAAGACTAAAATGAAATGCTTTCTTGTTGTGATGTTTTGCCATAGCAGTGGAAAAGTAACTAAGACAGATTCTAAACTCTCCGTGATACTTGGTCTCCAAAAGTCTTCTAGCTTCACTTCTCATCACTTAGTTCTATGTTAATTCTTCTCTCTCTGGTGTAGCATTTTATTGTTATTGTTTTAATGCTTTAGCATTGTTCTTTTTATCTCGGTTATAGGATAATGTCTTGGTTCAGAATTTAAACATCAACAGAAATGACTCACACTTCTGACTAGCATCTAACAGCTGCTTTAAGCAGGACTGTGTCTTACAGGATGGTATCATCTGAGGAAAGATGAAAATCCTTTTTTCTTTTGTGACATTTAAGAAAATTTTACTATTGTTCTTATAGCTGTATGTGTTTTCTCTCTCTCTTTCTTTCTTTCTTTTTTCTTTCTTTTTTTTCATCTTTCCTTCTTTCTTTTTTTCTTTTTTTCAAGACATGTTTTCTATGTGTGATCCATGGCTGTCCTGGAACTCACTCGGTAGATCAGGTGGGCTTTGAACTCACAGAGATCCACCTGCTTCTGCCTCCCAAGTGCTGGGATTAAAGGCGTGCACCACTACTACCTGCCAATTGTATGTGTTTGCTAACTTTCAATAGCTGTATTACTTTCCTTTTGTTGCTATGATAAAACTCTCTGATCAAAAGAAGCTTACAGGGGGCTGGGCTTGTTCTTTTCCTTGTGGCACCAGAAGGACAGGGTGTATCATGGTGTGGAAGGCAAAGTAGTGAGCATGGAGATGGTAACAAGAGCAGGAAGCTGGCTGGTCATGGTTTCATCCACCCACAGGAAACAGAGGGAGGAGAGGAAGTGGGGCCAGGTTCCAGAACCTCAAAGACCACCCACCCACCCAGTGATGTTCTTCCTGTAATATAGCTCCAGGCCCTAAAGGGTTCATAACTTTCCCAATCAGTGCAACAAACTGGTGAATAACTGTTCCAATACATGAGCTATCTGACTTTCTTCACTTCTTTCACTTCATTTAAACTTACTCTACAGTAAAATTCATCTTTATTGTCTACTACACATAGAAAACTACAACAAAAGGAAAAAATAATATAATTGGTGGTATAGTCCACCGATGCTGATATTTTATTTTTTATTTATGTTTCGGTTATTTTGCAAGAAAAACTAACTCTATCTAATGTTAAATTTATCCCTGTTCCAAAATTATTATGGAATATTTCATTCTTATTGCTTTTTGTCAACCCCAGTCTAACTAGAACCTCTCCAGTGTATATTTCCTTTCTTAGTAGAGTTTAAATGCTGTCTTTTTGACAGGGAAATTTCCTGGATGTCTTCTCAGTAATAGAAAGGTACATTTTCCTAGGGGAATCTAAATATGTGTGGCTTATTCCACAGATTCATAGCATATCCATAGCCACCCAAGTCCAGTAAACCTGTCAACAACCACCATAAATCTAAATAAAGAAATACAGGACCATCTGCAGTTAGGCTTTCCTTGCGCATGAGTCTAAGTCATGTGCTGCACTGTTTATGGATGATGCAGGGCACTAATCGATTGTGTGTATACAAATTACTATAAGTATTTAGACTATTATATCCCCAGAGGCAAGTCAAATGCAAACTCAAGTGTGGTTCATCCTGAATGTGTGCAAAGGGTGCCAAGAGTAACACTCCATCAAGGTTAGGCAGGAGGTCCACTTATTTCTGGTCAGGACAAAAGCTAAGGAGAAAGGAGTCCTTCAGAAGTCTCACAGAACTCAGAAAAAAATCTTGGTTTCTCTTTTTTTGTTTAGTCCTTCTGAATTTATCTGTTTGGTTTTATATTTTTTTCTTTTTCCTATTCCCTGTAGAGTTTGTCATAGAATTATATGACAGGGAATTAACTTTGAACATTCTCAAAGCCCTAGATAAGAGGTCCTTACTCTAATTGAGATGAATCAGTGCTGTAGGCTCAATTCACTGTACATAATGTGTGTCCATGTGTATGTATATATTGTGCATGTCTGTAGCACAAATTCTAATTGGTCTTAATGATAAAAACCTGGAGTCAAATATCAAGGTAAATACTGAAAGATAAGAGAAGTAAAGAAGCAGCCACCATCACCTCTTACCTCCATGACTCCTCAGATCACCTTATATTCCTCTCTCTGCCCAGGCATATCACTTCCTGTCTCCTGTCTGTACAGACCTACAAACCTCTTGGTTAACTAACGGCTTACTCCACCCTCTGATCTTCAGGCAAGCTTTATTTGTTAGAGCACAAACAAAATATCACATGTGTTTGTGGATAGTATGTGTGTATGTACATGTGTGCATATGTGTGTGCAGTGTGGTGTGTGTGTGTGTGCATATATGTGTGTGTTGTGCTGCTTTTAGATGGGTTATTTCAAATTATGAAAACTTAGGGCTTTGGATGTAGGCCAACGGTATATCACTTGCCTAACATTTTTAGGATCATGCATGCAATCCCAATAAAGCATGTGTGCATGCATGTTAGTGTGCACTTGCATGCACACACTCATATGTACAGACATACACACACAGCACACACACACACACACATACACACATACAATTGTGGCAAGTTCTAGGACAACCTGGAATAAATAATGAATTCCTAGTTAACTTGAGTGACAAACTCTAATAACTTATACTTTAAAAGTTATAGAAATTATTCTTGTATATTATGTGATCTTTGACCTTTCTAGGGGGAGAGGATGGAGTCTCATGGAATTTTGGATTCAAGCAATCCTCCTTTCTCAGCTTCCCATGTAGCTACTCGATTATTGCTTACTTGTTGTACTTGGTGACATGATTTGTAAATTAAATGATTTTGTATCAATGAAACTACTCAAAAAAACCTAAAAGATAATTAAAGGTGAAGTTAATTAATACAATCATGAGCTTTTCATGATATCTCCAGAAAAAGCATGAACATAGTCCAGAGTGTTGCATGAAGTTCCTGAGGAAATGTGTTTTGTTGTGTTTCTTGTTGTTGTGTACTTGCTTAACTTCCCCCACCCCATAGAATGAAGAGAAGTGGTCAAGGAAAAAAAAAGAAAGAAAATACAGAGCCTGGATCTTTTGAAGGAATCTCTAGACTCTAGGATGAGATCAGTGGAAAAGCATGTTTAAAAAAAAAAAGAAAAAGAAAACATGATTACTTAAAATGTGTAAAATGGTGGTACATGCCTGAAATCCTAACATTCGCTCTGAGGCCCAAGGAGTTTCATGAATTTGAGGATACATAGGATATCCCAGGCAACACAAAACAAATATTCAGTTGATTTTATACTACATAGCAAAATATTATGAGAAAACGTATGAATTGGTGAGTACCTCATAATGTGCACAGAGTAGGGCCTGTTGATACAAGTTGGATCAAATTAAAGAGAAGTTAAAGGGAAGAATCTAGAGAGAAAAATGAGCTAGAAGTTAGATAAAAATCCCAAAGCATAAGTGTTAGAATTAGATATATTAAGTTGCTATGCAACACCTTTCTTGTCTCAGCAGATTAACACTGTGAATATTTGTATCTCAAACAAGTTTTGTCCCTGTAGTGGTGAGCCATTCCTGTTCACTCTTGACGTGAAATCTTCTGGAGCATAGATGCTCAAGGAAGTAACAGATGAGACTGAGCGCTGGATAGCTATGCTCAAAGGAGCAGCCTGCACTAGAGATGGCTTACTTTACATGTACTATATCTGCTCATGTTCCAGTTTGCAGCACAAGACACCTTTATGTGGTTCAGATGTGACTGTATGACTGGGAATGCATAGCTTATACTCAAGCAGAGCTATATGATGAACACCTGGTTTTGTCTATGCCAAGACCTGCTCAAGAGAATAAACACTGTTTGCAATGAAGTTGATAGATGATTTGAGTTTCTTTGGAGACTCTATAGTGAGGAGCATAAAATGCCATCTAAAGAGGAGAAACATTCTTTGTAGTCTTCCCTTCCAGTTAAAGAGTGTAATTGTTCCATTTGGGAGTCTCGTGATCTATAGCTGATTTAGTGGGCATGTTTATAAATAACTTTTAAAATAAATAATGTTGTTAGAGTTTACGAAAAACTGTCTCCAAATACCAGAAAGGGTAAACCAGGAACATGGCAAAGACAGGCAATCTCTTGTAGCCATTTTAAAGAAAGAATGACTATGTTACAACATAGGTAAAAAAAAAAATTCTAAATCATCCTTAGGAGTTTAGATGAAAATTTCTATCATATCTCAACCATAGTATATTTCTTTTACTAGAAAACAGAAATTTTTACCTCAGAATAACATTTGTGTCTTACTATGAAAGGGAAAAGATAGATATGAAAATATAGGGGAAATATATACAATTGACTAATACACCTATGAATTAGTCAGTAAAAAATTATTTCTATGTATACAAGACCGAAAAATGTACTCTTGCAGTCCTGGGGCCTTGGAGTGTAGCTCAGTGATGGAGCACTTGCCAAGCATGCATGAGGCCCAGGTTCAGTCCCTAGAAGAACCAAAACCAACAAATCAGTCAGCCAGTAATGATAAAAAGGACACCATGACACCACAATCTTTATATCAGTTGTCTAGAAAGGGTGGGACTCAGCATGAAAAAGAAGTTAAAGATGGCCAAAAAAAGAAGTGAGTGGAACATTGTAGCAAATGATAATGTGTTCAGTAAACAGTATCATTCAGAACACAGTTGGCCCAACCAATAGAATTGTATCAATAGGAATATTGAGATATATCAGCCTGGATAAGAACTGCATCGAACTAAATAAAATTTCCTATCAGAAAAAGTAGATCAAATTTTGATGCAAACTCCATTTTGCAGTATGATGTACATAGTATGTGGGTATGACTGCCCTGCCCATGCATTTTTGCTTTGGGTTTTACACAGAGCACACTATTGTCTGGAGAGATTCCTCTTATGGAGCCTGTCTACTTCAGTCTCAAATACTACAGATTTGAAGTTGTGGGAAAGACAGGGCATCGGGAATCTGGTGTTTCATAAACTTCTTAACATACTGTCACCCTTATCACCACCTCCTTCAGGATCCTTAATAAAATTTTGTCAGTAAGTCTTGTCAATAATCCGTTTTTCTTAATCTTATGAGTTTGTTCAAGACATTTCCCCAAGCTTTCATCTCTGAGTTATGCTATGTCAAAATGCACAGATATTTGAACTATTGGTAAAATACAGCAATTTTAAGTAACACAGTGACTTTTATTTTCAATAAGAGCCCATCACACTGAAACATACAATGAAAAATCCAAAGTAGTTAAACTGTCAGAATATCTTGCTCTGATTAGGAACACTTTACCCTCCTTAATTATTTGATTATGGTGTCCTGGTCCCCAATGTTTGGTACGTGAAGAGGGTAGTGACCTTGTGTTTTTGCACAAAGGGACTTGGTTCTTTGTAAATCTGTGCAGTAAAAACCTGCAGAATATTTGCTTCCCTTAATTCACATTGCAGGAAGACTGTCTGTGCCTACAAGTGCCTGTGAATTTTCAGCCTGCTTTTGATAATGTATTTCAAAGGCCTGCTACCTTCTAGCAAGGCTTTGACAAAGGCTTTGAAGAAAGTCTCCCAGCAACAGCCCAACAGTGGTTTCCAGAAATCCTTCCTTAGCTATATGCACTCATACAAACAATCAGCTTTCTCGTTTTGCACCGCTCACTTTTGGGAAGCAGCTAGTTATTTAACCCATCAAAACATTTGTTAAAAAGGAGAGGACAGCAAGAGGAGACGCATTTAGAGGACTCAGGAGGGTCTGATTCTGTTACCACTGTATATGTCTCCAATTCAGCAAATGGTTTGAAATCCTGCATATAATGCAATGGGAATAAAATAATCAAGTTCTCAAGAGTTCAGATACAAGAAAATGAAAGAATGCAAAATCAATGAGTGCTCATGCTTCATAATACTTAAATTTACCTTTACTGACTTTGCCACAAATGTAAGAACCTTCTTCCAGGACCTGTCTTCAAAACAAATCCAAGTAAATTAGCAGACTGCTACATTATTCTCTGATACACATGAAAGCATACACACACACACACATGCACACACACTCACACTCACATACACACATGTACACAACACTTCACAGAGCCACGGGATTTTTTGAGTGATTTCTTCACAATTAGAAACAAAGAGTGAGACATATTGCTTATTGAGTAAAGTTGCTTGCCTCCCAGACTGAGAACTTGATTTCAACAAAAGGGATTCTAACTGAGTGCTGCAAAATTCTTCCCTGACCTCCACATATGCACCATAGCTTATTCACGCATGCGCGAGCGCGCGCGTGTGTGTGTGTGTGTGTGTGTGTGTGCGCGCGCACACACACACACACACACACACACACACACACACACACACTTTAAAATTAAAGGCAGATAAAAAGGAAAATAAGTGGTGGGAATTTAATTTTAATATACTAAGTATTAACTAGTTGCTAACGGGGCATCTGACATTGATTATGAGCAGTACTATCTGATCAGCCAGTGAGGGATGGGAGTCCAGTTCCTTGGACAATTCTTTGGTCTTTCCAGTTACTCAAAGTGATTCACACTTTCCTGGGATACAGAATGAAATTTCCCAGCTGAACACAATGTCACAGTTACAATGAAAAGTGCTAACTTCAAGAGTGTGATGGAGAAGAGAGGAGAGGAGACAAGCTAACTGTTGATAGTGTCTGATTCTATGTGAACCTCTTTATCAAGAAGCAAGTTGGTTTGAAAAGTACCAGCTCTAGTCAGTGATGTCTTTGGTCTCTACTTATCACTATAGGATGATATTTCATGGCAATGAGATAAACTAATCGTACATTGAGTGACACATCAGCCATTCCATATATACACTGCACACAGCTCCATCCAATTTCACTCAGAGCTGGAAAACAGAATACTGCCTATTTGGTAACTAAAAATATTAATCCACTTAGAAAGAATTAGCAGAAGATTGATGTGCCTCATCCAGGATTTAACATCTGCTTCAAATCAGTTTGAAATATAAGTAAAAGAAAAGCAAAACACAAATTTGGGGGCATCAGTGTGGAACCTGTAAGAGGGGAAAGGTTTGCACATCATCCACAGTTCACATATTGTAGAATTAAAGTTCTTTAGAGATAAAGTTTCTAGTCTAGGCTGACCTTGGTCTCATTGTGGATGATCATGAAGTCCTGACCATCCTACCTTGACCTCCCAAGACCTGGAATTAAAGAAATCTGAAACCAAATCAGGCTTATTTGATGCAGAGAACAGAACACAAGGTTATCTCCATGCCAGAAAACCACTCTATCAACCAAGACACAGCCCTGTCCTGCAACAAATGTCTCCAGTTTTCATTTCTTTTACATTTTCGATTTCCCACATAAATACACATGTGTGCATTCTTAATATATAACCCCTGCACCCCCCCCCCAAAATGCTAGCACATAACTGCATTCTTTTCTAGAAGGGTACTTAACATTCATTAAAGAAAGTTAAATTTGTCATAGAGAAAACTGGTTAGTCCCAAGGTAACTTATGGAAGGACTCTGAAATAATGTAGCATCCTGAGCTCATCTTAGCAGTGAGATTTTATACTCAGTTTTCATGTCTGGAATCCCCTTGAGCTCTTCTTGTCTTCTCCTTGGGAATGAAGAGTCTCTCTTCTCACTTCCTACATTCCATGGTATGGGAAAGGGGATTGTATGATAACACATTGAAAAATAAGAAATGGTGGTGAAGATATGAGAATTTCTGGAAGTCCAGGAGCACAGTTTTCCTTTAGATAGATCAGTTGTTACTGCTTTCTCTGTCGTTTTTGTTTGTTAATTAATTGCCTTGTTAGATCATTGAAAAGTACAGTATTATTTCTATTAATGAACAATTCTCAGAGCTACATTACAAAATATAATGAGTATTAAATTATCTTCCAAACACAAAGAGGTTTGGCCTATTGGGCAAAATATATACTATGGTAAACATTATGATAGACTAACACATGACAGATAATGGGGACTGGAAAAACCTAGAAATAGCAGAGGATTTGTCATACTGGCTGAGTTAGATCATGCAAAGACACCATTCAAATGTAGCTGGGAGTGAGGGTATTACACACACCATAAAAATGAGATACTGCTGTGGATATACTTCGTAAGTCCACCATTGCATAAAATCAAATCTTAGCCAGGCAGTGGTAGAGCACTCCTTTAATCCCAGAACTCAGGAGGCAGAGGGGGGCAGATCTCTGAGTTTGAGGTCAGCCTGGTCAACAAAGTGAGTTCCAGGACAGCCAGGGCTACAGCCTGCATTGTAAAACAAACAAACAAAATCTCAACTCCTGTTCTACAAAAAATAAAATATTTTCATATAACTATTAAACAATCATTTCATCAGAAGTTGAGACCAACACTCCTTTTTTCAAAGCTCTACTTTGTACAGTTATTTTTTCTAACATAATACTTTTATTGAATCTTTGAGGAATCTCACAACATACACCCCTATCACGTTGCTTCCAAGTCCTTCCCTCTCTCCACCTCTCTGCCCTTGTGACCTCCCCACAAGCAAAAAAAAAAAAAAAAAAAAAAAAACTAATTTGTGTTATCTATACACTCATTGTAGCATGGTCAAACTCTCAGTGGCCTGCCCCTTAAATAGAACTGAGTCTTTCCCCTCCCACATGACTGATAGAATCATCTACTATGGAGAACAACGTTTTAGCATTCTATGAGAGTTTTCAGAGCGCTCTTTGACGGCTTCCTGTTAAGGCTGTTACTATTTTTTCGGGGTAGGGGTGGAGGTAGGGGTTGTCACAGAAATATTCCATGTCTTTCTTTCTCAAATGTGTGTTGGTGTTCTTCAGTATCACTGCCAAAGTAGCTTATTTGCTCTTTACAGTTTATGGAAGCATTGATTGTGGGATTCCACGTTGTTTCTGGGGCCGCTGGTTGCTGCAGGGCCACAGACCCAGACATGGCCCTTGGACACAGCAGGGCAGGACATCAATATGGCTTCAGGTGGAAGTATAGATCATGGACATCCACTTGGCCTTTGGTATCAACAGGAGCCACTACATCAATTCAGACCCTGCCACAGTAAGACCACAGACCCAAACGTGGCCTCTAGTGGCATCACCAATCCTGACATTACCATGCCCCCTGGTGGCAGCACAGCTGACAAACATCCACATAGCTTCAGGTTGCTGCACAGACCACAGGCATCGGAGGAAATACAATCTAAAAAAAAGTGGACCATTCCTCATCTCGGGCCTCAGTCATTGCCCAGAGCTAGGGCGACCACACACAGGGGAGCAGTTTGTTCAGGGGCTGAGTCTGTATCTGCTTAAGCTCCAAGCTGCTACACACCATACTGTAGACTCCACAGGACCATGGCATCATCAATGGTAGACCTCAGTCTTCTCTCATGCCCGTCACTGTTGCCACATCACCAGTTCCACATCTTTCCACAGTGCACCCACCGCTCTGCTCTTCTATCACTCCCCATCTCTCCATCATCGGTTCCTCCTATTCTTTCCCCCTGGTAGGGGGCTTTCCTTAGGAGAATTATTTTTAATTTTCACATGGTGTAGACAGGCAAGGACAAAACAGACAACCTGCCTAGCATATTTGGAGGAAAAGTGGCTAACACTCAGGGTGATTTTAACTTTACCTGACACTAACATCAAGAAGCAGTGTCACTTAAGAAATGACTCAATCATTGGATGGGGTTTCTAGCACGACAATTAGGGTGTTTGGCCATCCTATCACCAGAGTAGGTCAGTTTGGGCTGTGTCTCAACCATTGCCAGCAATCTATTGTGGGGGAATCTTTGTGGATTTCTGTGGGCCTCTCTAGCACTTTGCTTCTTCCTATTCTCACGTGGTCTTCATTTACCATGGTCTCCTTGTTCTCCCTCTCTGTTCTTGATCCAGCTGGGATCTCCTGCTCCCCCAAGCTCTCTTTCCCTCGACCCTCACCCTTCATTACACCCACTCATGTCCAGGATGTTCATGTAGATCTCAGCCATTTCTCCGTCATTGGGCGGTCCCCGTGTCTTTCTTGGGGTCCTGTTTTCCAGGTAGCCTCCATGGTGATGTGAGTAGCAGTCCAGTCATCCTTGTTCCACATCTAGTATCCTCCTATGAGTGAGTACATACCATGTTTGTCTTTCTGAGTCTGGGTTACCTCACTCAGGATGATTTTTTCTAGATCCATCCATTTGCCTGCAAACCTCATGATGTCATTGATTTTCTCTGCTGAATAGTATTCCATTGTGTATATGTACCACATTTTATTTATCCATTCTTCAGTTGAAGGGCATCTAGGTTGTTTCCAGGTTCTGGCTATTACAAACAATGCTGATATGAACGTAGCTGAGCAAGTGCTCTTGTGGTATGATTGAGCATTCCTTGGGTACCCAAGAGTGGTAAAGCTGGATCTTGGGGGAGATTTATTCCCAATTTTCTAAGAATGCCCATATTGATTTCCAAAGTGGTTGTACAAGCTTGCATTCCCACCAGCAGTGAAGGAGAGTCCCCCTAGCTCCACATCCTCTCCAGCATAAGGTGTTGTCACTGGAGGGCTTCTCTCCAGGTTCCCCAAGACCCACAGTCCCACAATCCACTTATAAAATAATCACTCAGACACTTATATCACTTATAAACTGTATGGCCGTGGCAGGTTTCTTGCTAACTGTTCTTTTAGCTTAAATTAATCCATTTCCATAAATCTATACCTTGCCACGTGGCTGGTGGCTTACCGGCGTCTTCACATGCTGCTGGTCATGGCGGCGGCTGCAGTGTCTCTCTGCCTCAGCCTTCTGCTTCCCAGAATTCTCCTCTCTCCTTGTCCCACCTACTTCCTGCCTGGCCACTGGCCAATCAGTGTTTTATTTATTGACCAATCAGAGCAACTTGACATACAGACCGTCCCACAGCACTTCCCCTTTCTTTTTTTTTAAAAGGAAGGTTTTAACTTTTACACATCTCCAAAGTCAGCTTGGTATATTTGGGAATTTGGGCGTAGCTTCTCTTACTACTTCCTGCTGGAGGGGGGCGCTGTATCTTATGGGGACACAAAGAAAATTTTAGCATCATGGAGTAGTCCGTGAGACCGTATCATCTGAGCCAGTTGCCTTGAAACGATTCTGGATGTTGGATCATCTGGGCCATGGTGTCATCGGAGACCTTTCAGGTGGTCTTGGCTGGTCAAACCTGATATATCTTAATCTGGAACAAATCCATAGCCTCTGGCTTTCTGTGGAAACAAAAGCAGAGCCTCCTTTCCAAAGCAACATATCCTTACATCCAAATTTTGAAGTCAAGGTACCTTTAAAATACACATTTTGGCATAACTCAACAGCTTTTGCAATCAAATGTTTCTCTTCAGTTACGAATATCAAAGAGAACATAATCCAGATTCTCTGTGTGGTAGCCATCTTTATGTGGCTTATGTTATATATTACCTTGAGCCTATTGCTTTAAACTGCAGCCTTTTAAGCCTGAAATGGTGCTGTGGCTGCTGGCTCCACCCACTTCAGCTTCCCAACATGGCAGTGGTACGTTTTCCACCAGCTCTGGGAGCCATCGTGGGTCTGTGCTTTTATCCAAGCAGCGTGTAGCCCAGAAACCTCTTTTTGTTTTGTACTAGCAAAGGCTAAATCCACCACGCAGCTTAATGTGCCACTTGCAGAGGCCTCATTCCCGCCATACTGCAGACCGAACTCTCGTTCAATTCCCAGCAACAAGGTGTCATCAGTATTTTTTATCTTAGCCATTCTGACAGGTGTAAGATGGTACTCAGAGTCATTTTGATTTGCATTTCCCTGATAATTAGGGATGTTGAGCAATTCTTTAAATGTCTTTCAACCATTTGAGTTTCCTCTGTTGAGAATTCTCTGTTTAGTTCTATAGCCCACTTCTTAATTGGACTGTTGGGCATTTTGATGTCTAATTTCTTGAGTTCCTTATATATTCTGGGTATCAGTCCCCCTAATTGTCGTGCTAGAAACCCCGTCCAATGACTGAGGGATCTGGATGCAGAGATCCACGGCTAGGCCCCAGGTGGAGCTCCAGGAGTCCAATTATCGAGAAAGAGGAGGGTTTATATGAGTGAGAATTGTTGAGACCAAGGTTGGATAAAGCACAGGGAGAAATAGTCAAACAAATGGAAACACATGAACTATGAACCAAAGGCTGAGGGACCCCCAACTGGATCAGGCCCTCTGAATGTGTGAGACTGTTGATTGGCTTGATCTGTTTGGGAGGCATCCAGGTAGTGGGACCAGGTCCTGTGCTCATTGCATGAGTTGGCTGTTTGAAACCTGGGGCTTATACAGGGTCATTTGGCTTGGCCTGGGAAGAGGGGACTGGACCTGCCTGGACTGTGTCTACCAGGTTGATCTCAGTCCTCAGGGGAGGCTTTGCCCTGGAGGAGGTGGGCTGAAGGGAAGGGGAGGGGGGTGCGGGAGGGGGGAGAACAAGGGAACCCATGGCTGATTTGTAGAACTGAATTGTATTGTAAAATTTAAAAAAAAATCCCAGCAGATTAACTAAAAAAAATAAAATAAAAATAAAAATAAAAAGAAGTGACTCAAAAGGAGTCACTGAGATAGGAAAGTGTTTTGTGAAGTGCTGAGTTGGCATTTCATTAGCTCAGGTCTGGGAGGGTACTGTGGGGTTGTCTGGGTAATGATCTTTAACCATTGGCCAGTATCAAGAACTTAAGGGTTTGGTGTGGATCCATGGGAGAGCACTTGCCTCCTATACTTAAAGCCTTCTGTTCATTTTCCAACATCTCAGCATCACTGTTATCAGCATTAGTAGCAATCAGACCAGGCCTAATTCTTCCTCTACATTTTTAGAGAATTTAAAAAAAAAAATCAAATTCTTTGGTACAATTATAGATGGCTGTTGAAAACTTAGAAAAGACTGAATTAACTATATAAATAAGACACATCTCTTAGTGTTAAAAGTAAAATTATACTTTTAATATATTTATAAGATTTAGATTGAAAGGAATCTTAACTTAAAATTTATTGGAGTATCTTACAATACTATCTGTCCCTCAAGCTATTTTTACCTTGGAATTTGTAGGAAAAGACAAGTTTCTATTATTGCTAAAGACACATATATTTTCCTATAATACCAAACAAAAGAATATTATATATTACAATCATGAAAGTATCAGACTCAGGAAAACCCACATGTTATTTGAACAGATTATCTATGAGACTTAAGAGAAGCATTGAATATAAAAGGAAACAGGAAATGCAAATAAGAAATTAAAGCTTCCCTTTGGAGAGAAGATGAGACTGGAGGTGTCACATGTGAGTAAGGACATAAACCAGAACTAAAATGAGACCAGAGGGGTCATGTGTGGGTGAGAACTTACAACCAGAACTAAGATGAGACCAGAGGGGTCATGTGTGGGTGAGGACACACAACCAGAATTTGAACTCTCCTCGTTTCTATCCACTGACCAGAGACTTGGATAATATTAAGTTCGGGAATCTCATTCACAGGTGCTTCTTTTCAGAGCAACCTTAGTGCCCTGGGTTTCTTAATGGGATAAAAAGAAGAACTGGAAATAATTTTGTTAGTAGGAATTTTAAAGATTTGGTTAAATTAAAGAAAAAAAAACAGTCACATGGATTCTCAGTGTCCCACAAGAAATGGGTTCAGTTAGAACTACATTCATAATGACACATTTGAAATTATATTCATAAACACACATTTGAAAGCTTCTCAGGAGCTAATAAAGTTTGTCTTGAAAAAGTTTAAGTCTAAAGAAAACACAGAATGTGTCAGTCAATAGCTGTCACCTGAGGTGGTCAGGAAAAGCTCCTCAAAAGTTACTATTTGGCCATGTACTTTGAGGAATTCAAATCAGTATAAATAAAGATGATCATATTTGCAGATTTCATTTAGTGTCTCATGGTTGGAGAGACAATAAGATATTATACCACACTAAGACAATTTTACAGAGAATCTTATGAAAACACTACAGTGTTTCTCATTTCTTTTAATGGTGGGTAAAATGGATTCATTAACATAGACTTTTCCTGTGTTGCCTAATTATGCTCTTAAAAAGAAGGCAAGCTTCAAAAGTGACAATAATGTCCTGAAAGGAAAAGGTTAGGAATACAGCAATACTGAAACATGTCTTATCTATATTTCTGAAATTATAAAGTTAGAGTGTTTTGTTTTAAAATAGTAAGTGCAATGACATTTTCTTTGTTATCGGATGAGTATAAATCTGGAGATGTGTGGGGTTTAATTGATTCAAAAGCTCATCTATGGAAGTTTTTCAGTAAAGAAAATACTTTTATAAAAAACAATGATGGCCTCTAGACAAATGATACAAACAGAAATATGGTACCTGGAGGACAAATGGTTCTTGAAAGGACGGGGAGAAAGACTGAGGTAGACATCTATCACATCCCTCGTCTATGTTCCTAGGTGTCCATAGAAACATCTCAGACACATGTTAACAGGGTCAGTGGGCATCTATCAGGGCTGTACATCTGCTGTGGAGAAGAATGGGAATTCTCTGAAGTAGGAAAGCAGAAGAGAGTAATCTCTAATGATACATGGCGATGTAACTCCGAAGGGAGCCAGAAATAGTAAAATATCCACAGGCATTTTGAAATCTAGTCATTAGTGATTTTTTAATTTAAATATTATGTGTAATCTCCCAGGCAACTAATAACAAAGCTAACTCAAAAATGTAGAATTAGGGGAAAACAATTATAAAATACAGCACAAGATATATGATACAAAGGAGAGTGTGATGGATGAACACATTAAAACAGAGGATGTGAGATACATGAAAAACAGTGAAGAAAGACAGCGATAAGCCCTCTCTCTTCACAACTTACAGAGAATGTACCTTCCCCATATACATCAATAAAATGATGGAAATTATTAGAGAGGAATTTTACAAATGATTTGAGTTTTTCAGTGTCAGGACACACGGAAATGGGCATTCAGTTTCAAGTAAGATAGGAATAAAATGATGGCAAATACTAACACCAATCCTTCACAAATTCTTCTAAAGACAGAGCACTCTCCAGTGTATTTGCTGTGGGTACTGTTGAGACTATAGTTGCCTTAAACAGAAAAATCAAATAAATCTACAAATAAAAATGAATTTGATTATCGATACATGCAAAAAGTAACAGGACAACACATCATGGCCACGAGAGTTTTATCCTAGAAGTGTTGTCTGTTTGCCATATAGAAGTGAATATGTCACCAAAGTACAGTTCTAAAGAGAAATCATGACATGGCATACTCGTGAATTGACATAGAAAAGGTGCTTGGTAAATGTCAACACCTTTCATGATTAACACACACATGTGATTAAAAAAATAGAAATTTACTTCCTGTATCTGGTAAAGACTATCTACAAAATCACTTCCTAACATTAAATAATGGGAAACAAGAAACAAAAACAAAGAAACAACAACAACAACAACAAAAAAAAAACAGTGCATCAAAGCATGTCAACATTAGAGAATGAGGAAGCAAGAAAAAGAGAAACTTTAATGTATGCAGGATGATGAATGATAAGAAACAAAACCAGCTTTCTTATTAGCTGTACCTTTCTTGTTTGCTGCTAAGGAATCTCACTAGCCCTTAATATAAATATATAACAGCTTGTTTGCCTGAGAAATATATCTGCCTGGTATTGAGGATGCTGTGTTTTGTTCTTGTCTGGTCCAATGTAACAATACAACTGATTTGGATAGACTTTTGTGGAAGGTGTGAGAGTCCAGAACAGGAAGAATAACTTCAAATTTGCAATTTCATAAACTTCACTTAATACTCACATAATTGTTATTTAACATCTAGTTTCCCTCACACATAAAGTACCAAGATTCCTTGATCAGGTTTTCTTGATTACTAGCAATGTGTGTGAAGGGTTCACAACATGCCCCCAAGGTTGCAACGTGTGGCTCTTCAGAGATGCTTGTGCTTTATTTATTGTTCTTGAATGTGGCCGGTGTCTGTTTCTCACCATGGAACCTAAGCCTTGACTCCTCCTTCTCCCTTACTTACAGTGTCTCCACTCTGATCTATTTGGCAAAACACACGTATCATAACTCCAAACTATAACAAGTACATATCTGCCACTGTCCTCTGAAATGACCCACTTCACATGGAAAAACAATCACTTAACAATTTGATAATGCCATTTGGATTTCCTGGCCTAAAATTAGAGCAATCACACAAAGTATTTATTTATTATCCATTTGTTTATTATGTATTTATTTATCTATTTACTAATTTATTTAACGTGTGTGTGTGTGTCATGGTGTGCATTTGGTGGTCAGAGGTCAACTTTAAAGGTTACTTTTCCCCTGTTACCTTACAGGTCCCAAATATCAAATGCAGCCATCGCTCTAGGCAGCAGGTGCCTTTACTAGCTGAACCATCTCTTCAGCCTTAGTATTGTTTTGTCACTGACTCTGACCACCCCTACTCACTCAAGTTTACTATGTGCTATTTCTATGTACATATATACCACATCTTCTATCTGACATGGTAAGGAAAGCCCTTTCTGAACATTATATATGAATCGTTTCATGTATTTTTCTTATAAAGTTCAGTTTATCTGAATAATTCTCCTCCACCCATAAACAGATCTGCCCTCATAGTTAGCATGCTTTTGTCTTTTCTGGAAATGTTCACTCAGATTTTTTTTAAACAAAAGACAGTATTCAGTGTTGCAGTAATATGCAAGCAATGGATGATGTAATATTTCACTTTTATTGTAGCTGTGTTCATTATTAAAATAACTAATTGTAGTGCATGATGATGGAAGATATTCAAGTTGCTTAAGGCTGAGATTCAAAATGCAATATAAATCTGTCTTTGGACAATGAGGCAAATTTTCCATACTGTGTTCCTTCAAAAAAGTATTATTCAAAAAAATTAAACAGTTTTTAATGCTTTTCAAAACCATGAAAAAATAGCATCGATTGCCATGCAAAAGAAAATGTCGTGACTCAAGATTGCAATCAGAAGTCTAAGCTGGCAGTATTTCTTTCTTCTCTCTCTTACAAAAAGATGGCTTTCACTTTTTAAAAATGTGCAGGTTGTCTATTGAAGTCCTTCTCAACCATGCATTGGGAAGTCCCAGATTTTCGTCAAATAAGCCTTTGGACCTTGTGAGGTCCAAATGAAACAAGAACATTAATTAAACAAGAACATTAATGAAACAAAAACATTAATGTGAACATTATTATTGACTAAAATTACGACATGATTTATTAATTTACATAAAATATTTTTTAAAACTTCTCTAAGACAAGAAAAATGTGGTCAAATGAGATAACTATGAAAATAAACATATAAATAAACATAAATCAGAATGCAGATGATATGCCCAGAATTGGGCATAGAGTTCATCTTACCTGTGCTACTTTACCTTCTTTAATTTCTTTACTTATATTTGTAATTTTATTGTCTAATTGTCTATGTGGTATGCCTGCATGTATCTATAAATGTTGGGATGTGAGTGTGTGTGTGTGTGTGTGTGTGTGTGTGTGTGTGTGTGTGTGTGTATGTGTGTGTGTGTGTATGTGTGTGTGTGGTGTAGGCTTATGAGTACATTTCTGTGCATACATATAGATACTCTGTGTCTTCTGTGTTTGTTATCCACCCTCCACACTGAGGCAGACTAGGTCTCATTCAAATACAGAGCTCACCTAATATAGTACTACTATATATTACTATTATATTAATCTAGTTAGCCAGTTTGCATGAGGGATCCATGTTCTTGCTCTCCAGGGTGCAATGGAGTTACAGTTGGGCCTTCACACCCATTCATCATTTATGTGGGTGCTGGCTTCAAGTCTTATATATATAAACACCCCTTCCTTCTTAGGTATTTTTTACCTGATATGAAAAAGACTGCTGTTGTATCCCACCTCTTCTAATGAGACCCCAGGTGATGAAGGTTTGCGTTAAAGCTGTCAAGGCATTTTCTCCTTGGAAGAAGATATTGCCTTCAATCCAGGAAGTTAGCAGAATGTAAAATCACTCATGATTGCTCTTCTTCTGTTTCATTCTGCTTCAGTTAGTCCAGCATGTTGCACTGAGAATTCCCTGTCACCCAAGGCCTCCTGGCACATTTATAATAGTAAATGAGGTATAGGGTTTTCTAAGGGTTTTCTACAATGTGCACATAAAGTAGTTTGTTATGCATTGCACAAAAATTGTTTGGGTTCATTAACTTAAAAAGAAAAGGCTTGCATTAGTTTATTTTACAATCTCTGTTTCATTTCTGCTGCACCATTGCTCTGTCCACTCCAAATCCAAAATGAAGGAAGGCAGATTATTTCCATTGACAAAGCAGATTAGATTCTAAATTACTACAGAATTGCACTAGATAATATTACTGGTTTTAACGTAGGAAAGTAGATTAAAACTATTCATTTTCAGATTATTTTAGCTGTATCTCTACAGTTAATTTATTAATAAAGCAAGGCAAATAATTAGATAATCTCTTTTTGTCATTGATTTCTAAATGGGCTTTAAAATTTCCAATAACTTCTATTTTCATAATTACAGAGGAAACCAAGTTATATTAATTTCTATTTCAGCTAATCATATGTGAGACTACAGAGCTGCAGCCTATTAAAAACCAAGTATTTGTTACTGAGAAAATAGAATGTTAAAAACTTGGTGCTGGAGAAATAATTCTACAATTTGCTGCATGCACTTTCCGGGAAAAGGACCCATGTTCTAATTCTAGTACTTATTCCATGCAGCTCACAACCACCTCCAAATAGAGCTCCAGAGGATCTGACTCCCATTTCTAGACTCTGCAGGCACTGCACCACATACACACATGCACACAGGTAAGATATTCCCAAAGGAGGCAACAGTGGCACTTTTATTCAAGAGAAACACACAGCTGCCTAAATGAACTGTTCTCTCAATGGAGAGGAATTCATGCCAGGCACTATAAACTTAGCCAATTTCTTGTGCCTGATAAGGCCTGGCAACCTAAAGGAGAATGTACTACTGCACTTTTCTAAGCCACTATAATCTCTATATTCAAATATTTATCTGTATATTGAAAGGTAACTAGTAATTATCATCATCAAACTCAGTTTCTTTTTATAGCAGACAGAGATCACTACAGAAAGCCATAACTAGTCAAAATGCAGACATCCAGTGATGGTGGGGTACTTGTCACAAATTAGTACATTAACAACATAAACCCTACACTTAAGGCTTAGCGAACATGGTGGAAGAAGGGTCAGGAAGATTTTAAGAGCCAGATGACCAGGACAATCTGCTATTAGATAGTGTCTTCTAAAAAAAACAAATAGATTGGAAGTGGAGGAGATGGAATAAAGGGTAGTTTCAGAAGGATCTGAGAGAGGAGAGTGCATGAATGTGATCAAGATAAGTTGAGTAAAATAACCATATATTAGTAATTAATTATTAATTAATACAATTTTTGTTATTAAAATTTTTACATTTAGAATGTTGGACACTCAAAATGATACTTTGTCCTTGGGTGTGTTCTGGTTGCATAGTACTGAGGCTTAAAGTATTAAAGGAGTGAAAGTGGCCCTTATACAAGCTGTGTTTGCATATACAGTGAACACAGCAAAATTAAAGAATAGCAAATCATTTCAAGGCAAGTATAAAATGTTTGAATATCTTAAATATTATACAAGTTATATGTGGCTTAAGAAGAAAGAAAAACCTATGGCTTATCCTTTGCTTTTAGATGCTGCTCCAAATTGTTTTCATTTTCTGAATAATAATTTACACTTCTCCATTCTTTCTTTCTTGCCTCACTATGTCACTCCAACATTCCTCATGTTCTTCTTCTCTTCTTGCAGGTGAATAAGACATCAAAGAAGAGAAATGTAACAACCATATATTTAGAAAAGATAATGATATGCAATTCACACAAAACTTCTTCAGGATACATTAAATCATAAAGTTAAGTACTATGAATAAGTAATTAAAGTGCGTTTTCCATCAAGAGTGCAATCCACTGTTATTAGACAGGTTAAAATATCATTTTTAGCCGGGCGGTGGTGGCGCACGCCTTTAATCCCAGCACTCGGGAGGCAGAGCCAGGCGGATCTCTGTGAGTTCGAGGCCAGCCTGGGCTACCAAGTGAGCTCCAGGAAAGGCGCAAAGCTACACAGAGAAACCCTGTCTCGAAAAAACCAAAAAAAAAAAAAAAAAAAATATCATTTTTATTATTCTACCATTGAGTATTAAGAAAAAGTTTTTGTTTTTGTGTTTGTTTCCCTCATTAAAAAGGCACCTTTTATTCCCTCAACTTCTTCTGGAGTATTTTGATAGTTAAAACAGAAATATCTTTCCATGACATTAACAAATTTCTTATATTCTGCTTCCATTGGTTTTTATTTTAAAACAAAACACTGACATGTGAGGATTGCTGTTCTTGCTCTAGGAAGAAGCTAAGAACACTCCCTGAAGGGGAGCTATCAGACACCCAACCCTATGAGTCCTCCCTGAAGGGGAACTATCAGACACCCATATCTAAGTAAGAACCCTCCATGACGGGGAGCTATTAGACACTCAATTGTAGGCAATCTTGTTTTTCTAAGGCAAGAGAAGACACTGCTCTCCATAGAAGTACTGATAATCAAACAGACGTGTTTGAAGTCAGGGACTAGAACGACAAAGACACATGAATTACAAACACACCATTTATCAGAGAAGAAAACAAAGAACTTCTCAATGCACTCCTGTTGCTAAATCCATAGCCCTATGTGATTTCACAAAAGAATAATAACACTGTTAAGTTATGCAACTTGAACATTGCTTGGAACATCCGAGTAAACAGAACAGGAAAATGTTTTATGTTCTTTACTTAACAAAAGCTGTTTGTTTATTAATAAGACATAACAAAACCAGAGTTAAGAAATGAACAGCAAGGAAAATATCCATACAGAGAGAAAAGATTTGGTCTGATACAAAATACCTCCAGTGCAAGATAAAGTTAAGAATTATATTCATTTCTAGGTCAATAAATTTTGCTATTCTTTTAAAGCCTCTTTTAAAACATACTTTAAAGTAGTTTTGTTTTTTATTTTTTGAGATTATAATATAGTTGCAATAATTTTCCTTTCCTCCCTCCAAACCCATCAGTTTATTGCCACACTCTTTATTTCTCTTTCTCAAATTTATGGTTTCTGGCCTTTTTATATAATTATTGTTACACACACAGTGTGGTCATTTGGAAGAAAATGGCCCTCAAAGGGAGTGGCACTATTAGGAGGTGTGGCCTTGTTGGAGGAACCGTGTCACTGTGGGGGTGGGTTTTGAGTTCCCTTTTCTCAAGCTTCCCTCAGTGCGAATGTCAGTAGACTTCCTATTGCCTGCAAGGTGTAAAAAAAAAACAAAAAACAAAACACTTGGCTATTTCTCCAGCACAATGTCTGTCTGCAAGCTGCTATACTCCTCATTATGATGATGATAGACTGAACCTCTGAAGCTATAAGCCATTACTTCAAATAAATATTTTCTTTGTAAGAGTTGCCATGGTCATGGTGTCTCTTCAAGCAATAAAAACATAACACACACACACACACACACACACACACACACACACACACATTATGTATAATCTACTCAATTTATATTATACACACACACACACATATGATTTTCAGGCTGATCACTAAGTACAGGCAGAGAATGCAACTCATCTAAATGCAAAGAACAAAGTCATGTGATGCTCATCTTCTGCTGATCCATTTACAACACAATCCCTGCATCTGGGTCTGAGAACTTCACAGAAGAGGAAGTAGAAAGCTTTTAACAGCCAGAGGAACATGACGTTTGCTGAGATTGTGTAGCTAGAGTTTTTCTGGTCCTGCCTGGCCCACAGTCAGGACAAATCTCTCTAACCTGCCAGTCCCACAGCAGCTCAGACCCAACCAAGTAAACACACAGAGACTTATATTGCTTACAGACTGTATGGCCATGGCAGGCTTCTTCCTAACTGTTCTTATATCATATATTAATCCATTTCTATAAATCTATACCTTGCCACATGGCTCATGGCTTACCAGCATCTTCACATGCTGCTTGGCGGCAGCTGGCAGTGTCTCCCTCACTCAGCCTTCCACTTCTCAGAATTCTCTTTTCTCCTTGTTCTGCCTATACTTCCTGCCTATCCACTGGCCAATCAGTGTTTTATTTATACAGAACAATATCCACAGCAAGATTGTGACTCCTTGAAATGTCTGGGAAGCTCTCAATTATAATCAAGACAGCTGCCTAAAGAAGAGCTCAACAATGACACCAACAGACATGCTAACAGAGAAGGGGAAGTTTGTGGGGTCTCAGCCGTACACAAAGAACTACAGGTAACCATGGAATAATGATAGAGGGAAAAATAATCTTCCAGAAGAGACCCAAGTTGGTTATGTTTCTGGGAACTTCCGCTCACATATTAGATTAACGCCATGATTTGTATAATTTATTGTACATTTCTAAGAATAGTTGAATGTAAGAAAGTTTATAAATGCAAATCATGATGTTGATAGGAACTTCTCACCTGACTGCTGAAAAGGAATTAAATAAAAATAAGTAATTCTGTTTAACTCTCAAGCACAAAATCAAGACAAGGCTAAAATTCACAATTATCAAAAGCCCTAGCAAAAGTAGAAAGTCAAGAATGGTAGAGACCACTTTCTTAAGATGACCAGGGATATGTGTGTATAAATAAGAGGTATAATCACATTTATTGATAAAATTTCATAGGTTCAATTAAACCTTGATGCCATCACCGCTGTAATCACCGCTATTACTAGGACTAGGAATTGAACCTAGGGTCTCATGCATGTTAGGAAGCATCATATTAGTGAATGCCATCCCCATCTATGTATAAATTAGTAGTTCACTAGCTGAGGCAGTTTAGCTGGAAATAAATTCACCATAGGTTCTCAGAAGGGAAACCAATAGCTACCTTGTGAAACCTGATGATAAAGGAATGATATTTAGCTTTGGAGCAGTGTGGTAGGAAGGATGATGAAGGCATATGTGTGGTAGAATTTGCATGACAAATGGAAACAACAGGCTACAGAAGAGTGGATATTTTTGTTTCTGTGGAGAAGGTAAGTGTAAATTCAAATTTAGCATGGCAGGCATGTAGTCACTTATGCAGACATGTGAAGATGCATCCTGTTTCAAATCATCCAAATTCAAATGGAATCTAGACAAAGTTTACTTCTCATTGTACAGCATGATTCTATTTGGGGTTATTCTTCATAGATATTTATAACATATCGCTTTCTTCTTTTTTTTAAGTCATTTAAACCATTAACATGACATTTTTAAAACAAATTGCATATCAACATGGTCATTGTGATGTAATAATCCAGAACAGGAATATCTAAGCAGGAGGAATGTAGACCAGCCAAGGGTACAAAACAAGACTTTCTCAAAAAGCAATCACATTTTTTGAATAATCTGGACAGTAGTTGAAAGTGTCACATTTTATGTCATCAAAGTCACAAACATTCTGTTTGAAATTCATTCTCTGTGACAATCCAGGATGATTTTGTTATTTTAGTATCTATTTAAAAAACAAATGTACTTTTATTTGAGTTATTATATTTTAAAATTATTGCTACATTTTTCATCTTGTTTTGATGAGTCAGTGTCTCAGTATATAATGCTGAGTGGCTTGGAACTCATAGAGATTAGCTTGTGTAGCTGGAGTTTTCTCTAGTCCTTCTTGGGCCTGAAGCCACTCAGATCTAAGTAAACACACAGAGACTAGCATTACTTATAAACTGTATGGCTGTGGAAGGTTTCTTCTTATCTAGTTATTATATCTTAAATTAACCCATTTTTATTAATCTATAAGTTGCCATGTGGCTTGTGGCTTACTGGTACTTTTACATCTTGCTTCCTCTGTGTCTGGCTGGCAACTCCTGCCTCAGCCTTCCTCTTCCCAGAATTCTCATCTGTTTATCCCACCTACACTTGCTATCTTGCTACTGGCCAATCAGAATTTTATTTATTAAGCAATCAGAGCAACACATTCACAGCATACAGTGTGATATCCACAGCACTTCCCCCCTTTTTTTTTTTCAAAAAGAAAGGTTTTAACTTTAACATAGTAAAATTACATATAACAAACAATTATCAAGCAAGAATTACAGTTACAATATCTAGTCTATTTATAATATCTAGTCTATTTGTATTTGGCAAAATTAAAGAAGATATCCTATCTAGCCTGTATTTGTGAGTCTAAGGTTTTATATCTAACTTATCTTTTATCATAACTAAGGAAATTATAAGTATCTAGTCTTCAATTACATCAAAGACCTCAGAAGGATACAATATTACCTGAGAAACAGAGAAGGATGCAAGCAACTTTTGGGAGTCTTGTGAGAGTAGACAGAGACAGCTGGAAGCCTGGACAGTCACCCAAAGTTCCTCTGTAAAGTTGGGGTATCTGTCTTCAGCCCACTGGCCTAGAGTCTCTCAGTCACTTCTCTCTGTGTCCTGTAAAATGTCTGGCAGTTTCCTCTGTGAAGCAGGAATCTGAAGGACCATTTAACCAAGCAAAGTTCAGTGGTCACCTTCCTATGGGTTCTGCATGTCCAGTCAATACATTTTTTTAAGCAGTCAAGGCAAGAATAGTTTCTTGCCCAAGTGGCTGTTTTTGTCAAGCAGAAGATAAACTCCATAAGGAGTATCTTCGATGCCCATCTTTCTCTTAGAAGTAAATTGGTGCTGCCACGAGCAGATGTGTCTCACTGTACCAAAAGTCCAAATTTTTAAAACATTTTAAATGCCATATTCTGCAGGTTTTTGAAGTGTTTGCTAATTGAATTGTATCTATGTATACCTAGAAAACTTAACTAACATGCTACAAGTGTAACTATCATAGAAGACCAATTATTAATCTATATTTTTTAATTATCCATTACAATCTAAATGAGTTACATAAATATAACACCTCAAACGAGAGTAGAAATATATATACAGTATAACAAAATTAAGTTTAAACTTGTATCAATAAACTAAAATCTATAGCAATGTAAAACATTTCTAAACAAGTTGTTGCTCTTTAAAAGTAGGTTCATTAATCTACCCTTTCATCTATTATATCTATACTATCCCCTTTTCTTCTTTAGAAAGAGATTGCATTTATAATCAACCTGCTTTAAATAAAAATATTGGTTTTTCTCTGTCACACACCAGAAGGCACTTCTGATATGGGACACAAGAATCTCTCAATCTTTTTTTTTTTTTTTAGCAATATGCTTGGGTTTAGAGAAGGAATAAGCCAATTCCATCTCCAAAGCCAGCTTGGCATATTTGGGAATTTGGGCGTAGTTTCTCATACTACTTCCTGCTGGATGAGGGTGCTGTATTCTTATGGGGACATAAAGAAAATTTTAGGATTATGCTTGAATCTGCCATTCAAACACTGGGACTAGAGCCTTGTCCAATCATATCAACCTTGCTAGTGTTGAACATTTTATTTACAATTTCTATGGAAGTCTTGAATCACAATACTAAATTGTCAAAATTTTATGCTAAAAATGTTATTCACAAATTCCCTAAAGCAAGGTCAACTAAAACTGTAAAGAGGCATTCCTTAAAGTGAAGTTAATTAAAACTGTAAGGAGGTACAGTCAGGAATCCTGAGATTGGGGTAGACAGTTAACAATGAAAGGTTATAGCTAATTACTTTTCCATTACAGGGCAAGTCTGGCCTGAATGCTCTTTATTAAGATAGTTTGGCCTGTTTTTACATTATCTCAGTGTAAAATTTTGGTCTCATTACATAGAATGCAAAACCTGAAAACAAAGGTTATCGATGATCAGTTACAAATTTTGAATAGGTGCTGTTTTTAAAAGACTGGTTGAAGAACTTTCTGAAGAGATCAAAGGCAGCAAACAACAACAACAGGAAAAAAACAAGTCTTTGGAGATAAAACACAGTAAATAATTGAGCATAAACAGTTGTGACCAGCTTGGGCTCCTTTCCATCAAAGACAAAGCAAGCATTTGCATTTTAAGGCAGTCCCATTGGAGCATCACTGGGATGATTCAGGTATCTTTTCACATTTTCTTAACCCCATCTTCTGGATCAATCCCTCTGCCCTGATCAGGGCCATGCTCCAAGAAATGTCTTTGCATGAGCTGTCCCTAGGGAAAAGAGTCTCGGAGTGTACCCTAAGCATCCTTTCCCTTCTGTCTGATTCTCCTTAACTTGGTCATTATAATTTGTCAGCTTTTTCAATACAATTCTAAGTGACCCTCAGGTGCAGGGCAACTATTGTTAGAATGGCACACTAATGGCAAATTAGCAGGACTTCAGAGAGAAAACACTTTGTTATATATCAGCCTTACAATGTCAAACATAGGTCGGCGTACAGGTCAAAATGACTGTAGACACCAATTCACGATCACATACAATATTCTTTTATAAGGAAAATTACTCATAAACAGACAATGAAAGAAATTAATATGCTACTGCAAAAATATTACTGTCTAGTTAAAAGTATTTCACGATTTTATGAGAATGGCAGTATTTGGAAAATTTCTAGAAATTTACACATCAAAATCAAACTGGGTGTTCAACTATGGCATATTCAACTATGTAACCATTACAAATAAAATGAACAAAGAAATAAATAAGTAAATTTAAAAATGAATGAATTTTAAATCACTTTCTTGACCTAGAGTTTATTTAAATCCCCAAATCTGCCTCCTGGGGAAATGAAAACAGTAGAGAGAATCAATGAGAGGTTAGAGGAGCCAAAGTCAATGCAGAAGTAATTTGTTGTTTTCAAAGCCCAAGATACCAATTATCATCAAGGTGAGAACATTTCCCACTTACTGCAAATTATTTGAACCTAGGTTCTCTATTGGGTGTCACTGAAATGCATATCAGTCGACTCAAAAATCAGAGGCAATTGAATGAAGAAAAGGCACCTTAATTATAAATCCTCCCACTCTGGGATCTCGGAAAATCAAAACTACTAACTTTCCACTTGGCTGCAGTGCACATAGAAACCTCATTTTTCTCATTTGTCTCCATTTTGACGAGTTTAGAATAAACAGTGTCGAGGTATTTTGTCACACCTGTTACTACTTCATTATGAAGGAAATAAGTCAGAGGAAAATACATTAAAATAGACAGAGATAGAGTTGAATATCTCTCAGTACCACATAAATCAATATGGATTATTTTGCTTAAAAGTACATTTTATTGTGAGCAATCAAAGCAGTTTCTAAAACATCATTTTTCTTTGGGCATAGGATTTCTACTGCTTTAAGAACTTCCAAGGTGAACAGGAGGAATTACAGTTGCTGGTCTAAGGACCAGACTGCAGGGAGTAAGGCAAGAACTTTGTCTTACTGTTTCAGTTCTAAGCCACTGATCTGTCTCCAGCTCAGGATCTCTCGCTGACAGAACCTGTACCTCAGTCATTCAGCTAGTCTGTCACTGCATACAGTCCTGGCCTCTCTGTCTTCACTTCAATGACAGTGAGATTATCGACATGTGCTGCTACTGTATACCCAGATGTTTACATGGGTGTCATAGCATGATGTTTGTGCAGGAAGCACTTTATAATATCCACCTTGCCAGTCCTTGTTCTTGGTTTTTAAGACAATACTTTGAAAATACCTTAACTAGAAAATGTTATTTTACTCACCTTTTGTTTTTGTCTTGTTGTTGTTTTTGGAGTTGGGGCCTTATTTAGCCCAGGTTATCCTCAAATTCTCTAGACACTCAAGAATAATCTTGAACTTCTGAACCTCCTGTCTCTGCCTCCTGAATGTTGTGATGGCATGTGCCAGCAAACGAGGTGTCTTCAGAGATTAAAAAACCTAGGATTTACTTCATGGTAGATGAGCACTCTCTCAACTGACCTACATCCACATTCCTAGGCAGCTGTACTGTTTTTAGACAAGATGTCACTATATGTGTATCCCTGATATGCCTGGAATTCTGTACGTAGATCAGGCTGACCTTTACCCCCCCCCCCCCATGATTGCCTTGCTTCTGTCTTCTCAGATTCAAGGTATGTGCCACCAAGCCTAGCTCAATTACACATTTTCAATGACACTTTTAAAATAGATTAGGATAGCCTCTTTCTAGTTTTGATTGGAGAATTATACTTTAAATAAAATGATTCCTAAATTTATCAAAGGGTCATGTATTATCTTTTTTCTTTGTTAATATTTTGAGAGCTTGTTCTTTGGGATAAATCAGCCACACTGTCTTAAAAGAATTCCAGTCATTAAATCTAGATCTTGCTGTTACCGAATTTGGGTGTTTCATTCTTGGAAATTCGTTTTACCTGATTGTATCTGTATTGGAATGCTGCTATCTATCTCACTATCATGAGTGACTATCAAGCCAAGCATCTACTATTGTAGAGAGTTCAGCTGTGGCCTCCCTGTGTAAAAGATTATCCCAGCTGGGCATATTGACAGTGTGTAACTCTCATAGAGGAGTGGAGTAAAGCCAACCCTCACCTGAATACCCAGGTGCTTTGTACCACCTGTACCATGCACAAGGCCTGGAGTGTACAGAGGACTAGCCAATAGAGCCCAGGCTCCACCTATGTGGCTCCCAGGTGCTCGGGGAGGCTTTCCAGGGGAGGCTTTCCAGATGCAGCTTTTTGAGGGAGGAGTTTCCACACTCTTGTAAATAACCCCTTACCTAGGTTCTGAAAAGAAGCCCAATAAATTAGTTTCCCAGAGTGAGCTCAGTGGAAAGTGCCTCAATTTGTCCTTGGGAGGTGGGGTAGACATTGCTTTACGTCGCTCCTAGGGACATATTTTAACAGCATTCACTAATATGCTTGAATTTGTTATTTATTATTCTAAGATATTTTCACTTTGTTTCTGTGATATATATACAAAAGTGTAATTGCTGTAGAATGTCTTCTTATCTCTTAAGTCTAATGTCAACTATTCTGTCTGCCCATGATATTTTTAGCTTATTCCAATGCCTTTTGCCAAATTTTCACTGTTGTTAGGTTTTTGGAGCATTCATTAACCCTTAGATATCCATTTATAATATAGTGTAAATCATTATATAGTCAACATAAATGTCAATACTTGTATATCCATCTATTGCTTTCATCTAATCTCATTTATTAAATACTCAGCTTACTGACTTTTATTCCTGAGAGTAATCATGTTACATAATTTAGAACAGTGCAATTTAGTTATGTTAAATTGTATAAAGTAGTTATAATATAATCATTACACATTTCATACACTATTTTATAAGCATTATATCAGCATATTTTCCTGACCTCAATTTTTTCACATTTGTAATTTTCAGAATCATTTTCAGAATTTTTTATTAATGTAGCATTAAGATAACCTTTCCAAATCTAAATTACATAAGCTATATTTTGAGCTATGATTATTCTTTAGCATTATAATTTAATGACATTATCGTACTTTAAGCTCATTACAATGATTCCATTTATTATGATTTTTGTGCATTTTAAATATTTATTTCCATTTTATATGTATGAGTATCTACAAGCACATGTACCATGCACATGTACTTGCCTTTTTGAGTAGGCTTGGAGAGCACATAAATATACCTAGAATAGGAATTACAGGCAGTTGAGAGACTGTTAACGTGGGAGCTGGAATCAAACCCCAGTTTTATGTACTCAGTCATCTTTTCAGCTTCATTAATGAAATGTAAAACCAGCAAATTTTGTCATTACCAGCCTGAAAAGGTAATGAAGTAAGTAATGGCTGAGGAGGGAATGGTGAGTTTTTACAAATCTATTCTTCAGGGAAGCAAAAATTAAGTGTGATCTAGTCAGTATCTATGGTGATATTTTAATTGTACTGAAATGTGATTTTATGTGTATGTTAATAAATAAAGTTGCCTGGGGGTCAAAGCTAATAGCAAGCCATAGCAGAGCTGGGCGTTGGTGGTGCGCGCCTTTAATCTCAATACCAACCATAGAAGACCTGGAGGTCTGTACAGACAGGCAGTGATGAGGAGGTCATGTGGCTGGGTTTACAACCAATGAGAAGGCAGAATAGAAAGTCTATAAAAAAGACAAACGGAAGTAGGTCTCTTGCTGAGGAAGATAGCAGCGGCAGTGAAGGATAAGGTTTTTAGCTCTTAGCTATCGCTCTGACCTCTTAGGCTTTCGTCTTTGCATTGGCTCTGTGTTTCTTATTTAATAAGATGGTTACATCTACAAGTACCAGTTTGTAGGCTCTATTTGAAAGGTAAATTTAGCTCCTAGAACCCCACCTGTATCTTCCCCAGTCTCCATTCCTCTGTACTCCTTTGTTCCTCCTGCCCTCCTTAGCAAGAAAAATGTGTTAGCTGATTCTGATGGAAGCTAATCCCTTTGTCGAATTACAAACAGTTGATGTTCTCCAGCTGTTTAAATAGTACTGCCTCCAAAGATGCTGTTTCTGTTGCCATCCACCACAGGAAATGCTCCTCACCCTGAAGAGTAGCTCTTAGAGGTTCCCTGTCTCATTACATCTTGTCAGGACTTGTCTTTGTTTTCTTTTGTGTTGTTGTTTGTTTTATTTTTTTTACTTCTATCACAATTTTTATTTTTATGATATATTATATCTTATATATATGTATAAGTATATACATATATCAATATATCTATATATCTTTTTGCCCTAAAGATCCTTTGCATATATCTCTTCCAATTTAGTGTTTTTATGGGATTCTTGAGTGTGTGAAGAGTGGGTCTCTGCATGTACATCTGTTTTCTATGCATTTTCTTGGGCTTTTTTCCTTCTCTTTGTTTTGTCTCATTCTATTCTATGGGGACAATTTGGTGGGTAGGGACAGCTGGGGACAAACTTATCTGGCTCTGGTCCCTCCAAGTCAAGTCCCCAGGGTAACTGGACCATCCCTGAGGAGATCTCTGTGAAGTCCCTTTTTTTTTGTACAGAGACAAGTGGAATGTAATAATTTTTCCCCCAAAATACACACACACACACACACACACACACACACGCACGCACGCACGCACGCACGCACGCACGCACGCGCGCGCAGTAGAGGTCACTTTAGACTTTTGAAGAGCCTCTCAGTAACTGCCTGCCAACAGAAGTCTCCAATGGTGTATGGCTGCCTATACTCAATGTAATTTTACTGTATTGTTTAGTAGATTTGAAATCAGACACTGTGTTCATTTTCTTTTTATGCTGAAAATTATTTTAGCAGGTTTGATTCTTTGATGGTTTTTCACAAATTTTTAAGACACTTTATTTTAGTTGGGAAAAGTGTCAGTGGAATTTGGTAGGGATGGCATGGAATGTGAAGTTTGTTACTATGGCTTTTTAGCAACACGCATTCTTTTGATCCATGAACATGGGCTATCTTCCCATTTCTTCATGTCATCCTCAGTTTCTTACATAATGTACTCGAGTTTCAGTGTGTGGAATCTTCACATCCAGAGTTTGTTTCTGAGTATTTTTGTTGCTTGTTGAACTTTCTGATTTCTTTTACAGATAATTCAATGTGAGTATATAGAGATGTTACTGAGTTTTGTATGTTGACTTTACTTTATTACATTACTAAATTAATTGTAATAATTTTGTTGTAGTTTTAATATCATTGTTAGAAAATTGAGACAATTACTTATTCATTTTTAATTTTGTGTTTCATGAATATTTCTTTGACTAGGACCACCAACACTATGTTTAGTAAAAAGTGACAAGAGAAGACAATGTTGACAATATTTGATTATAGATGCAAACTTCCTTCACTCCCCCCCCCCCACTGACTATGGTGTGCTAAAATGCATGCATTTCTTCTAAACCTTACTATTGGTGGTGGTGGTAGTGGTGTTTGTGGAAGAGATGTAATGGGTTTATTCCTGTGCACATATATGCATATGGAGGACAAAGGTCAATGATAAGTACCACTCTCTCCACCTTTGTTTTCTGAGATGTAATGTAGATTTAATTCTAAACGGTCTTATTAAATAAGAAACACATAGCCAAATGCAGAGTTAAAAGCCCAGAGATTGAGCTGCAGTCAAGAGCTAAGACCACCTTCTTACCCCTCACTGTCACTGTTGTTCTTCCCCTCAGAAAGAGACCTACTTCCTGTGTGTCTGTCCTTTATAGAGTTTCTGTTCTGCCTTCTCATTGGTTGTAAACCCAACCATATGACCTTCTCATCATTGTCTGTCTATACAGACCTCGAGGTCTCTATGGTTGGTATTGAGATTAAAGGCATGTGTCACCATGCTGGCTGTGTCCTTGAACACACAGAGATTCTGCCTGTCGTGTGATCAGGATTAAGGACGTGTGCCACCACTGCCAGACTTCTGCTAAATGGCTTGTTGTTAGCTCAGATCCCCAGGCAACTTCATTTATTAACATACAAATAAAATCACATTTCAGCACAAATAAAATATCACCATATTTCTCCCTATTCTAATAAAAAGTAAAAGGGAAAAAAGTTATAACTAATATAAGAAAAACTATATACAATAAGTACAATAACTATATACAATATATACAAGTAATAAATACCTAAACAATATCTAGTCCATTTGCATTTGACAAATTCAGAGAAAATAATTCCATTATCTATCCTATTTTAGTAAGTCCAAAATGTAACTGATTCACTTTCTATCCTAACTTATATTACTAACAGAACTATTTTATAATGTCTTTCAAATTTATACACTTGCAACCCTTTAGTGAGTTTCTTTTCTGAAATTCTTAACAAAGAAAACTATAGCTATAATTATCTAATCTTCAACTATAACTATAACTATCTAATCTTCAACTCCCTCAGAGACTCAAGAAGGAAATAATATTACCTAAAAAAAAAAAAAAAAACCAGGAAGTGCAAACAAGCGACTTCCAAAAAAATGTGAGTTGACAGAAGTCTCTCACTGAACCTAGAGTTAATCATGTGAGGAGCTTCTGGGACCTCTTGTCTTCACCTCTCATTTTGGGATTACAGACACACCACAAAGGTGTGGTGGGACCCTGCATGGGCACTGGGTGTCGTCCTGCATTTTGACGCTTTCACAGCAAACACTTGACTCAAAATGAATTTCCCAGCTTCTAAACCTAATTTTTAGGTGAATTTTTTAAATATGAAAGGAGATAGAATTTGTGAAATGTTTTTCTATTTCCATTGTAATGATCACATGATTATATTCTTAATCCTATCTATAGCCTGTATTATATTTACAGATTAGCATATTTTACTTTCAATGTTTATGGATTTGTGTATTATGGACTTATAATCCTTGAGATAAATCTGACTCAGTAGTTAAGGATCCTTATAGAAATGTAACTGAAAATGGTTTTCTAACGTTTCACTGGACATTTCTTTATAAATTTATGCTCAGTGCCATTTTGTAATATAATTTTCTTCTGTTTGATTTAAATATTAGAGTAATTTGATTCCCACATAAGAGACTTGGAGGCATCCTTTTTAATTTTCTAAATATTTTAAGAAAAATCAATATTATTTATTTCCTAAGTCATTATTGAGCTTGACTTCTCTTCCTGGTGAGACAGAGATTGCTGTCCTTGTTCTGAATAAATTTCCCATGTCTTCCTGACTCAGCACTAATGAGTGCTGTGTGTTTAGGACTCATCCTGTCTTTCCATGTCACACAATATGATGTCACATGTCCTTTATGACTCTAACCATGTCAATGACACCAGTCTCTTCTTTCTGATTTTATTGGAATTTTTTTTTGGGGGGGCAGGTTTTGAGACAGGGTTTCTCTGTGTAGCTTTATGCATTTCCTGGGACTTGCTTTGGAGACCAGGCTGGCCTCAAACTCACAGAGATCCACCTGCCTCTGCCTCCTCAAGTGCTGGGATTAAAGGCGTGCGCTACCACCACCCGGCTGGAATATTTCTTTTTCCTTGTGTAGTCTTACTATTTTTTGTCCATTTTATTTTTATAAAAAATTCTATTTTGCACATTTATTCTCTATTTTGCTTGTATATATGCAGAATTATACTAATATTTGATTCATTTACTTTATTTTTAGTTTTAGTTTTTGTTGCTTTCTTAGTGGTTTGAAATATAATATTAACCTTTGAGATTTTTATGCTTTTAAATGTAATCATTTATTGTATGTTTTTCTCATAGAATTTATATTGAAATAATTTTGACAGCTCTGTTTTTTTTTTAATTTTTGTCT
Organism: Peromyscus maniculatus bairdii; assembly: GCF_049852395.1. Taxonomy (NCBI): domain Eukaryota; kingdom Metazoa; phylum Chordata; class Mammalia; order Rodentia; family Cricetidae; genus Peromyscus; species Peromyscus maniculatus. Next base: position 8,241,979 of record NC_134858.1, read on the forward strand.
TAAGATGTTTGAATTCATTTTTATTTTTTCTTGATTTGCTCTTTGTCTTTTGCTATTGTTTTATTTCTGTTTTCAGAAAAAGGAAGTGGCATTTCTATGCCCTTTTGAATTTTCTAGATTTATTTCTGATATTGATTTCTAGTCTGATTCCATTATTGTTAGAAAAGATACTTGACCCAATGTCACTCTCTTTATTTGCTAAGACTTGATTTCTAGCCTGAAATACATGTGGAACATTCCATGTATGGCTAGAAAAAATGTTGATCCTGCTTTTCCTGGATGACAGGTCTGCAGTTATCACTATACACACTTAGTTTAAAACTTGAAGTCCAGGTTTTTAGCAACTTCCTTTTTAGGCAATCGCCATCACTTAGAGTGATATAACCAAGTTTGTGTTACAGCTTTTTCCTTCCTGTTTATATGTAGTAAAACTTGCCACATAGATTTAAGTTACCTAATGTTGGGTCCACATGTATTTATATCCTTTCAATTAGTGGATTTCTTTATGGTTATTTAATCACTTTATGGACTCAGTGTATACCATCTTACATGCATTTTATGCATGTAATAATAATACAGATGAAAACATTCTAGATAATTTTAGTCTCTACTTTCAAAACTCACCTTTTGCATTTCCCTCTTTTGATCTGTACATATTCTTGAAGAAGAAATGAGGTTATTCCAGGCGGTAAATAGCTGAGTCACTTCTTCAGGTACATCTGCCTTACAATTGGAAGCGTAAACCATTCATGTTAAGCTAGACATTGATAGGTAAATATTTCCTACTGTTTTTTCAGTTTCTCTATAAGATTTTATTATCCTTTTGACCATTCTCAAATCATCTTCCTATGTGGCTATCTGTTCTTTTCTGTATTGCTGCCTTTGTTTTAATTTTTAAACTACTGTTTCTTAATTCTTTGAGGATTTCATATAATGTTTTTTGAACATATTTACACTCTTTAACTTTACCTATTATTGACTTTTTACCGACCTGTGCAGATCTGTCTGCAAGACTTGAGATTTGAGGGCCTTAAAGAATTCGGGCAGACTACAGTTTAATGCTATAGACAACTTTACTTCATCAGTTTCAGTGTACATTGATACATGAATATGACAAAGAAACCAATGATCCAAGGAAGGTTGTTTGAGTTCAGAAAAACATGTAGATAAATGTCAGTAAGCACTTATGTAATATGAACAGAGCAGCCCTTCCCCAGAACTTTCTCAGGACAGACCAATTAACACAATTGTCTGACACATACTATAGATTTTTTTTTTTTGTTTTTGTTTTTTCGAGACAGGGTTTCTCTATGTAGGTTTGCGCCTTTCCTGGAACTCACTTGGTAGCCCAGGCTGGCCTTGAACTCACAGAGATCCGCCTGCCTCTGCCTTCCAAGTGCTGGGATTAAAGGCGTGCGCCACCACCGCCCGGCCATACTATAGATTTTATCTGGGAAAGCATGAAAGCAAGGCAGAAGGCCAGACCCAAATTCAGGGCACACTGAGGACAGCACTCAGTATAGCTTCTCACCAGACTGGGTTCTATAGCTATGATCTGACATCCAATAAGAGTAAACATATCTTACAAATTGAATGCAAATGCTTAACACAGGAGGCACAAAATCACATCCAAGAACAACCCAGGGAACAAAATGCACCAGGTAAACAGCCTTTTTTTCTTCCCCGGAACCTCTCTCACAGTTCCCCAAGGATTGTTCACCAGGAGTCATTCTTTTGAGCATGTTCTGACACTTGTCCCAAGACAAGCTAGGCAATACAAACATTATAATCTTTAAGCATAAGCTACATATTTTTATGTGTCTGTTTTATGGTTACTATTAAACTTACCTGGAACAACAGTTATAATAGACTGTTTTAAACTGTTTAAAGAAAATACTTTAATGACATTGAAAAGCTCTACACCCTTACGTTATAAACTCCAGTTTAATTTTATATTTTGTACCAAAATTTGAAAAATTTATATTTTTGTCTATCTTGAAATTTATAGCTATTTTATTTTTAGTAAATTTATTTATTTTTCACTTCAGCCAAAGTTTCTCCTCCCTTCTTTCCTCCCAGCACCTTCCTCCAACCCTCCTCTGTTCCCACCTCCCTATTCCACTCCCCTTCCACTTCTGTCCAGGAAAGGCAGGTCTCCTGTAAGTATCCACAAAACATGGCATATCAAGTTGCAGCAAGACTAAGCAGCTCCCTGTGGGGCACACATAAGCTACAAAGATGGTGCCGAGAGGAAGTTAGCTTGGGTTGTTTACACTGAAAGGAGATACAATGATGGTGCAGAGAGGAAGTTAGCCCAAGTTGTTTACACTGAAAGGAGATACAATGATGGTGCAGAGAGGAAGTTAGCCCAAGTTGTTTACACTGAAAGGAGATACAATGATGGTGCGGAGAGGAAGTTAGCCCAAGTTGTTTACACTGAAAGGAGATACAATGATGGTGCAGAGAGGAAGTTAGCCCAAGTTGTTTACACTGAAAGGAGATACAATGATGGTGCAAAGAGGAAGTTAGCTTGGGTTGTTTACACTGAAAGGAGATACAATGATGGTGCCGAGAGGAAGTTAGCCCAAGTTGTTTACACTGAGAGTAGATGAAAGGGTGATGCCGAGAGGAAGTTAGTCTGTCAGGAGATTAGATACAAACGGTGCCTAAGGAAGTTAGCTCAAGTTGTTTATGCTGAGATAAGATACTAAGATCAGGAGATGATGTCAGTGCATAAACAATTAGTAAACAAGGAAATGAATATAGGGTGACCTTTAAAACGGTTGATTGGTTCCTTCACCCCCTCCTAGGGTTCTGAGGTTTTTGCTATAAAAGAGGCTTACTGCCTAACAATAAAAGAGTTCTTGCTTGACTTGACTTCCCGCTGCATCTGATTGTGTCCGGGTAAGAGGAAGGGTGGGAAAAGGGCGAAAGGTACACTTACCTTTCCTGGGTTCCAGGTCACCTCTTCACAGGTGACTTAAGTTCCAGGTGGGGCCAGGACCCCACACCTCTCCATGCCTTAAGCCTCAGCAACGTGACCCAGCACAAGGCGTAGGGTCCCAAAGGCCTAAATACCTTTTTTTTTTCAAGAGTTATAGCAATTACAAAGATAATTTTCAGAACACCATGATCTACTAGTATATTCTGAATTCATCTGTGGCTTTTATTAGTGGGTAGCTTGCTGTTAGCCCTGTATGCATTCTAGCTCCTATACTGCTACCTACAGCTTTGTGTGAGGAGAAAATGTCCTGGTCCTGGAGCTGAGCATGGACATAGGTATAGGGATGATGGGTCTGCCTTTCTATGTTTTCCTACTGGCACTGCCTTGATGCTAAATTGGCAAGTACATGCTAGGTGTGAGCACTTGTGAAGCAATAGGAAGCCAGGAGATAAGGCAACCAGGAACAGAGATAGAGTGGTTCTAGAGAGCCCAGCTCAGCTCTCTGCATCAGTTTAGTGGCTCCAGGAGTCCAGTTGCAATAAAACTATAGTATGAATTGAAAGAGAATTACATTTTCATTGTTATTAGCTTCTTAAGAATTTCCCTATAGTCATGACTTATATTCCCCAATGACAATAAGTGTTAGTGACAAAATTATCATTCGCATTTAGTATATTTAGTCACCTCAGAATGATGCATATAAAAGATGGTTCAGTGTGTAAAGACATCCTGAGGACCAGAGTTTGATCCCAGGGACTCATGTTGCAAGGAGTCATCTGACCTCTAATTGCATGCCATGGTATGTATAGATGCGCTGTCACAAACACCACACACACACACACACACACACACACACACACAAATAATAATAATAATAAATAATTTTTTATATATTGTGTACATTTTAATGGGTTTTGACAAAAATAAATTGAGAACCACCTGATGGGCTCTAATAAACAGATCTTTATATTCTTCCATCCACATGCAGGAAGGAGACAGATGTCGCAAAGATTAAGTACAAAAATATTCCAGATGGCCAGCATAATTTTCACAATCCACAATTTCCAATTTATATAAACAGAATAACATTGAGACGGAAGTGAAGGAGCAGGCATTAATTTAATTGATTGATAGCCACATGCAGCATATGTTCTACTCATTTGTAGTCTTCCAAAGGCAGAGGAGGAATTGGCAGTACCACATGAAAACGCCATCACCTTCAGCCTCCCCAGCTCTGGAAACACGTGATGTTCCTGTTTCCTATTAGTGTGATTTGCTCCAGGGTTTCTAGACCAGCCCTCTCCTCCTGAGTTTTCCAACTCATATTACCAAGCACCAGGAAAGTAATTCTAGAGCATCGCTGACTTAATGAAAGCCTCTTATTTATGGTTTAGTATAAAAAATAATGAGTTTCACTATGACATGTCCACATACATATATTTATATATGCAGTTGTAACATACTCTTTAGCCTCTCACTACCCTTCCTTATTCATCTTACTTTCCTCCTTACCATCTCTTTCCCCCAGCCATACAGACTACTCATGTGTGTGTGTGCGCGCACGAGTGAGTGAGTGAGTGTGTGTGTGTGTGTGTGTGTTTGTGTGTGTATTGTGTTTATATTACATGTTCCTATACGCGTTTGTCCTAGTTTTCACTGGAACTTGACACAGCTGGAATCACATAGAGGAACAAGTGTCAAGGGAGTAATTATCTGTAGCAGCTTGCCTGTGTATACCTATGCGAGATTGTCTTAGTTGATATATGAGGTCACAGTCCACTGCAGGGGGCACTATCTTCAAGGCTAGTGGTCCTGGGCTGACCCTGGTTGGCGGGGGAGAGTCAGCAATCAGTGTTCCGGCATGGCCCCTGACTCCGTGTTCCTTCCCTCAGGTTTTACCCTGACCCCCCCTTATTGATGGCTGGTGACCTAGTGGTGTAAGAGAAAAAACCCTTTGTTCCCCCAAGTTGCTTCTGGTAACAATGTTCATCATAAGAACAGAGAAGTAGCTAAGATAACATATATGTGATTTCCATGGGTGAGAAAAAGTGAGATTCCCCCCCCCATATCTTTTCCCACATTCTTGCCAGCATATTTTTGTCATTTGCTCTCAAAAAAAAAACAAAAACAAAAAACAAAAACAAAAAAACCCTGAGATTGTTTATGTTTTGTTATCTTTTATTGAAAATAGTGTTTTCCATGCATATTCTTGCTATGGTTTCTCCTACTGTAATTCCTCCCTATCCTCCCCACGTCCCCACCCACTGAAACCCACAACCTTTCTTCCTCTCTCTTATGAAACAAAGAGGCATTTAAAAAGATAAAAGAATAGAAAAGGAAAACAAACAAACCTGAATACCCCAAAACAAATAAACAAACAGGAAAGAAAGGAGCCAAAGAAAAATCACAAAGAACACATATACAGTGGCATACACATTCACACACACAGAAATCTCATAATGAAAGCAAATTTGGAAGCCATAATAGTTAAGCAAACACCTGTAACAGGGAAAATGCTCCAACAAATGAGACAAAGAACAAAAAGAAAAAAAGGGGGGGTAAGGAAACCCTCCAAAAATAATATTGTATTTGTTTTGTGTTGACCATCTACTTCTGGGCATGGGGCCTGCCCCAATGAGTGGTTTGTATACCCAGTGAGACTGCATCAGAAAAAATGAATTTCCCTTTACAAAAGCTCAGTCTTGGGCATAGTTTCTGGATTAGAAATGGGGGCTGGTGTTCACTTCAGGTCTCAGAGCTGGGACCCGATCTGGCTTGGACATGTGCAGACATTGTGGATGTTGCCACAGAAGTGTGTCCATCCTGTCATATCTGGAAAGCTGTTTCCTTGTTCTCTATCCCCTCTTACATTCTCTCTACAACCCCTTCCACAGAGTTCCCAGACATCCCACTCAGGACGGAGTGTTCCAAGATCTCTCACTCTCTACATTCTATCCAGTTGTGGGTTTCTATATTTGTTCCTGTAAAGAGCCTAGTAAAAAACGCCTTTTAGACATGTAAAAATCGCATAGTCAGGACCCTCACTACAACTAAGGCTGCACCTGATAACAAGAACTCAGTGACATCATTCACTCAAGACCAGTCTTAGAACCCCATGATGTCCATGGAACAGTATATAAGCAGAGGCCAAGAGCAATGCTCTGCTGTGCACATCTGGAGGCATACCACCTTGATCTCCTGTGGCTGGAGAGTCTCCCCCAGGATCCTGATCAGAGATTTCTGTTAGAGATTTCAGCTAAGATATGACAAACAGGTGAGCAGCCTTGGGAAGATAAGCTTACAACCTTAGGAATTTAAAGTGTGAACCTTGTATGATGACTCTCAGCATAATAAAACATACCTTTTGTTATACTAATTATGTGTATCTACCTTCTTGCTTAGGACAGTTACCTTAGTCAGCAGGGTCTTAGAAGATCCTTAAAAAAGGTGAAAGTAAGGTGGCTTCTTGCTGTTCCAAGGGCATCTCCAGATTTACCCCAGGGAGAAGGGGAATTCTTGACTATAGGACTTCCCTCCATGAAGGCACAGGCTTCTGTCTTAAGACTTGGTAATGGAGAGGTGGAGCTCGCTAAGTGCTACATAAGGGACTGGATAGCCAAGAGAATACTAAGATGGGAAGACCTTAAATTTGAAAAGATGGAAAATCAGGCCTACTTTTCCAGCAACCTAAATAGGTACTTCAGGAAAAAGAGAAGTCAAATTCTTTCATTATTTGGCAATCATATTGACAGAATGCAGACACTAATGAGAGGAATTAAGAAATTGAATGTAAATGACAAGAACAATCTCAGGGGTAGAGATGAGACAAAATATGTCCCTTGATACAACAAAAGTTACATAGGCTCAGGAAGGAACTTAAGGTCAGTATTCCATTGTCCACCTGAGTGGTAGCTGAGCCCTTGCTAGCTAGTGCAGACCCCTCAGAGGTCGCAGGGTTCTAATGCAAAATAAATAAAGACATTGACTCAGACAGAATGAAAGGCAAACAGCTAGCTAGCAACTTGGCAGAAAGATGGAGAAACAACCCATTCATAGAAGACTTAGAGGCGGATCATAAGGACCCAGTCAGCTGCCTCAATGACCCTAAGATCTCTCTACCTGTAACTGCCAGTAAGGTTAAGGCTATTCCTAGCCATTCAACCAATCACACTCCTGTGACCACTGAAGTAGAATCCAGACCATGTACAAGGACAGAGCTGTAGCAAATTAGACAAAATTTTGCAAAAAGAGGAGATAAGAATGTATCCTATGTAGCTCACTTATGGAAAAAAGGAGCGGATACAGTAATGTTAACCTCAGAAGAAATGAAGGGAATCAAAGTAATTCTACAAAATTTTCACATAGTTGAAGGTCTAGAATGAATTTAGATATAGCCAAAGGTGAAACCCTCCCCTTATTAGATCAGGTAATGGCTGCATGGAGCCAGGCTTTCCACACATTTGATCTAACTCAGTTTAAAGCAGAAGGACAATGGAAAGCTATGAAAGAAGCAATTGAACTGACTAAAAAGTTCAACATACTTTACTTAATTTACCATAACAGCCCAACACCACAGGTGTCTCTGCTGCTCACCAGCATGAGAAATTCTAATTAAGGGTGCCCCTCCACATTTGAGAATGCCATTAGCACCAACTGTAGCCAATTGCCAAATTGTTGGAGGAGCTATTAACTTCTTCAAACAGACTAGAGAATTTGAGACAGATATTTTCACTCCAGTCTAATGTACAGAATCTAAGTAAAACAGCACCATGGAAAACTGACCTAAGAGGTAGCCATTTTTCAGCAGAGGCTGGGCAAGACCACCGTCCAGAACCAACCCTCAATTATTTCAGAAAATCAAGGATATAAGACTATTAGGAAGATGAGATAAGGTACTAATAAGACAGCCCCAGAGAGGAGGGCTCAGAAACAGATTTCTAGGCAGTCCAAAGAATATATGGAATCCACAACTTCAGGATCAAGGAAAGACTCCAGATTCTTCATACAGATTCCAGTAAAGATCAAGTCCAATAAATATATTGGCTGATAGATACAGGGTAAGATGACAATTTGCAACCTCAACTCACCCTTACCAAATTCCCCGAAACTATGTAATTATTGAAGGAGTAACAGGAAAACCATTTAAAGCAGGAATAGAAAATAAAGAATGATTAATTTATAATTTATCTCTAAATATCCCCATAATATTTATATTAGCATCTAATTGTATGCTGAGAATAGATGTCATACCCAAATTACTTCCCCAATGGCATTGTGTTAAAAAACTTAAAACCTTGAGCTGTAACATCCCCAAGTACAAATTCCTCTTATGGAGTTCCCTAAAATCAAGGGATCATTGACCAAGCAGTACCTTATCAAGGGAGGTGATGAAGCCATAACTGAAACTGTAAATAAATTATTGAAAGAAGATATTATTGAACTCACACATTCTTTCCTCTTTGATAGTCCTGTTTTGCCAGAAAAGAAACCAAATGTTCAATTGAGAGTCACAGTAGACTATAAGAACATTAATCAGCTTTCCCACAAATAACAGGAAGCCTACCTGATGTAGAAGATATGTTCTTAAAGATTAGGAATTACAACCCCAAATGCTTTCACACCATAGACTTATCAGACATGTTCTTCAGCACACCACTTCTTGTGTACTCTAGAGATTTACTATTTTTCCATGGAATTATAGTCAATACAGACTCAAGAGAGTGCCCCAAGGCTATAAGAATAACCCGATAATGATTAGTAAAGGTTAGTATAAAGCCTCATGTGACACTAAGATGGTGACTGTAAATCTACCTAAAACAGATTGCCAACTTTTAGGCTATGTAGATGATATTTTGATTGCAGGATACAATAAGGACACTGTTCATAACTGTATGGAGATAGTAATTGATACTCTGATACATGATAGCTGAACCATTAATAAAGATAAGGTGAAAGGGTCAGATACTTCAACAAAATTTCTAGGAGTGTTATGGGCATTCGAAGGACCAAAGGTTCTCAGTAGCATATTGCATAAGATTTTAAATGTCTCCCACCCAGTGACAAAATTCAGATGCAACACCTAATTGTTATGTTTGCATACTGGAGGAATAGCATACTATATTTACACGTTATTATGAAAGCCTTCAACAGGGTTAGTATTAAGGCAGCTGATTTCCAATGGGTAGAGTAATGAAAAGAAGTTTTTAAGACAGCCTGTAAGCTCATCTCTGAGCGTGTAACCCTGACCAATATTTAAACAAGAGATACACTATTTATAGGGTATCATATTTATTGGTGAATGTGGCAACTGGGGTTTCTTCATAAAGTGAAAGGGTGTCAACCAAGATTGTCCTGTTGGTTTCTATTAAAAACATTTACCATATGTGGAGAACAAATAATCTCTCTTTGAGAAACAAATCTGGACATTTTATGAGGCATGCAGAACCCTTTACTCAATCATTGCTAACTATCATATAATTATAAGGGCCCCATTCCAATAATGGATTTGATCTGTCCAAAGGCAAAGTCTTTCCCAGGCTTAGCCATGAAAGAGAGGTATTACACTGGGCATGATACCTATCTGAATTCCTTTGTTACCAGGATGTGGTAGATCAGGAAGTTATCTATGCCTTCCCGGACTGAGGAAATAGCTCAGTTGTCTATAATCCCTAGCCCTAAACAACTCACTCCTCCCCCAAAAGAGGTGCCTATTAAACTATGGGGACCAATAATATGGTCACAGCATTTGGCTAATGCATGGTTTACTGATGGCTCCTTAACCACTGATGGAACCAAAGCTAAATGGAAAGCAGCAGCCTGTAGACCAGGGGAGGGAATGGCTATTATTGAGGAAGGAATTACCAAAAAAGCATAACACACTGAAGTAATAGCAGCACTACTGGCTATAAGACAAACAGCTAAGGAAGGCAAAAGGAAAATCTACATCTTCACTGATTCATGGTGCATGTGTTTGTGCATGTGCAATGGTACAGCTATGTGGTCATAAACGTGGAAAACCACTAACTGGCAGGTAAATGGCAAAGATGTCTGGTCAAGAGGGGACTAGATGGAAATGGTAAAATTTAGCAAAGACATCAAAACTGATTGTAGCTCATACAGATACCCACACAGTCGAGACAGACAAGACATTTAAAAATAATGAAATATCAGACAAACTGGTATCATGTTCAATTAAGACTAGAGTATTAAAACTTCCTATGGAACAAATTCAGAATAAATCAGCAATGCTGATAGATCACACAGTTGATAAACTTCAAAGTTTATCCCTAACACTGAAAAATGATGGAAAATGGAGGACTAAATAAATGAGGACAACCCTATGATAGTAACTATTAAAAGGAGTCCAGACTAGAAAATTAAGAAATTTGAGAATGTAAGCACAATTAGTCAGGAAGAAATCCTATGATTACATAAACTATTTGGACATATGTGTACACATGCTTTGTTCAATGGTTTGATAAAAGGAACCTCAAGGTATCCTGGCAGGCCTGTAAATAGACCATTAGGCAGTCATTAGAGACTGCCACCTTTGTCCAGCACTCAAAACTAGATTCTGACTTCAAGTCCCAGCGGTAATGTGGTCTCCTAAACAATTTAATTATAAACTACAATCAGATTGCATTGAACCCTTGAATACTTACAGGGGCCTATTATCCTACACCCTTGTAGATGTAAGCCCAGGGCTTGGGTTAGCTAAAGAAAGTCATAGACCAGAGCAGTTGGCAACAAAATATGCACTCTGGTGTTGGGTAGCCAGATGTGGGTGCCCAATAATTATTGAACCAGATCAAGGAACACAGTCTACCGGGTCTAAAGTTCAGAGGTAATCCTAGACTATGGACATGCAATAGGACTTTCATCTAGTGTATAACTCAGCTATAGCTTGTAATATAGGAAGATGGGGTAGACTGCTCAAAACAAAGTTATTATAACTCCAAGATATCTGCTTGAAAAAGTTATTGAAATTACATACTATGAGTTGAATACTAGACCAAAACTGAATAGAGCTTCTCTCTTAGAAGAGGCTATTAAATCAGATTTAGAGCTAGAACAACCACCAGATATTTTTGTGCCATGCAGAATAATTTTCCTTAAATGTATTATAGGGACAGAAATGCTCAAAACTTAAAAGAGACAGAACAAGCAATATAATCTGGACCAGAGATGAGAAAAACCACAGATCTGAACCTTAGAAAATTAGATGATCTACAAGCATACTATGCTTAGGGCCCTATCCAATATATTAGATATGCATTTTCATAAGGATAGTAATAGTTTTAGCATTAATTTACTCAGCACTGGTGTTAACAGTGCATTATATCTTCTGCCCATATAGAAAGGGAAATAGAACATTGCACGGAATGACCATAACAAATTACACCCTGTGCCTCATAGAAAATTTAACAAGAAAATAAAAGAGAACACAGATGTAACAATACCATGATATCTATCTGCTGGAGCAAGATAGACAAGACATTGTTCCTGGGACGCCTCCTGTTGGATTCTCTACGTTTGCCATTATCCAATGAGTCAAGTTCAGGCTCTTGACAACACCATTGTGTGTTTCAGCATCACCAACAGCATTGAGCTCATCAGACTCAGACATCATCACCTTCATCAACAGCCATATCAGAAGTAACAAGAACAATGAATGTAGCAAACACCATACCAACAGCTACAATAAAAATAAAACAAGTGCAAAGTACTATATTGGTGACTTATCCTACTACACCTTGGATGGATTCATACCAAAATACTAACTGTGAATACTTCCTAAACCTCACATACACCAGGAAGGCATTCTATGCTCATTGTGAAGCTATTGTGAATACAGTTCAGTATAGCTATTTTGATGAATGGAGAAAGGCAAATGGCCATTTTATACCAGTTTTGAGAACCATAGTTGCCAATGACCAAGAGGAAGGTGAACACACCAATTTTTAGGAAAGAGCTCAATTGAAATGCCATTTAACATAGATTTGGAGAAATATAACAGCAGCATCAGCCATGTACAACTTCCACTGCAGAGAAATATCTTTTAAATCCTTCCATGTTGCAATGAAGAACAAAGATTTGAGACAGAAGACATGAAGGATTTCACATTTGACTGTGAAATAGCAGCAAACATAAAATTACTCTTATCATTCTTTGTCTTATACATATTGGCAGATGAACCCTGTGTTTGGTTACAAGTACAATAAAATTACTGGGATTGCAAATGAGAATGTATATGATTATCTGTATTGGGACTAGTTGACTTAGAAGACATCAACATCAATCACAACAAATTTATGTGAACCCATGATTCGGCAGAATTGTACCTTTGATCTAGACACTGATAGGAGAACACCATAGAATCAGATGCCCAAAATTCACTTTTTGGACTATGCCCACAACTGAATAAGGCCAAGGTGACTGTATTTTGTGGGTCAAATTTCCCAACATGCCCTACTATAGTAAGATGGACATGATAATAGAAGGCAGAAAGTCATTCATTTGCACTTTTTAATGACTGGCTAGAAATTAAAGCATTGAGGACACATTACAGATTTCCATTGATCTTGACTGTCCTACTGCCAAAGCCCTTCACATCTTACAAAACTGAAGCTCCATCAACTGAGGAAAACCCATGTAGACACCTGGACACTCTGTGTGTACATGGTGTTCTACAGAACTCAGACTGTATCATAGCACATCCAGCCATATTTTCTATAGACACAGCCTATATACAACACCAGTTTTTGATATAACAGGTCTCAACCCCCATAATAAAATCTCTGGGATGGGTACCAACTGATGTATACTGGAGTAATGTACTGACTAATGTTACTTTTTGCATATGGGTAAACCCCTCAACATACTCAACAACTTCATACTTAACATGTGAGGGTAAATCTATTCAAATTTCCTTGCAGTCCATCAATGACTCCAACTTCAAATGGACCACCACTATACAAGGTTTAATACACCACTAACAAAATTGCAAGTCTAAATAGTGAAAGAAACAATGGAGTAACCTAACTGACCTACCAGACCTTTTCACTCACCACTCCTGGAGATTCACAATTTGACAACAACATTTACTGACACATTTTAAAGGAGAATTATGAAACCAAAGGAACAACAGACTCCACTGATTATCAATGGTATGCTGAAACTCATCTTTTAAACCAAAAAATTCTCCTTGCCAAGTGAGGAAAAAAACTTTGTAGACGTGATACCATGCACATACTCCATGACAATGGAAAGATAGACTTCTCAGTTCCTCTGGATATACATGCCAGGAACATCACACATTTGTTTCCTTCAAGAATAGAGAACATTGGTTCCAAATCTGATGAAATTATTCCAGCCTGGATTTATACCATCTACCAAATTGATTACATCAACCTAAGAGTGGGTATGATACAATTTGAAAACAGAGGATGCCTGAGATCCTATAATTTCTATGTGCCAAGTTATCACATAAAAATGCAGACCACAGAAACTTACATTGGTGGAAAATTGCAGGAAGAATCTTTCCAAACTGGAACCATGGAAACATACACACCCAGGACTTCTCTATTGTTTCTACATGATTCTTCAATTACCACAGCTCAAGGAATGGGGCATGAGAGACTTTTTGGCCTAGAAGACAATACTCAATATGTCACATACTGGAACTCTGCAGAAAGGACCCCAATTTGATGAGGTATATGTCTATCGCATGGCTTGGAAGTCCTGTGGAGTCAAAAAGGCAGCCAAACACCATGCATCATTGACAAAGGAGGATGGGAGCAGAACAAGTTCTTCACAGTCCACTATGAGGCAGCATTTGTCAACACCACCCTCTCCCCACCAGTGTTTACCTAACTATCCATGATGAAGCCTGACTTTATTCTACATGCAAGACTTATAATTACTCCTAGGATCCAGAATATCTCACTTACCTTCAACCTCAAATCATGGCTCCAACCTGAGGAACTCTGCTCTGAGACTAAATTTAGGAAAATGACAGTCTTCTCCTACTCCTCAGAGAATAAGTTTGTTGTATAGAAACATTTACAATTGATGTTTGCTGGAGTGTTATTGGCTGGGTCCCTACTGGAGCTGGCATAGAGTCTTCTATTCTTTCAGACATCAGTGTAGGTATAGCAGATATCAGAAATCTTACCGAACAACAAACATTAGCTATTAATGCCTTGTCTGATAGATTAGCCACTGCTCATGAACTGATTACAGGCCTTCTTTGTGGAATAAATCTATTAAAGTAATCATTGTTTCAGATACTAACAAATATACAGTTGAAAATTTGAAGAGATTATCTGTAGTAGATAATCAGATCTCTCAATTATCTGATACAACTTTTGAGCAGACAAAGAGAAGAATATACCTAAGGAAGACTTACTTTTCAGAGTAGAGACAGACATGTCTCAGCTCTTTTCTACAGGATTTTGAATAGAAACAGGTTCTACAAGATTTTACTGAACCCAAAGCAAGCCTTTTGGCATGAACATGGATTCTGAAAAATACATTTACTGTTAGTCTATACAGACAATGCAAACCAGCTTATCTCACACACCCATTGCCAAGGAAAGTTGGTGATGGATTTGTTTTTCCCACTAATTGTCTTGTAAGGATTAGTTGGCCTGATAAATAAGAAGTCCACTAACCAGAGGAACATACCATCTCACTTGGGGCCAACACACACTCTTTGTCCAATGAATTCCAAATATCAAAACTGACCCCTTTAGTCTTTGTGAACCAACTCACTGACTTGGCAATGGAATCTTGACTGCATGAGAAATGAAATCCTTCAATCCCACATAATGGGAGCCTTATGAAAGCCTGTTCCAAGGCCACCTCCAAGGCAATGCAAGACAATCTACAAATGTGGTAAGGGTTTATGAAAAATTCTTGTATATCTGAGAACTAGAATTTTTTTCTATTTGAGGGGTAAATAATAAGGAAACACACATGCTTTCAGATGATAACTTTCTCCTTTACTTCAACTTAAGAAATCCTGTCACTGAAAATATCTGTTTCCACATGGGTACATCTCTTTATATACAGCTACATTTTTCACACACACTCACACAGCCCCCCCCCTTTCTCTCTGCAAACCTCTCTTGCTTGCTCTCTCTCTCTCTCCTGCCTAGATATTCATGTTCTCTCTTTAGCTCCTTCTACACTCACATACTCACCCTCTAACACACACACTCACACACTTACTCAGCTCTTTCCACAGTTCCTTCACATAGCTCTTCTTTTATGGCAGTAGCTCTTTCACCCAGCTCTATACAGCTGTCTCTCTCCACACCGCCATTGCTGCCCCACAACCAAACTCTGGACAATTATGTTATATTCTTGTGGTCCTGCCCATTCTCAAAACACAAATTAAGTCATGTAGTTTCTTTTAGGCTAGTAATGTCACGTTGATCCATGCGCATAGCTCTAAGTTGGTGAAGGATCCCAGACAGTAAACAATTGGCTGAACCTTGAGCTGTCAGGGTATGTGCAGAAAGAGAGCTATTGCAAGGAGCTATGTCTCAATGGAAACAGCTTGGCTAAAAACAGTTGGTTAGAAATAAACAACACCTGAGAATTAGTCTTGGTGTGTTTTCTGCAAGGGCTTCTAGTCTGTTTTGATCTGCTCTGAAGTCCAAATTTAGCTGTCTGTGTAAAAGGCTGTCTTTGTGACTGAGAATCCTATGTCAGTCTGAGTAATGTAAAATATTCTAGTATTATTTCTATACACAGAAATTATACAGCCTAAACAGAAATCATCTTCCAGAACATCCACAGCTATATGTGTGCCCAATAAGTGTAAAACACAACACTGAAAGATCCCCACAGCTGTTCTTATTAGGGAGGCATAGCAATGCCTGAGAAAGTAATGGACAGAAAACCACCAGTCTTATACAGCCAATAACCCCACAGTTTTTCCAAGTGGGGCCCCCAACAGGGAATCATGTGTCTGGTGGGCCGACCTGTTAAACACTAGTTGTCACTGCTGTAGTTTCCCACGACCCCCTGCACTCACAGTAGACATTTATAACACCACCATGAACACCTTGGACTCTACTTTTACTCTGCAGAACCTGGTTGTCTGGCTATATACAATGCTACTAGAGTTACAGCACATTTCTCAGAATGGGTAAACATGTCCAAGATCTCTAGCCTAACCTTTGAACAGAGACATGTTTTTGACTCAGGTACCCTAGATAACAGTGAACATGAAGATGACTTGCTAAGAAAGGCTAGGAAAGTCATTAATGGCATTTCCACTCTTCTCTCCTTCAACATACCAAAATTACAGTCAATAGATTATGAGATTGCTAGCAATACTGAGACCCTGGGAGGACAGATAGACAGAGTCCACCATATATCAGCTGCATTCAAAGCAGACACTCCTGCCTCTATCCATAAGCTTAGCAACCTCAAAAATGCTATTTATTCAATGTTATCAGTAGAATATTTATATTTGACTGTATATCCTTACCCACATGGAACATATTCTGATGGATAAAGGACAGCTTTTGGCTTTTTGTGTACATTATATTGACCATTTTGGCTTGTGAATTTCCTATAATTGTTTTGGGCTTCTTTAATAAACTTCATTTTAAGAGGAAGTATGACAAGGAGATCCAGAAACTACTATCAGAAGGAATAAACTAGCAGACACATCTGTCCAAACTGTGATTGAAAAACTTCTCCAGGAGCTGTTTCATCCCCATGGTAACATCTCAGTCCAGGAATATCCAGGAATATTGTATTCCAGATTCTTGGTTCTTTCCCAACAAGTAATTGCCATTTTTGAAAAAAAAATGAGATGGTCTGTATACATTGGCCTTAGACTGGAGATAGACCCCTCTGGAGACTCTCCAGTCTTTCTGATGCTTTATATTCATTCATCACTTACTTTTTCATAATACTACCATATATGAACCCGAGAAGCAACATTGGAAGCTAGTTATGAAGCTTGCTGGACCCGTAGTTGCTATTTTCATTAATAAAAGAAGAAATATTTGGCCTGTGTCCATGACTCACATATTCCTACTTGGTGCTGATCAAATTAAGATGATGTTCTACGAGTTTAGTTCAAAGTCCTATATCTCCAACCCTATTGTACCCCCCTTTACTCTACAATATTTTTGTTTGAAAGTGATTACATTATCTTTTAGTTCTGAATGTGTTTTTCAACTTGGTGCATACCAAATCCTGGAGAAATTATATTTGTGAAATTATATATGTGCCATAGGGACCATGGTCATAGTTGGTAATTTATATTGTTCTGACAATTTTTGCTTACTAACTATATGTTTTAGTGCCTGGGATTTATTTTTCTACATTCATCTATTTATTAGCTATTGGAATTTTTATGGCCTGTATTTTCAAATTGCTGTGAAATTGTTAATTTTTATATGTGGTCCTCATCTGCACAGTGTATGTCTCAAGGACCAGTGGATAGAATATAACAAGCATAGTTTAAAAATGCCTTTTAGACATATAAAAATAGCTTAGTCTGGATCCCCACTACACCCAAAGCTGTACCTGATAACCAGAACCTAGTGACATCACTTACTCAAGACACAGTCCTAGAACCCCATGACACTCACTAGACTGTGTATACGCAGAGACCAAGACCAGTGTTCTACTCTGCATATCTAGAGAGACATTACCTTGATCTGCCCTGTGACTGGAGAGTCTCCCCCAGAATCTTGACCATCAAATCAGAGACTTCTCTATTAGAGACTAGACCCGACCTTGAGGTAAGATACACCATGCAGGTGAGCAGGCTTGGGAAGATAGGCTTAGGATAGTAGTTAAGAATTTAGAGTGTGAACTTTGTGTGATGACCCTCAGGCTAATAAAATACAATGTTGTTATACTATTTGTATCTTCTTGCTTACAGCAATTCCCATCTACTACAGGAGGAAGCCTGCCAGTGATAGCTAAAGCCAACACTGATCTATGCTAATCACGGTCATTTTATCGCTCTATTCCTTTTGGAGAACAGTAGTATTGGTTTTCCCCTTGGTCCATGGCCTACCTAATCTCAAGTTCTTAGCCACCTGAGCAGTTTCAGGCATGGTTTCTATCTTGTGGGGTGGACCTTAAATGCAACCAGATAGTAATTGATTTCTCTCACAAATTTTGTGCCACAATTTTACCTGTGTACCTTGCAAACAGGTAATCATTTTAGATCTCAGTATTTACAGCTGGATTGGGGTTTACATTTCTCCTCTTGTAGTGTTGAAAGTACTTTCCAGTACCATGAACACTAATGGTCAAGTAAGGTCAGTAGGGGTGAAGGCTCTAGACAGGCAATTGCTCAGCTTCCCTGTACTCAATGAATAAAAGATCTTTAGCAATGATAGCCATTCTAATTTGTGAATGATGACATCATAGATTATTTTTGTCAACATGACACAAAACAAGATATATCTGGAAAAGGGAATATGAGTTGTCTACATCAGGTTGACTGGTGGGCATGTCCATAGGTAATTTTCTTGATTGTTGATTGATGTAGGAAGGCCCTGCCCTATGTGGGCCATACCATCTCCAGCAGCTAGGCCTGAACTATAAAATAAAACAATTTGAGCAGAAGCTGATGACATAGAAAACTGTTGATCTGGTTTCTTTCAGTTTCTGCTTCCAGTTTGTAGTCTTGAGTTCCTGACTTAACTTCCCTAAATGATAGGCCCAAACCTGTAACTCAAATAGACCCTTTCCTTCCCCAAAGTAGGAAAGTGTTGGCCAGTGTTTGATTAGGGTTTGGACAGGGTTTTAACACAACAGCAGAAGGAATATCAAACTACATTTAATAGTTAATCATATTTTATCATATTTTTCCAAATATGTATTAGCCATTTTTATTTCTTTGCTTGAGAAATGCCCGTTTAATTCATCTGCCTATTCATTTATGAATGATGATTTTGGTTTTGAATTATTTTTAGTTACTTTTAGAATCTCAGGATATTAACCCCACCTGTAGTTTATAACTGGCATAACTTTTCACCCACTCTATAGATTATCTCTTTACTCCGCTGTTGCCTTCTTTTCCTGTGAAGAAACATTTTAACTCTATGTATTCCCATTTATCATTTTCCATTATTCCTTGTGCTGCTAGGCTGCTTTTCATGAAGCCCTAGCTTGTGCTTATTTTAAATTCCTCTGCATTTTCAACAAGAAGTTGTGGATTCCAGGTCTTAGATCAAGAACATTACTTCGTTTTAATGGCTTTTTGTATAGGATGATTCATACATCAAATTATTCTTCCATATGTTGATTCCAATTTTTCCAAGCACTGTTTGCTAAAAAAGACCTTTTCTCCAATATATTTGCTGACACTTTTGGCAATTCCTAAGTGACTCTGTAGTACAATTTGAGATCTTAATGATAAGTCCAGCCTGGCTCCTTCTACTTATAATCCCATTGTCATTAGGTGGTTTGGACTTTCATATAAAACTCAGTACTGCTTTTTTTAGTTCTGGTAAGAATGTTGAGATTCTGATATTCATTGCATGGCATCTATAGATGACTTTCAAAATATAAGTAATTTCAAAATGTTAATCCTGCCAATTTATAAGCAGAAGATTTCTTCCTATATTTCAATTACCTCTACAATTTCTCTCTGGAGTTATTTAAAGTAAAAATCGTTGCCTTCTTAGTTAAGATTATTCTCAAGTGTTTATATTTGAAAATTTTGGGTGTGGGGTTTCCTAATTTTTTTTATTGACTTCATATATGGAAAAATCACTGATGTAGTATGTTGATTTTGTTTTCTTTGTTATTTTTCCTGAAAGTATTAATTAATCTTTAGTGGTTTGGGTAGGGATTTTTGTTTGTTTTAATGATAAGGTCCTAGGACTGAGTATGGCTTAGTTAGTAAAGTGCCTAACACAGGTGAACTGGGTGTCCATCACTACCTTCACATAAACAGCCATGGTGGCACACACCTCTAGTCTCAGCAATCTGAAGGTGGAGACAGGAGAATCCGAAGTTCAAGGTCATCCAAGCTACAGAGATTAGCCCATGCCAGCTGGGTATGTGAGGCTCTGTGTTAAGAGCTAAAGAACCGCAGCAAAGGAAACAGCTCAGCATGTAAACGAATGTGCTGCCAAGTATCGCCCCACAAGCCAGAAGGGGAGA
The DNA here is from genome assembly GCF_049852395.1 of Peromyscus maniculatus bairdii. NCBI lineage: Eukaryota > Metazoa > Chordata > Mammalia > Rodentia > Cricetidae > Peromyscus > Peromyscus maniculatus. Next base: position 8,262,077 of record NC_134858.1, read on the forward strand.
ACTGATTTCTACATGTTATCTTCTGACCTCCACACATGGGCCTTCCCCCCAAATCAACCAATCCAATAAGTGTAAAAACAATTAAAAGTTCATTAAAGTTATTGTTTCTTCAGGACTTTTTACATGAAGTCATGTTGGGCATTTTTTTTTTTTTTTTTGCTTCTGTTAAGATGACATATGACTTCTGTTCTTTGTTTATGCGCTATACTAAATTCAGTGATTTTATATACAAATATGTATATATTTATACATTCACTCAACCTTGAATGCCTGAAGAGGAAACCTCTTGGTTACAGTGTTTATATCTCTTAATGCATTTTTGAATTCAGTTTACAGTTATTTTATTGAGATATATACATATATTTTTGCATTTCTCTTCAGCATGGAAATCGGTCAATGGTTTCTTTGTTATTTTTTTTCCAGAGGACATACATGTGGATATCAAATTTAACTGAGTTTTCAATTCATTTTTTTTGATGGCTAAAGATGCTGGACATTTTAAAAGAAACTTTATGCTGTCTGTTTTCATTCTCTTTGTGGGGGGAGAGAATGTTCTGTTTTCTAACATGGAAAATGTTTTCCATCTTGAAGCATACTAGAGATCAGTAGAAAGAATAGTAAATAATTATAGGTCTTTATTCTCATATCACCCCATGGTCACTCAGTCCTTGATTTGCACTAGTCACATCAGGAGACATTTGAACGTCACTCTAGACTTATAGCTCAGATATCTATTGTATAATCTTTGATTACATTTTATTTTGTGTGCATATGTGTGCATGAGCATGCTCCTGTGTTTGTGGCAGTTAGAAGACAACAAAGGAAATGATTTTCTCCTTCTACTATGCTGGACCAAGTGAGTGAAAAAAATGCCTTCCAGCTTGGTGGCAGGTTGCTTTACCCACTGATCTATCTTGCTGATCCCCATCGTAGTTTTTGTTTGCTTTTTATTTTTGTTTTCACATGTGACTGAGCAAGACAGTGCAAAGGGTCCTCCATCTTGTATTGTTGCAAAGGTCATTTCAGGTTTAACCCGAATTTGATCTCCTTGTTGGAGAATCCCAGGGAAAATTACACAACTCTATTCTAGGAACCGAAGGTCAGGATATCCTAGCTAGTTTATCTTAGCTTCAGTGAAAATGGCTGTTTGTGTGAAACCCCCTCCAGCTAACTGTTTATCCCTTAGCTTCTGTTAAAACTGCTTCCTTTTGCGAAGCCCCTTGTGGATGCTGATGGCTGCCAAATGAGATGCCAGGTCATGGTTTTTGCCTTTAAAAACCCTGTGTTCTGGACACTCGGACCACTCCTAAGTCCCTGAACACTTGGGTGTGGTTCCAGCTGGCTGGAATAAAGACTTTCAATTGGCTATACAACTGTGTCTTAGTGGTCGTTTCTAGAGAGCTCCTGGTAAAATACAGAAATTAGTTGTTAATTTTAACTGTGTGCCTCATTGCTTTTGTTCAATCAGAAATAAAAATGGAAGCCTAACATGCTTAGATAAAGAAAGCAAGTATAAAGGAGAAATAAAATACTTTGATTAGCTGAGTGGTCTCCTAAGCAGACAGAAACAGGGAACGACTTCATAAAGAACTCTCCTGTCAGTCCTGACAATAAAACAGCAACAAACCAGAGCTTGGTGGCTCTCTCAAGCCCTCAGCTGAAGTGATTTCTGTCATGCATGTTGTACCAGCTTTGAAACTCAAGAACCTCAGTGGGAATGCAAATTTACAATTTGATTAAAAACACTCAGGGTCCCTGTTTGGCAAAATTTGATTTACCTCTGGCCAATTCATATCCTGCCATTCCAAGAACTCACTTTGATATTGAATTGGAAAGTTTAATTTTCATTTTGTAAGATGGCTTTCCATGGATGGAGTTGAGCTGCATGCAGTTAGCTTATCATGACCATGCTGCGTGTTAAAGATGAATTTTTAAATGAAAAACAGTTCATAATTCAACAGTGTGTACTTTATTTAGGAAAGGAAAAGATAATTTTTGATAGTAGCAAGAACTGAAATGAAAGAATTCCATAAAAATATGAGCCTTTTCAAAATGCAAGCTAAAGTTTTTAGTTTTTTGGTTTCTGTTGTAGATCTTCCTTCTGCCTACACTGTTCCTGTACTGAAAAGAAGTCAATCACAACACACTATTGGTTTTCTTTAGTTCACATAGGCACATGTAAAAGCATGACTTTTATATGTTAGAAATAAAGGAAAGAAGAGAGGGCTGGGGGAAGGCCATCTATAATAACAGCTTTGGATTTCTTTGGATATTAAATACAGTATTTCATCAGTTTTAAGCAATAGCAATGTTTCACATTTTAGGTGGATAAATGATATTTCACAGTGTCTGTCAGCTGAATACCTGCTCTGTCATCAGTTTTACAATGATGACAAGACCAAACAATTGAACCTAAAGAAAAGTTATCAACTTATTTAAGAACTGCTTTCACAGAAAGAGGAGCCCTAGGTATTTTGGAAATCTACTATGATGCTCTGGGGGCTGAGGGAGAAGTCACAAAATGTAAAGGAGGAACATTTGTTTTCTGGAGTTGCAGGGGTGTCCTGTGTCATAAGCTGTCTAGCCACAGACACTGAGCACTGCTCATAGACTGTATGCATTGTGATCTGTTACAGGTTCAAAATACAGAAATTCAAGAAGCATTGAGTAAAAAAGGAAATAAAGTGGTTTGGTACTATTGTCTTATTAAATATTGACATGATAAAATGGTGTATAAGTTTGACTAGATATGATATCATTAAAATGATGTGACATTACAGGTTTTCATGTTCATGTACAGCTTTAAGGCAGTACAGCCCCACACATTTAACACACATTACAAATCTACTATATTATGCTACCTTAGATCATCTATGTGCCCAGAAAATGACACTAGAGGGAAAACCTAGACACTGATGGTACTTTGTCAAATAATAATTCTGAAGTTTTCAAGTATCACAAGATGCACATTTTCTTTTTATTCACATGCAAAGGTAAGGGAACTGCCAATCATTATGTACATCTACCTGCCATTTATTTTACAAAGTAATAAAAATCTTCATCTCTTTGTTTGCACATCACCTCCTACTGCTTTTCTGTTACCTATAGATTCTTTGAATAATAGAAATATGCAAATGTGTAATGAACATCAACAATAAAATAGCACCAGATAATTAATTACCTGTTTATTTCCCCAGTTCTTAGACAATGCTGCAGTTATTTCATGTCTTATAATGGAACAATAATATTTTATCAAGGAAATTCACCTTCCTATTTATATACTTATATGAATAAGGGATGTATCTCAGAAAAATTATATTAAATTTTAATGGGTTATCTTCATAAAACATCTTGCTACTTCACTGGCAGAGTTTAAAAGTGTTTCCATATGAGTATGACTTGAGGATTTTGTTAAGTGTTAGGTCAGAGATGTGAAGTTCATGAGGTCTGGAAAGATGGCTCGTAGTTAAGAGCACTGGCTGCTCTTCCATAGGAACATAGTTCAATTCCCAGATCCAAGGGATCTGTCCCTAGTACGTGGGCAGGCTTCTGGGTATCTGGTGCCTGTAGTGTGACACAGCCTTGGTGCAATGGGAAGGGGCTTGGACCTGCCCAGGCTCAGTGAGCTAGGCTCTGCTGACTCCCCATGAGAGACCTTGATTTGGGGGATGTGGGGTGGCTTGGGAAAGAAGGCTGAGGGTGGGAGGAGGGAGCAGGGGTGTCTGTAGATGACATATGGAGTGAGTAGAAAATTTCTTAATAAAGAAAAATGAAAAAAAAATCCCAGACCCATATGACAGCTCTCAGTTGTCAGGAACTCCAGTTCCAGGGGAAACAATACCCTCACACAGACATATGCAGGCAAACCACCAATGCACATTAGATAGATGATAGATAGATAGATAGATAGATAGATAGATAGATAGATAGATAGATAGATAGATAGACAGCTAAGTTAGAAATAAAGAGTGTAGACTTTTAGTGCAAAAAATAATCACAACCAACAGAAATGAGTCAAGTCAGTCAATATACACTTGACTACACTGATTAGGAACGACATTGTTTTTGGTACTATTAATATTATGATGGAAAATACTGTGAATTATTTCCTTTTTTAGGTTTATATAACAGAGAGCAATAAGCATACAAGTCCATAAAGTACTGCTTTAGTGTTTTATATGTACATATATACATACATATGTGCATACATATATACATATCATGTCATGTGATAAAATGTGAGAAATAATTGAACATGCTTGATGTAGATTCAACATATGATAAATTCAACGATGAAGAAATCAACATAGGAATTCATATAAAAATATTTCATGCTGTCTCCTCAAGTGGAACATAGGATATATTGTTTACCCTGAGTCTATTGCTCACCATGGCAAAACTCTCAGTCTTGGTGTTGTGTAGTTGCTTGTCACAAAAAAGAGAACCAACAACATTCTTTGTGTAGTGTTGTGTCATGTTTTGTTATAGTGTGTTGTGTCATGTTGTGCTATGTTGTATTGTGCTCTGAGATCTACTTTTAAGTCAGCATCTCATTGGGAATTTTGGCAAATCCTGGGTATAATCTACAGGCTTCTTTAGAATCAATGCATGCAGAAAGGAGATGGTTTGGAAGCAGGACATGAGGGAGAATTTTGAAGGGAATTGTCCTCTGATATGTTCAATTTGAAATTTCACTATCACTCTTCAGTTAAATGGATTTTCAGGGAGTAGGGAAGAAAACAATAACATACTTAAATGATTTTCTTCTTAAACTAAAGTCCCGTGGAGTAACAGAGTCAAGCTGTTGAAGACCTTCAATAAGAAAATTCATTGAATGTGAGTAGTAAGTCTTATGTGTATCAATGATTTCTTGCTCTTTTGATAAAAGCTGTCAAAATATCAAGCTGAAAAATGATAAGAAATGTTGTTTTGTGTGAGATTCCAGATATGTCTTTGATGGGACTAACATCCTGTCAAAGTGTTTAATTAACACAGAAACCATTCATATAGGCCAAAATGTTTAAAATGTGTGTAAACTTTCACTGGTCAGAAGTAAGAGAATTAGTTGGCATCATGCTGCTTATCAAACAAAACTGTAACTGCTACAATGATTCCCTTGGAGGAAGTGATGCTACTTACTTCCCTGTGTCTCCTCCCAAAGGAATGGGCTCACAGTGGAAGGCAAATCTCCTTCGTTAGATTCTTTTGTCCTTTAGAAAACTACTTTGACAGAGTAAGTCAGTGACACAGAATTAACTCCTGCTTTCAAGGACTATTAAGGCTTGAGAGTAGAAAAAAGATGGGAAAGAGAACATTTAGGATGTTTCAAATGATGCCATTCTATAGTGATGAATTTACTAAGAAAATATAGTATCATTTACTGATGAAGAAAGCTAATAGAAAATGGATAATCAAATGGCTTGACCTGAGCAATGGAGGGTACTATTGACTTTTAATGAGAAAAGGATCCTGGTATAGGAGATACAGTTGGAGAAACTAGGAATCAGTGATATTCTCTGGGAACAGTTCAAATATGACCTTCCTACAAGTAGCCACATCAAAAGGTTGAATGTGAGTCTGAATGTCAGACAGGGGGCCCGGGCAGGAGGTTACATTCCACAAACAATCAATGTTCATAGAAAAGGAAGCTTGGGTATGCACTTATACAAAACAAGTGTAGCTGATGGAAAGAACATGATGTGCTCCTGAAATTTCTCCCTGTATCAAGAGAATAAACATCAGCAGAGCCTGGAGGAGACAGGCTCACTCTCCACAAACATGCTCATCATTTATGGAGAAAAGGGGGAAATTCAGAAGAGGTTGTTACATCTGAGGCCAAATAAAGAAAAAAAAAAGTTCACAAGAAGGGATGAGGCACCAAGGCAGAGGAAGCAAAGCCACCTGGCCACCAGAAAACTGCATGTGCTGTACATTAACCAACAAAATCATCTTTTAAATTATTCTCTTCTCACCTTTATATCTTCACAAGAAACAACTGTCATATAAGGATCTTATTGCTATAAAGTTCATCTCCTTTTTGAGCACTGATGTAAGCACAGTTGATTAAAAGGCATGTGGTTACATTGGCATGGCTATTTTCATAATGAGTTAATCTACAGAGCCTACCTGTCATGAGAAGCTAGAATGTCTGGGATCACAGTTCACAGAGAACTACAGAATCCAGAACATGGACACAGAGCTTGGAACTGCTGCTATATATGGGCCATACTAATCACTACTATTGTGTGACTTCAGTATATGGGTGATATAAGGTGGAGGATATCAGGGTTAAAGCACTGAAATTTGACATATATGGATTAATGTTTTCCTATCTGGAATGTGCCTCTATACAGACACAACCAAGTCAATGGTATGTCAGTATTTTAATTTCTAATTGAACAAAGTTTGCAATGAGAAATAAGAGACAATTTATGAATTAACACATTTTGAGCTTAGAGAATAATAAAAACACTGAAAGACTTCACTAGTGTCCCTTCAACAAAAGGCTGTAACTCTGTTCTCTGAAGAAATAAAGTCTTCAACATCCTCTACCTGGAAAATTCTGAAGGGTCTTTTGTACTCTACTGACAAGAGTGAAGTTAGGTATTGCTTGGGGTGACAGCCCTTGGCGATTTCTACCCGTCATTCTGTGAAAGGAAAGTGTGAGTTTATTAGATGGTTGCTTCTTTGTTACAAGAATGAGTTGAGACAAGAGTAGAATTCATTCTATCAATCACTCAATGGGCTCTTGAGATGGCTAAGACAGTTTACTGTGTGACCTCAAATTTGAACTTAAGATAATATAAAAAATAGAAAATTTCCTGCTAACTTGCATTTCACAAACAAAGAATCAGCTTTAACACAAGACAGACTTGCTTTGAGGATTAACTATTATGCCTTTTTATATCTCCCTCATAAAAGTCAGCCATTAGATGCCATATGTATATGCATGTATACCTTGACATATATGGATTAATACTTATATTAGTCCTAACAATGTTTCATGCTAATTATTTTCACTACTAAATGAGAAAATATGGCTAAGCAAGTTTCTTTGCAGTAACTTAATAATCGACATTAAAGCCTTTCAATCAGGTGGCAGCTAGGATTTCATCAAGGCAGTTGAAAGTTTAAGGAAGATGAAAATATGAATTATTAAAATTGAGCAAATGTGGCTGTTGTTTTCAAGCTGTAATAAATAATATCTTACTAATTAAGTTTTTCAGATTGATACTCTCAACAACAAAATAGAAGCTATTGTTAGAGTTGAATAAAGTGATGTTGGGAGGGGATGGAGAAAATTTACAGAATAAAACACAGAGAACTAGAAACATCGAATATAAACACCTATTGTGAAGATTGTCTATCATGAAGATTGATCAATTATTGGAGCTGTCCAAAATAACACGTTGGGGGATGCATTATAAAATCAGAGATATATTTTCTGTTCATGCAAAAATTAGGGTATATGGTAAAGAAAAAATAATGATTCAAAAAAGGGTATTGATGTCAGAGGTATGTGTGTGTGAGTGTGTGTATGTTCATGTGTGTGTTATATGTCCACGTGTGTAAGTACATGTGTATGTGTGACTTCATTTATATGAGTGTGTGTGCTAATGTGAGTGTATGGTGCCTTTGTACAGATAAGTGTGTGTTTCTGGTTGGGTTTTCCCACCTGTGGATATGGAGTTCAGAGGTCAACATCTGGTACCTTCTTCTACCTCTCTCTGTACTAATTTCTGTGACAAGGTCTCTCTGTTAATCTGACATTCTCATTTGACTAGACTGGATGGTCAATGAGCTGTGGTACTCCATTAATCTTAGGCTCTCCATACATGCTCCTTCACATGTGATTTATATATATATATATATGCTGGGTATCCAAACTCAGACTCTCATAATTGTAGGGTAAGCACACTAAATGTGGTGCTGTCTCCCCAACCCTTTGCATGAAATCCTTGAGTAAAGATACAATTAGATGCAAAGGGCATTTTAAAATATGGACTTAAATGTTGTGTGCTGAGCAGTTACATCTCTAAAGGGGAAGCAGAGACAACCACATAGGGCTATGCTTATCAAGAAAAAGTGCTTCATGAATATTTACTTTGTTTTTCCTGGCATCTGGGAGTAAGAATACAAACAACTGGCAGAGAGATTCTGGGCTGAGGCTAAAATATTATCTCATACCAAAATGGGAATGTAAACCTACAAGATCAGCACAGAGCAGCTCCAGATATCTTAAAGTGTGTGGCTTAAAAGGTTACACAGTGTATTCTGAAAATGCCCCCACCACATTTTGTGTAGGGTGGTCAGAAGCATGCCACATTAAAATAACAAGTTTTTAGTTAAGACAGCATTGTCATGAAGGCAGCCAGTCAAAAAATACAATTGCAAATTTGATGTCTATTGTTAAATTGCATAGAGAGAGAAGGAAGGAACAGGTTATCTGATGATGACTGAAAGTGGCCAAGATATTAAAGAAATTTTTACATCACAGAAATATATGATTTCTGAAAGTGAAATTAGGTAAGATGTTTAAATTCTTATTTCAGAGAATGTGGACTTCTGTTTTAGGGTCCAGAGATAGGAGGAAATAACCAAAGTATAGCTTAGATATAGTTGAAAAGGAAAAAAAAAAGTCTTCTAAGTAGAAAAAATAGTGGATATGTTCCATCAAGATGTTGGTTCCATCTTCTCCACTTTGGATGTTTTAATGTAGACATAAAAATGTATAAGTCAGGAGGCAATATAAAGAATGACCAGCCAATGCTTGGACCCTGAGTTGTGCAACTACTGAGACAAAATTAGAAGTGTTTCTTCAGGAAGCCAGAGGCTTCCAAAGGCAGCCTAGTTTCATTTCAGTAAGAACAGAGGGTAATTTGGTGGCTAAGCATGTGAGTATTTGTGGACTCCTGATGGCAGTGTTATCTAGGTGACACATTTCAATCTTCCTGCTATGAATAAGATAGTATCTGGGGAAAAGATGAAAGAACACAGTTGTTTAAGAGAAAAAATAGTGGTAAAAGGCCTGTGAGGTTTCTAACTCTGACAGTAACTTTGAGAAGATGTCTGTGAAACATTGTAGAGTAAATCAATGGTTTCTTTTTCCTTTTTTTTCTTTTTTTCTTTTTTGGTTTTTCGAGACAGGATTTCTCTGTGTAGATTTGGAGCCTGTCCTGGATCTCGCTCTGTAGACCAGGCTGGCCTTGAACTCACAGAGATCTGCCTGGCTCTGCTTCCCAAGTGCTGGGATTAAAGGAATGCACCACTGCCGCCCAGCCAATCAGTGGTTTCTTGAGGTATTATCATTTAAAATGACATTCTATTAAAATAATGCATTGGCTTTAGTAATATGTTCTTTCCATACATTTTTCAAAGCATCCTCAGACCCTTCCTCCTTTGGGTTAATGCAGGAGTTGAAAAACCAGAAAGCAAAGCCAGGGAGAGGTGCAAGGACAATACAGAGGCAAAAGTCCACTCCTGTTAAATCAGAGTAGATCCAAAGTTTATGTGAGGGCCACTCAGTCGACGAGTTTCATCCCAGCGCTTGCCTGGCTTAAGCATAGAATTTATTGTCATTGGGCAAAAGGGAAAAAGTGAATCCTCAGCTGTCAACAGGTTTCTCGATGTGCTTTTGTGTCTCCTGCCCTTTGCTGTCTAGGTGGGGGCTTGCCTGTGCTGGAGACAGCAGAGTAATGGAAACAGGACACCCCTGACACTAGCTGTCCATTGCTTTTCTCCTGCCCTTCCACTGTGTGCAGGGCAAGTAGAAACACTGCTTTAGAATGTGCACATCTTCCCTGTCCTCCACATGCTGTGCCTCATGCTGTAGCTTTTGACAATGTCCATATGATTTGATACTTGTGGCTAGGGAGTTGTAGCACATCTGATAATAGGTAAGGTATCAAAACTTCTCATTTATTCCACACCTTGAGTTTAAGTCTGTAGCAATTTAATCTCTTTATGTATGAATTTTTGCTTTTATTTTTCTGACATTGAAGTATAATTACATCATTTTCTCCTTCATTTATTTCTTCCTCTTCCCCTTCCTGTATACCCTACTCTGTTTCAAATACATCTACTCTATTTCTATAACTGTTGTATGTGTATGTGGGCATAGTATATATACATATACATATATATATATATATATATATATATATATATATATATATGCAGCTTTCTCAGTCCCTTTAATGTCACTTCTATGTGTGTGATTTCCTGAAATCACCTGGTATTGGATAGCCAATTGGGAAGCTCTTCCCTGAGGAAAATCTGTGTTATTTGCCTGTATGTGCCAGATATGTGTAAGTGAGTATGTAGTTCACCATGAAAATTAGTCCTTGGGGAGAAGTCTTTCAGGTAAGGAGCAGTATGAAACCTCAGAGTCCTGTGTACAAAGCTTATGGTATTTTTAGTTATTGGGACTTATACTCTGGGAGGAAATGAGGGGTAACAGAAGTGTCAATAATGTTTGAGGAATCTCTTAGACAACCCTGATCAATAGCTCAAAAGGGGACTTCTCACATTTATTGTTGGAGCTCTTGTTAGATGGTCAATGGCTTTTGAGGAGAGCATTGTCAGCCCAGGTGGGGCAGTTAAATTATATATATATATTATATATATATAATGTTCAGACTTGTGTTTATTGTATTTAATTTTAGGTAGATAATAAAATTATTTGACTTGTTCAACCATTATTGTTGTTGTTCCATCCCTCCCTTCCTTCCATATTAATTTTTTCCCTTTCCTAAATAAGACCTCCCATTTTTCACATAGCCACTTTCTAATGACTATTACCTAGCTCTTCGATCTCATTGCCCCTCCTCCACAGCCCTTTTTACTTTCCCAGTCTTACTGAGCCTGCAGGGAATGCTTACCACATCAGCACTTGCTAGCAAGTGTTTTTATTTTCAAGGCATTGCATTACATGATTATAAGTGCCGTTGTATCATTACAGTAATTTTTAAATTTGATTACTGGACCCAATGTACTGGTGAGAAAAATAACTTAATGTTTAATGAGCAGTTTTCAGGAGACCAAAGACAGCACTAGCCTCTTTGTGTTTGTGCATTTTCAAGCTTTATCCATTATAAAATACTTCTTAAACAGAATAATAATATATTTTGCTTAACTAGTATCCTAACCATGAATTTGTACTTAGCATTATAAAGTCATTTATTAATTAATATTTTGTAGTCTTTTTATTTATCATTCATTGCTCTGTAACTTCACACTGTTCTAATTAGCTTTAAGATTGAGTTTGTTTTGTCATTTTTCCTGGCATATTCTGGATAATGATAGAGACTGTTAAAGTATGCTCATGAATATAAGCACCTCAGGAAGGAAAAGTTGAAGCCAAGTTGGATGCCCATGTCAGCTGTCTCATGGATTGTCAGAAAATTATTTATTTCAGAGATAAGTTTCTTGAGGAAAACTGAAGATGTGTAGCAAGTAATCATAACAAATCAGGCAAAATCGGTTCTCACACCCTTCACGTAAACGATGAGCAGCAGATAACTGCTTGATCAGGTCTTGAGTGCAAAGGGTCTGTGATCTACAAATAAAACCCTAGGCCTGAGTCCTGGGAACTGAAGACTGTGGCCTCTACCTCTAAAGGTCAGAGACTCACAGGTGCAGGTTGTCTGCCCAGAAGTTGGATGTTCACCAACAGCAATCTCGCAGTCCATGGCCTGTGATCCACGGCTCAAAGAGCTATTGACAGCAGTGGTGTGAGCCAGTCTTACAGCTTCCATGCCATGGGTGGTGAACCCTTGCTCCTAGACAGGCCTATTCTTACAGGCTTTGGGTGTGGGACCCGGTCCCTCATTGCTCATAGCCCCCTGGGGCTCCGCTGCTGAGGAGCGACCCGTGGGTTTGGCTCTTCATCACCTCTTGGAATCCCTGAAATTCTGTGGTCTTGAAACCTTGTCGCTGCCCGGTTCCCAATGTTTCTGTCATCAGTGCCTGTCGGGACTTCGTCATCACCCATCTGCTGACACTGCTGCTGACACTGCTGCTGCTGCTGACACTGCTGCTCACACTGCTGCTCACACTGCTGCTGCTGCTGACACTGCTGCTCACACTGCTGCTGCTCACACTGCTGCTGCTGTTGCTGACACTGCTGCTGCTGACACTGCTGCTGCTCATGCTGCTGCTCACACTGCTGCTCACACTGCTGCTCACACTGCTGCTCACACTGCTGCTGCTCACACTGCTGCTGCTCACACTGCTGCTGCTCACACTGCTGCTGCTCACACTGCTGCTGCTCACACTGCTGCTCACACTGCTGCTTCTCACACTGCTGCTCACACTGCTGCTGCTCACACTGCTGTGGACACTGCTGCTGACACTGCTGTTCACACTGCTGCTCACACTGCTGCTGCTCACACTGCTGCTCACACTGCTGCTGCTCACACTGCTGCTGACACTGCTGCTGCTCACACTGCTGCTGCTGTTCACACTGCTGCTGCTGTTCACACTGCTGCTGCTGCTCACACTGCTGCTGCTGTTCACACTGCTGCTCACACTGCTGCTCACACTGCTGCTGCTCACACTGCTGCTGCTCACACTGCTGCTGCTCACACTGCTGCTGCTGTTCACACTGCTGCTGCTGCTCACACTGCTGCTGCTGTTCACACTGCTGCTCACACTGCTGCTCACACTGCTGCTCACACTGCTGCTGCTCACACTGCTGCCTCAGCTAAGACAACCAGTCTCTCCTCTTCAAGATACCACCAGACCCTCCACCCCAGTGAGAAAGATCAAGAGATGACAGTAAAAACAGCTCAGAAGAAACTTTTATAAAACCTAATGCTGAAAAACCGTCAGAAGAATCTTCTACTTCCCTCCAAATTTAAAAGAAATTCCCATGTTATGAGATCAGAGAGAGGTGTGTCATAAGTGTGGTAAGCTGATAGAAGGGTTTTATTTAGCTCACAACAATCACAGAACACCGTGCAGTTTCATCTACCAATGGAAGCAGCATACAGGCACAAAGCTCCCATTTGTCAGTATCTGACTTTTCTCTGGGATTCTGGGGGAAGTGACCTTGTCCTTCAGACCTGGTTGAAGATGGTCTGTGCAAGGTAGGGTACAGGGAGGGGGTGTGGCTCTCTGGAGCAGAAATTACACGTGACACAACCTCTGCAATTCAGAGGTTCGCTTGCCTAGATTGCAGGATCCTGGCCCTGGTGCTGAGTGAGAAGGAAACAGGTTGTTGTGTCCCGTGAAGCTGGAGTGCTGCCTAGTTCTTGAGAATTCTCTGCACAAGTCTGCCCAGCATAATTGTGGGCGTAGTCTGCTCAGAATGTTGCTTTTCCTAAACACAGAAGAGTGTCAAGCTGCTTACAGGAAAAGATAAACATAAGTAAAATCTTGACTAACATCACCATCGTACTTACCAGTATTCAGCACAGTCTACAGGGCCTGGGCTGGTCCCAAACTCCAGACAGGGCTGGACCTTCAGATCTGCCTCAATGATGATATTGTCAAATAATGCTCTTACTTTAATTAGAGTCTAGAAACACAGAGCACAGTGGCCAAGAGTCCCTAATGAAGACACTATTTCTTTGCACAAAATGTGAGTGATCTGCTCCCTAGTAGAGCACTACACTATGCTACAAAGAGAAGCATTAGAACATGCTAAATACAGTTTGAAAATTGCCCAGTGATTCATTGAAAAAGTTATCAACAACTGAGGAGGAGGATAACAGTTAATTAATTAGTCAATTAATTAATCCATTAAACTAGGTAAACATTTTAATTAGAGATAAATTGAATTTTGAAGGACATATAAATTTCATTGTTGCTAAATAACATTTTTTTTTTTTTTTTTTTTTTTTTTTTTTTTTTTTTGGTTTTTCGAGACAGGGTTTCTCTGTGTAGCTTTGCGCCTTTCCTGGAACTCACTTGGTAGCCCAGGCTGGCCTCGAACTCACAGAGATCCACCTGGCTCTGCCTCCCGAGTGCTGGGATTAAAGGCGTGCGCCACCACCGCCCGGCTGCTAAATAACATTTTATATAATCTAATCAAAACACTGAAGCTACACAATTAAAAATATATTATAGAAATTATTTTAAGGAAACTAATAAAGAACTTAATGAAAATGTAATTCTACACTTTTAATTAAATTCATGTCCATAAACTACTTTTTGACCTATTGTATTCACATCTTATATTTTTCAGTTAGATAAAGTTTTTGGGTTACTCAATACTAAGATACAGATTTAGTGTAAGAAGAGAAAATAGCTACATATAAATCATATATAACCTAAAATCTATATATAGGCTATTCTGTAAATAAATATTTTTATATTCAAGAAAACTTTTTATATTCAGAAAACTGTCTCATGATGCTAATTATATTATAGATGACCAATTAGCTCTTATTTAAATTTCTATACTTCTTTGTCATGTGTGCTGCACCCTTCCTTTGTGTCCACATGAGCTGATGTTTACTCTGAAGTTTCTTTGTTGTTTCTAGGCCCAGACACTCTTGGTTCACCAATTTCAAGCCATTGGCCTTCCTTTGTATGCACTCAAGTCCCAATACTCATGAATATTGCTCAATTCTAGGATTAAATACTTTGATTTTTAACTCATTTAAAATTTCATTTTTATCCAACAAACAATAATTTTGAATTATTCAGGCATAAATTCAAATATCAAATATCATGCTTAAAGGTTTAATCATGGAGCTTGGAAATTCTGACATAGGATACTATCAACAAAGTAGCTTAAACCTATGTGTTATTGAAAATGTTTTCTCATACAATATGTCCTGACAATGGTTTTCTTTCCTTTTTATCTCCTTCCTTATCAATCCAACTCTATATCTTCTTTCTCTCTCTTTAGAAAACAAATGGGCCATTAAAAACAGTCAAGCAAGTGCAAAAATAAGAAGAATAAAATAAAGGGTAAAACAAACAGGAAAAAAGTAAAAGCACAAGAAACACATATATTTACACACACACACACACATACACACACGCGCGCGCGCACACACACACACACACACTACATAAAAACCCCACAAAATTAGAAACCATAACATATAAGCAAAATACTAGTAAGTTATAAAATGACCAACCAAAATATTATCAGACCAAAAGAATTCCTAAAATTTCCAATGAAGTAATTTGTGTTGGTCATCTAATGCTGGACATGGGACCTCCCTTGAATGTGGTTTGTGTACCCAGTGAAACTCCATTGCAGAAAATGAATTTTTCCTTTGCAAGAATTTAACCATTGGCAATAGCTTCTGCGTTAGGAATAGGGATTGGTGTTCAATTTGACTCTCAACTCTAAGTTTCATCTAGCTTGGATTTATGTAGGCTCCTTGTATTTTTCCACAGTCTCTGTGAATTCTTACATGCACCAGTCTGGTTGTGTCTGGAAGGCCATGTTTCCTTGGTATCTTCTATTTCCACTGGCTCTTAATTTTTTTCTTCTTCCTTTTCCCCTATATCTCTCTGAGCTGTGAGGTTTGATGAAGACATCCCATTTAGAACTAGATTTTCCAAGGTCTTTCACTCTCATCACATTGTTGAGTTGTGGATCTCTATTTGTTCCCACATAATTCAGGAGAAGATGATGGCTGAGCAAGTCACTGATCTATGAGAATGACAGAATGCCATTAGGAGTCATTTTATTGCTATGTTCCTTTAGGAGAACAAAGGTATTTAGTTTTTCCTTTGTCCATGTTTTATTTAGTCTCAGATTGTTTGGCATCTGAG
The DNA here is from genome assembly GCF_049852395.1 of Peromyscus maniculatus bairdii. Taxonomy (NCBI): domain Eukaryota; kingdom Metazoa; phylum Chordata; class Mammalia; order Rodentia; family Cricetidae; genus Peromyscus; species Peromyscus maniculatus. The sequence continues at coordinate 8,277,815 of NC_134858.1, forward strand.
CATTGACAGGCATGGATTCCATCTTATGGAATGGCCTTAAATCCAATCTGATGGGATTGGTTACTGCTGAAATGTTTGTGGCACTATTGTGTCAGCTTATCATGCAGGAAGGTCACCTTATAGACTGGAAGGTTTTGTAGCTGGGCTGGCATTTTCCTTTCTCCTCCAATAGTGTGCAGAGTACCATATAATACTCTGAGCACTAGTCAGTAGGGTTAAGGCTCTAGTTTAGCACCAGCATGACTTCCCGTGGTCAATGAGTTATGTAGATGTTATCTCGAGCAATAGGGCCTTACCATCAGTTTGTAGAGAGCAACCAATAATAGCCTTTGAAATTACCTGGGTTGTTTGAGGGGTTCCCTTTAGGGGATTTGTCTTGGCCACTAGAAATTTTACTTGGTGGTAAGAACTGTCCTGTTGAGACTTTGTCTCCTCTGTTATTCAGTGATTCCATTTAATTTCTTTCATATATGTATATGTTCTTGTATTATAGGCTTCTGTATAACCTCTCAGGTGGCCCTTAGTTTTGGCTGTTTCTACCAGCATTCCATCCTTTACCCTCCTCTTCCCTCACCTTTTCTGTTCAGTCCTCTGATTAAAATATCCCCGTGTCTCTCTATTGTAGCAGGAATCTTAACAGGTCTTATTAATAAAAACAAACCCAGAGCCAGTTATTGGGTGAACACTGGAAGATCAGAGAGACAGAACAAGCCACAGCTAACCTCACCTCACCAGTTCCTCAGCTGATCTTGTTTCATCAGACTGGAAGCCTCTGTGTCCTCATATCCGAATGGCTCTCAATTGTGTTGCTCAAAACCTAAAAGCTTAACCAGCCAAATGCTTCTAGTTTCTGGACTTCACGCCTTATATACCTTTCTGCTTTCTGTCATCACTCCCTGGGATTAAAGGCATGAGTCACTATGCTTGGCTGTATCCTCGAACACACAGAGATCCAGATGAATATCTGCCTCTGGAATGCTATGATTAAGGTGTGAGTGCCACCATTTTCTAGCCTTTGTATCTAGTGGCTGTTCTGTCTCTGATCCCAGATAAGTTTAGTAGGGTGTACAATATTTTGGGGAACACAATACCACCACACTCTATAATGGCATATTCTATTTTTTCTTACTCGGAAGGGTTTCCCGACCTAGTTCCTTAACTGATACCTAAGTTCTGTGGTTATATGAATTGTAGCATGTCTGTTGAAGGCTCAAATCTAACATTCACATATAAGAGAATTCATAATATATTTGTTATTTGTGTGTGTGTGGGGGTGTTAGTTGCCTCATTCAGGATGATTAATTTTTCTAGTTGCATTCACTTACCTGCAACTTTCCTGATGTAGTTGAGAAATATTCTATTGTATAAATATATCAGATCCATTCATTCATCTGGAGCTAGGTATCCATGATATTTCCAATTTTTGGCTATTTTGAACAGAGCAGCAATAAACATGGAAGAGCAAGTGTCTCTGTAATGGGATGTAGAGTCCTTTGAGTATACACCCAAGAGTAGTATAGCTAGATCTTGAGGTAGATCTATTCTCATTTTCCTGGAAAAATGCCACACTTATTTCCATAGTGTCTGTACAAGTTTGCACCCCTGTCAACAATGGATAAATGTTTTCCTTACTTCACATCATCATCAGCTTCAGCTGTCGCTTGTTTTATTTATCTTGATCACTTGAATGGTGAAAAACGAAATCTAATAGTAGTTTTGATTTGCATTTCCCTGATGACTAAGGATGTTGAACCTTCCTTTAAGTGTTTCCAATCCATTTGTGTTTCATCTTTTGATAACTCAGAACTTTCAAAGGCTAACTTTTCGGCAGACAATTCTCCAACTCCTTATTGCTGTTTGGTTCAAAAAATGTCCCAGAAAAAAATGTCAGGACTTGTAACTAACAGGTGAACAATGAGTCTATAGTGGAGACTTTAAATTATTAAAAGTCGGCTGGCAGTGATGAATATCTTTAGATGCCTCATATCTCAAACACCCACCCTTGATTTCATGCAAAATAGAGCAGTGTTTAACTGACTGTCAAGTTAAAGCAAACAGTAATACAGCGCAAAAATTTCTCTCTCACTTGGCCCAAACAGGCAGAAATGATTTTATGTCTAAAGCTCAGGTCATCCTGGGCAAAATGTAGTTTACACACATGCTTTAACAAAGGCTACAGTGAAACCAATCACTGGATAGCCAATTTTTTGTTCTAAGTCCAGTCTTCCCTGGATGCTGTTTCTCTGAAGATCTACCTCATTTCCTTACTTTCACTTCTTTGAAAATGTACCTTCTCTTATTGTCTTGAAAAGTGAGTTAGGGATGAGAGATGGTGTCCATTCCTCACTATACACAACTTCAATCAAAGTCCATGGTGGTATTCCAGGACTTGTATAGCACGATTTCATTTACATGTAGACTCTTTCAAAAGGAAACTTATTGAGGTAGAAAGTGGAAAGCTCATCAGTGGAGCTTCTGTGTAGAGATAGAAATACTAATTTCACTGAACACAGTGGCAGCAAACAGGATTAGCAGATTTTCAAAATCATTGCATTTTAGTCTGTTTTACCATTCTGTCAGGACAAGAAACACATCATTGAATAGTATTAAAGCCAACATATTTAACCAGTTGCTTGGTATATAATAGATATGCTTAATTAATGAATGAATGCAAGTAAATTTGGGGAAATTTGGAGAAACCAACACTCAATTGTATTTCAGCCTACTTGGCAATCTTCTAATTATACCCTTAGACATGTGCATGGACACACATGGAGGCACACATACACAAACACATATAGAAACAGGTGTACATGTGCATTGATGTTACCTACATAACTTTGTTTTGACTTCTGCATTCAAATATGTCTTTATTTTAGAATCAGAAAGCAGAGGACACACAGTGTTCTTTTGTCACATCACTCAATGCAGACAGAGGAGATGGGCTTGAGCAACTGGCCTGTGCTGTACATGATCATCTCATTGCATGATCCTTTTTGAAAGATTCACAGAGAAATATAGGTATTTGTGTGGTGCATCAACTGTTTTATTCAATCCCAGTCTTTATAGAACTGAAGACCCTAGTGAAACCAGTCAAACACAAGACAAATAAAAGAAAAACAGCAACAAATGGCAACAAAAAATGACCAAAGAATAAACACACAAAGCAGAATCCAGCCGAAGAAACCTGTAGATTTATGTCACTAGTCAAGTCAGTGAAATACTGAACACATCTGTCCCTGCTGTCCCTGGGGCTGTGCTTTCTCTTCTAGCTGCTGTGACTCCTCCCCTCTGGCTTTGTTTGTAACATTACTCCCAAGAAGCTCTAAGTTCTGTTATTTCGTTTCAGTAGTAATGTCAGAAAACAATAACAACAGAAACAAAATGACTGGGGTTTCCCTCGAGTTCTGTAAAAATGATTGTGGCAATCTCCCTTGTCCTCTTCTTCCTCCTGCTTCTTCTTCTCTTCCACCTTCCCTTCATCCCACTCCTTCTCCCCAATCTCTTCCCTTCTCTGTACATGGGTGTAATAATCCTTGTTTCATGGGTGAAGCCCTCCCTAACATTCTCAGTTTACCTTACTGTCTTTTTGAAGGCCTCATTTCTAAGTATGCTGTCAGGGGTCTAGCAGGTAACTGTAGCAAAATATGAATCCTGGGAGACACTTTTCAGTTCACAGCTGGGCATTGGATCAGTGTTTGAGGTTTGGGTTTTAGTCATTGGCATGGTGAGTAATTTAGATTTGTGCACTTCATTGAGACTCACAGGTTCACTCCCCCTTGCACACCTACCATCTTTGAGTGTGAAAATAGTGATGGTTCAGGTAACAGCATCTTCAGGACCCTGGGAAGCACAGGACACCGTAGCTACAGCCAACATCTTATCTTTTCTCTCTGCATACTTACCATTGGATTTTTTAAAAAAGAAAATTGATAAGCTGATAGATTTTTCTCATCTAATTTGTTTGTGCCTTCCTGTGTCTATACATAATATAAAGCAGCACAGAATAAATACACGAGCTCATTTTCCCATACTTTTAACTTGGTAAGAAGCACATAAAAAGAACAGCAATCTTCCCCCATCTAAAAAAAAAGGAGAGCCAGACTGTCTTCCAGCCCTAGACAAGCCGGCACATATTTTAGGGCTGATTTATTTAGAATTTAGCCCTGTGTTGGTTTGAGCAACTCATATGATGTGGTTTAAGTTCCTGTGCTGAAATCATTTATTGGCAGAATAGTAGTTAGATCTTCATTAGCATCAATATCATCAGTTTTATATTAAGAAAGTTTTTATTCATTTTACATAACAACCACAGATCCTCCTCTTTTCCCTCCTCCAGCCCCCTGCCCCCACCACCCTCCCAACCAATCCCCCATTCACTCCTCCAAAAAGGTAAGGGCTCCCATGGGGATTCAGCAAAGCCTGGTACATTCAGTTGAGGCAGGTCCAAGCCCCTCCCCACTACATCAAGGCTAGGTAATGTGCTCCAAAAGCCAGCTCATGCACCAGGGATTGAACCTGATCTCACTACCAGGGACCACTTAAACAGACCAAGCTATACAACTATCTCGTTTATGCAGAGGGCCTTGTCCAGTCCCAGGGAGGCTCCAGAGCTGTTGGTCTAAAGTTCATGAGTTCCCATTTGCTTGGTTCTGTTGTTGTCTCTGTAGGTTTCCCCATCATGATCTTGATGCCCCTTTTTCATAGAATCTCTCTTCCCTCTCTTTGACTGGACTCCTGGAGCTGAGCCTGGTGCTTGGATCTCTGCATCTGCTTCCATCAGTTATTGGATGAAGGCTCTATGATGACAGTATATTCTCCAATCTGATTACTGAAGTAAGCCAGCTCAGTCACCTTCACCACTATGGCTAGTAGTCTAAGCTGGGGTCATCCTTATGGATTCCTGGGAACTACCCTACCACCAACTTTCTCCCTATCCCTATGAGGTCTCTCTCTATCAAGTTATCTCTTTCATTGCTCTTCTACTCCATCCCTGCTCCAGCTCGACCACCCTGTTCCCTTATGTTCTCACCTCCCTTCCTCTACCCTCTATTGCACTCCTTCACTCCCAGTTTACTCATGGAGATCTCATCTATTTCCCCTTCCCAGGGTGATCCATGCATCACTCTTGGGGTCCTCCTTGGTAGCTAGCTCCTCTGGAGGTGTGTGTTGTAGTTTGATTATCTTTTGCTTTACATCTTGTATTCACTTACGACTGAGTACATACCATGTTTGTCTTTCTGAGTTACCTCACTCAGCATGATATTTTCTTGTTCTATCCATTGGCCTGAAAATTTCATGATATCATTGTTATTTACTACTGAGTTATACTCCATTATGTATATGTACCACATTTTTTTTTATCCATTCTTTGGTTGAGGGACATCTAGGTTGTTTCCAAGTTCTATTACGAATAATATTGCTATGAACATAGTTGAGCAAGTGTCCTTGTGGGATGTTTAAGCATTCCTTGGGTATATGGCCAAGAGTGGTATAGCCGGGTCTTGGGGAAAATTGATACCCAATTTTCTGAGAAACCACCATATTGATTTTTAAAGTGAGTGTACAAGTTTGCACTCCCACCAACAGTGGAGGAGTGTTCCTCTTGCTCCACATTCTCTCCAACATAAGCTCTTAACAGTGTTTTTGATCTTAGCTATTGTGACAGGTGTAAGATGGTATCTCAGAGTCATTTTGATTCATATTTCCCTGATAAGTCAAGATGTTGAGCAATTCCATAAATGTCTTTAGGCCATTTGAGATTCTTTTGTTGAGAATTCTCTGTTTAGCTCTGTAGCCCATTTTTTAATTGGATTATTTGGTATTTTGATGTCAACTTTCTTGAGTTGTTCATATACTTTGGAGATCAGCCCTCTGTCAGATGTGGGGTTGGTGAAGATCTTTTCCCATTCTGTAGGCTGCTGTTTTGTGTTATTTAACATGTACTTTGCCTTACAGAAACTTCTCAGTTTCAGGAGGTCCCATTTATTAATTGTTGCTCTCAGTGTCTATGCTACTTGTGTTATATTTAGGAAGTGGTCTCACGTGCCAATTTGTTCAAGGCTACTTCCTACTTTCCCTTCTATGAGGTTCAATGTAACTGGATTTATATTGAGATCTTTGATGCACTTGGACTTTGGTTTTATGCATGGCCATAGATATTGATCTATTTGCAATCTTCTACAAGTTGTCATTCAACATGCTAGCATCATTTGTTGAAGATGCTTTCTTTTTTCCATTGTACAGTTTTGGATTCTTTGTCAAAAATCCGGTGTGCAGATTAATGTCAGGGTCTTCAATTCGATTCCATTGGTCTACAGGTCAGTTTTTATGCTAATACCAAAATGTTTTTATTACTATTACTCTATTGTAGAACTTGACATCAGTGATAGTGATGCCTCTGGACATTCTTTTATTGTATAAGATTGTTTTAGCTAGCCTGGTTTTTTGTTGTTGTTGTTGTTGTTGTTTTTCAAAATGATGTTTAGTATTATTCTTTCAAGGTCTGTGAAGAATTGTGTTGGGATTTTGATGGGGATTGCATTGAATCTGTAGATTGCTTTTAGTAAGATTGCCATTTTTACGATGTTAATCCTACCTATTCATGAGCATGGGAGACATTTCCATTTTCTGATATCTTCTTCAGGTTCTTTCTTCTGAGAATTAAAGTTCTTGTCATATAGGCCTTTTACTTTCTTAATGTTACTCTAAGGCATTTTATATTATTTGTGGCTATTGTAAAGTATGATGTTTCTCTGATTTCTTTCTTGGCCTGTTTAACATTTGTATATAGGAGAGCTACTGATTATTTGAGTTGATCTTGTATCCTGCTATTTTGCTGAAGGTGTTTATAAGCTGTATCAGTTCCTTGGTTGAATCTTTGAGGTCACTCAAGTATACTATCATGTCATCTGCAAATAGTTAAAGTTTGACTTCTTCCTTTCCAATATTTATCCTCTTGATCCCCTTTTGTTATCTTATTGCTCTAGCAAGAACTTCAAGTACTATATTGAATACATATGGGGAAAGTGGAAAGCCTTGTCTTGTTCCTGATTTTAGTGGAAACACTTTGAGTTTCTCTCCATTTAATTTGATGTTGGCTGCCAGCTTGTTGTAAATTGCCTTTATTATGTTTAGTTATGTTCCTTGTATTTCTGATCTCTCCAAGACCTTTATCTTGAAGGGGTGTTGGACTTTGTCAAAGGCTTTTTCAGCATCTAATGAGATGATCATGTGGGTTTTTTTTCCTTTCAGTTTGTTTATATGATATATTATTACATTGACAGATTTTCATATGTTGAACCATCATTGCATCTCTGGAATGAAGCCTAAGTGATCATGGTGGATAATTTTTTGAAGTGGTTTTAGATTTGGTTTGCCAGTAATTTATTAAGTATTTTTGCATCAATCTTCATGAGGGAAACTGGTCTGTGATTCTCTTTCTTTGTTGCATCTTTGTGTGGTTTGGGTATCAGGATAACTGTAGCCTCATAAAAAGCATTTGGCAATGTTCCTTCTGTTTCAATTGTTTGGAACAATTTGAAGAGTATTGGTTGTAGCTAGAGAATTTCCCTCCAGCTCCCACCAAGCACCGGCAGTCTGACAGCCCACTTATAATATAAACACACAGACTGTTATATTATTTACAAACTCTATGGCTATTGCAGGCTTCTTGCTAACTGTTCTTATAGCTTAAATTAATCCATTTCCATAAATCTATACCTTGCCACGTGGCTTATGGCTTACCGGTGTCTTCACATGCTGCTTGTCATTGTGGCGCCTGGCAGTGACTCCCCTGCCTTCCTGTTTTCTCTGTTCTCCTCTCTTAGTCCCGCCTATACTTCCTGCCTGGCCACTAGCCAATCAGTCAATCAGTGTTTTATTTATTGACCAATCAGAGCAATTTGACATACAGACCATCCCACAGCACTTCCCCTTTTCTTTCTTTCTTTCTTTTTTTTTTTAAAGGAAGGTTTTAACTTTTACACATCTCCAAAGCCAGCTTGGTATATTTGGGAATTTGAGCGAAGCTTCTCTTACTACTTCCTGCTGGAGGGAGGCGCTGTATCTTATGGGGACGCAAAGAAAATTTTAGGATTATGGAGTAGTCCATGAGGGTGTATTGTCTGAGCCAGTCTGAGCCTTGAATCCAATCTGGATGTTGGATTATCTGGGCCATGGTGTCATTGGAGACCTTTCATGGGGTCTTAGCTGGTTAAACCTGATGTATCTTAATCTGGAATAAATCCATAGCCTCTGGCTTTCTGTGGAAACAAAAGCAGAGCCTCCTTTCCAAAGCAACATATCCTTACATCCAAATTTTGAAGTCAAGGTACCTTTAAAATATACATTTTGGCATAACTCAACAGCTTTTGCCATCAAATGTTTTTCTTCAGTTATGAATATCAAAGAGAACATAATCCAGATTCTCTGTGTGGTAGCCATCTTTATGTGGTTATTTTTTATATTACTTTGAGCCTATTGCTTTAAACTGCAGCCTTCTAAGCCTAAAATGGTGCTGTTGGCTCCACCCACTTCAGCTTCCCAACATGGCAGTGGTATGTTTTCTGCCAGCTCTGGGAGCCATCAACTCTCAGAAATAGTAGGTCTATGCTTCTATCAAAGCAGCATGTAGCCCAGAAACCTCTTTTTGTTTTGTACTAGCAAAGGCTAAATCCACCACATAGCCTCATGTTTCACTTGCAGAGGCCTCATTCCCGCCATATGGCAGGTCTAGTGCACATGCCAGGAACCTGCCATAGTAGCTCAAACACGCAGGCTGCCGCTAGCTTGAAAGAGATAACTAGGAACTGTTTCTAGCTCCGTTTTAGAATTTTTTACTCAGGTTTTAGGTGAAAAGTCTTGCCAAAATGTTGGGTGCCATTTGTAGCTGGAGAATTTCTCTCCAGCTCCCACCAATCGCCGGCAGTCAGACAGCCCACTTATAATATAAACACTCTGATGATTATATTACTTAAAAACTGTATGGCCGTGGCTGGCTTCTTGCTAACTGTTCTTATAGCTTAAATTAATCTATTTCCACAGATCTATACCTTGCCACGTGGCTTATGGCTTACCGGTGTCTTTACATGCTGCTTGCCATTGTGGCAGCTGGCAGTGACCCCCCCCCCTCCTCGCCTTCCTGTTTTCTCTGTTCTCCTCTCTGTTAGCCCTGCCTATACTTCCTGCCTGGCCACTGGACAATCAGTGTTTTATTTATTGACCAATCAGAGCAATTTCACATACAGACCACTCCACAGCAATTGGTATTAGCTCTTCTTTGAAATTTTGGTAGAATTCTGCACTGAAATCATCTGATTCTGGGCTTTTTTGGGTTGGGAGAATTTTAATGATTGTTTCTATTTCCTTGAGGGTTATAGGTCTATTTAAATTATCTCCTCTTGATTTAATTTTTATATGTGGTACCTAATCAGAAAATTGTCTATTTCTCTTAGATTTTCCAATTTTGTGGAGTACAGGTTTTTGAAGTATAATCTGATGATTCTCTGGATATCCTCATCTGTTGTTATGCCTCCCTTTTCATTTCTGATTTTGCTAATTTAGATATTCTCTTCCTTAGGTTGAAGTTTTCTTCTAGGGCTGGATTATTGGATAGGTATTATTTAAATCTATTTTTATCTTGTGTACTCCATCTATGGTGATTGAAAGTTTTGCTGGGTAGTAGTCTGGGCTGGCATCTGTGGTCTCTTAATGTCTGCATAATGACTGTTCAGAATCTACTGGCTTTCAGAGCCTCCATTGAGAAGTTATGTGTTATTCTTTTGGTTCTGTCTTTATAAGTCACTGGTTTGGGTGAGCTGGCCCTCAGTACTATTAGGGATGAGTCATCCCACATTTTCCTTTACTGCTCTTAATATTCTTTATTTATCCTGTATGTTTAGTGGTTTTTTATGTGACAAGGGGACTTTTGGGGTGGTGTCTAGTCTATTTGGTGTTCTGTAAGCTTTTTATATCTTCATAGGCATTTCCTTCTTTAAGTTGGGAAAGTTTTCTTCTATGATTTTGTTGAATATATTTTCTGTGCCTTTGAATTGATATTCGTCTCCTTCTATCCCTATTATTCTTAGGTTTTGCCTTTTCAGGATGTCCCAGATTTCCTGACCATTTTGTGTTATGACATTTTTGCCTTTAGTGTTTTCTCTGAATGATGAATCTATTTCCTCTATTGTATCTTCTATGCCAGAGACTCTCTCTTCCAACTCTTGTATTCTCTTGGTTATGCTTACATCTATAGTTTCTGTTCATTTACTCATTTTTTCTATTTCTGGCATTTCTGTGGTTTGAGTCTTCTTCATTGCTTCTATTTCAATTTTCAGGTGTTGAACTGTTTCTTTCACCTTTTAAATTGCTTTTTCATGTTCTTCTTTAAGGAATTTACTGACTTCTTCCAATTTTTTGTTTGTCTTTTCCTCAATTTCTTTAGGAGATATTTTCATTTCCGCTTTAAAGACTTCTATCATCTTCATAAAGTTATGTTTAAAGTTACTTGCTGCTTCTTCTTCTATGTTGTGATGTTTAGGTCTTGCTATTGTAGAACCATTAGGTTCTGGTGGTGCCTTATTGTTTTTTATGTTGTTATACATATTTTTGCACTGGCATCTACCCGTCTTCTCCTCCTATGTGGGCAGGAGGGGTCTGTGTCTGAGGGAGCTGCTCTTGCTCCAATCTATGCCTGTTGTGGCTGTGTCTCTGGGGGCTGCTCCTGGTCCAATTGGAGCTCTTGGTATAATTGGAGCTAGCAGATTCTGTGTCTCAGGGAGTTGCTGAGGTGGCAGGTGGATGGGTTGGTTTGGGGTAGGGAGTAGTTCTTGTAGATTTCAGGGTCTGATGGGGGGTGTTGGTGGGGAGGCCTGCCTGTGGGATTCTTCCCTGCTGGCTGGCAACTGGGGCAGTGATGGGTGTGGGTGTGGGGGTAGGGGTTGTGCCCCAGGATCTAGGTCTTAGAGATAGGACTCTCTGGTTTGGATGCATGGGGTGGGGGGCAACATCTTCATTTTTAAAAGAAGAATAATATACATGAAAAATTCATGATCTATGTGTGAGAAAAAAGAAAACAACTCTAAGTATAGAGAAAACTGAAGTTTAGTAGGAAAAAGGCAACCAGGTGAAACTGTTTTAAAATTTAAAAATTGATCATTGTTCTTAGACTTTCAAGATTTGTTTCCTGGGCTGTGGACATGTTTCAGTGGGGAAAGTGTTTGTTATTCATGGGTGAGGACCAGAGTTTGGATTGCTAGTGCCCTTCAACTGTGAATCCAGGCTGAGTGCTGTGGATATCACTTTATATAAATAAAACACTGATGGCCAGTGACCAGGCAGGAAGTATAGGCAGGACAAAGAGAGAGGAGAATTGGGGAAACAGGAAGAAGGGGGAGAGACACTGCAGCCACCGCCAAGGCAAGCAGCATGTAAAGATGCCGGTAAGCCACCAGCCACGTGGCAAGGTATAGATTTATAGAAATGGGTTAATTTAAGATATAAGTACAGTTAGCAAGAAGCCTGCCACAGCCATACAGTTTATAAGTATTATAAGCATCTGAGTGATTATTTTATACGTGGATTGTGGGACTGCGGGGGTTTGGTGGAACCTGGAGAGAAGCCCTCCAGCTACAGCTGAGAGACATGCATGCCCTAGGCAAAGTGGCTAGCTATAACCCTCAAAGGTGTAAAATTTGAGGGTTCAGGCAGAGATAAAATGGAGATCAATTAGCCGGGCATTGGTGGCGCATGCCTTTAATCCCAGCACTCGGAAGGCAGAGTCAGGTGGATCTCTGTGAGTTCGAGGCCAGCCTGGGCTACAGAGTGAGCTCCAGGACAGGCGCAAAGCTACACAGAGAAACCCTGTCTCGAAAAACTAAAAGAAAAAAAAAATGGAGATCAATCACAGAAAACACCCTACATCACCTACTCCCACATATTCATGCCAACACATGTATATCAACAGTCATACACATAGGTACACCCCACACATACACAGACACAAAATCTTTTTAAGTTTTTATTAAACACTGAATATACTTTAGAAACATTTAACAGTGTTGTGTAATAAAAAATAAGGTAAAGAATGAAGAGAATGTTCCCATAACAGATTTATAGGAACATGTTTTATTCTCCAGGTAGTATTGGTTTGAAATGCTAAATAGCGAAACAATGTATTTAAGAGTCATTAATCTCAATTAGCTTCATTTTCCACCAGAAAGTTTTTCACATGACCTCACCTGTTCAAATTAAGCTTAATTACTCCCTCTAAAGGATCTTAGTTCAATTACCTCTAATTTTGGAGTATGGCCAGTGTATTTTGTCCCAAATACTTCAAACTTTCAGAAGTTCATTTAACATCTCATTCAACAAAATGCCCCTGATGACAGCTGGCATCCACAGAATGGCAGCATCTCTTACATTGTAATTTACTGCGTTCTGGCTTATCCACACATCATCATCATGGCTTTATTCCAGCTAAATTTGTATATTCAGAGGCTCTTCCAGAAGTAACAGCACAGCTTCATTTCAAAAGGAGAACATAAAAATCTGGAAGGAATATATGTGAATGTTTTGTGAAAGAAAAACATTTCTCAGTCCAGTAATCTGGCATCTTCTGAACATTCAGGTGTATATACCCAGGTCCAGGCAAAGGAAGATCATCACTCAAGATATTCTGCTAAAGTCTCTCTCCATCCCTCCCTTCCCTCTCCGTGTGTTCCCTAGCACAATGAGTTTTAACATTTTAACCTCAATTTTCTCATACTTGAACTTGAGACTATAATAATACACAATATCCTATCAGAATCCATGGGATGCTTCATGGGAGTGCTTAGCACAGTGTTTTTTGGGGGAAGTTTCCAAGCAACATAATCTATTATTGTTGTATTTGATAATGTAATCTCTGGATCAGCACATAGTTGACTTTGTCCTGTGACTCTCATCTTGAAGCATCATGAAGTTCTAAATACAGAGTTCACAAAAACCCACAGAAAATGTCATCAGACTTTTGAGTACTGATGCCCTTCAGGATACCGATGAAATAAAACCACCCCAAAGGGGTCAATGCCTTTTATTTGTTTTCAGCAAAAAATGTGGTGGTTCTTTAGGGGGATATTAATAGTTTTGTTGCTGACCATCCCATGAGTTTTTTGCAGAGAAAGTTTGGGGACTTCCTTCACATCTGTCCCCAGAATCTAGTACCTGCTGAAAAGGTGCAGAGCAGATGTCTACATGTTTCACAAAAAGTTTTCAGTTTCCTAAGATAACCCTGCCATCAAAATTAAACATATTGCCAACAGATTTAGAAGGAGCTACACTCATTAAGATAAAACTGAGATTGGAGCACAAAGCCTTCTCCTGTTAAGATTATTATTGTATGCTTCCCTGGGACAGAACAGTATTCCAAATGTTTTTATTCCCCAGAGCAAATAAAGCCTCATGATGACTTTAATCCCCTGTAACTTACTAAGAAAACATATCACCTTACAAAAGGTGTCCTTCTTGGAACCCCACAAACTTCAAATAGGCTGTCCACTAAAAAGCACTCGACAGTTGTAATTAAAGTTGGAGAATTGGAAACACAGTTTCCCACTGGTCCATAACTAATAACATGATCCTGTAAAATCTGAAATCTTCCATATCTGTAAGGAGGCAGAAGGGAGAGAAGAGAGATTTGAAGTGAGGAAAGTAAAGTGTTGGTAGAACATGGGAGGAGAAGAAGAAGGGAACATGAGCTAAAGAATAAGGGTGGCATTTGGGAGGATGTGGACTCTGATTAAACAGCACCTAAGACAAAGGAAGCCTGGGTCTTATAACCACATGAGATAATTTCTGCCTTTGCCACAAAAGTTGGAAAGGGGTTCATTTGCAGAACATCTAGAAAGAAACACAGACTTGCAGGGCTTTTTTTTTTAAACTTCTTCATTATGAAACCTGGAGATTAACAGTTGGACGATTCCTCGCTCACAGTGCAGGCTGCACAGTGGGAGACTGAAAACAGATGCTCGCTTCAACAGACAATCTATGGTCATTTGTTATCACAACAACAGAAGATTCAGTGTACTTACTCCATTTCCTCCTTTCCTTCCTTCTTGGTGCTGCAGTTTGTGAAGCCTTTGAGATGTGCCATCTCAACATACAGCAAGTTTGGATATCGATTAGCTCAAACAACACACTTAAGCAGATGCAGTGCCCTGAAGAGCCATTTAGTCTGCATCCCCAGAACCATCAGGTCAGTCTAATTCTTCTAGGAGAAGGTCCTTTACAACCAAGTCTGGAAATATAGCTGTCTTCTCAAGAGGGTGGTACCTGGAGCTTCTTGAGTCCAAATAAAACCACTCATCCTTTGTCTCCTGCAGTTTGTGCACTCTCCAGAATCTCTCCACGGACCATCTCCAGGGTTGACTAGCTCAGTCCTCTAATCTGCTTATCCTATAATTGTTCCTCAGATTTGTTGTTCTGTATAAAAGATATACATGCACTGTACTTTGGTCATTTGTTTGAGTTCACCTGCAAAGACACACAGAGATGCACACACACACACACACACACACACACACACACACACACACACACACACTCACACACACACACACACACACACACACACACACACATACAGTCACACACATAAAATTAACACAATTAAAACATTTGTTCTTTAGTCAATACTGGTATGCATGATACTAGAGTAAACAACTAAGAAGCCGTTCAATCTGCTATTGTTTATATCTAAGTAGGAGAGCAGGGGTTTCCATTTCTATTTTGTAACTGCCATATTTGATTTTGTTTTTTGAAATACTTGTATAAAACAATTTTCAATTTTTCTCAAATTCCTTACACACATTGTCAGTATTCATTATTTGTATGGTATGTTAATCTTTTTATCATCTTAAGAGATGGTGTGGATCAAAACCACAAGATAACACTATTGGTTTGTATTCATATCATGAGAGGCCCCATTTTCAAGAAGAAATTGGGGCTTCTTATATCAAGTAGGTTTTCAGTAAAAGTTATGAGACTATATATACTTGTACATATCGTGGTAACCACCTTATTAGGTGAAACTGTATGCTGGTAGTTTGCAGAAAGAAAGGGACTATATATATCACTAGAAAACTTACAGCCACCTCCTTCAGCCAACAGCTCACAAAAGAAAGCTGCTATAAGCCACTTTCAGGAGTATGCCTTTTTGGGGATGATCATCAGACAAGACTGCACTTCTAGTAACACCTGGATGATAGGTTTATTAAACAGTCAGCAAAGAACTTAAGTCAACCATGTTGAAACTCCTGAACCAAGGATCCTGTGATGTAATGAATTCATTGTGTTGTTTTAAAATGCTATGTTGGTGGCTATGTGCAGGTTACCCAGCTTAACCATGGTAACATGCTTACAGTGATCATGTCAAACAGTGCTTCTCTACGCTCCTCCAAAGAAACCACAAGGATAGAACTACCAGAATCACTCATAAAGATAATTAGTAGTTCTACTGTGAATTTCTAAAGCAACAAATCAAAGTCCTCTTTTTCAAATACTATTTTATGTGAGATATTTGTATTTTCTTAACAACTGATGCAGTTATTATTCATGAGATACAATTTTATTTAGGAATTGCTTTATGTTCCAATAAGTTTTAAGATAACTTTCAGGGCCTCACATCTAGGTTTGACAATGTGTTTTCAAAGTCAACAGAAGTTACCTTACTGAGTAACTGAGAGATCAGAGCACAGGATGCTAAGCCCAGGAATACCTGCAGAAAGAGACAGATCCTTAGACAAGAACTTGAGATGTCCTGAGAAAATAATATGTAATGATAGACTTTATATGAAATATAGTTGCTGTGACCGACATCATAATGTAACTGTGATTTGGCATTATTTTGGAAATCTTGAAGATCCTGATTTTATAAGAAGAATATTATGAAGTTAATACACAGAAAGAGATTACATTTCATTTTCATTAAAATGGAGGTTAAAAAGAATGACATTCAGAGTGAGACATTATTAGTAGAGTGAATTTACATGCAGGAGACTGAGCAATGTCTCCATCATTTAGGGACTTGTATATAGATCAGTCTAGCCATGAACTCCATCCTTCTGCCTCAGCTTCCTAAGTGCTGGGATTATAAGTGTGGGATACCACATGCAGCCCATTTCATAGTGTTTATAAATGTAAAGCAGCTTTGGGCTTATATGAAATTGTCATAGCCTTTTGCTTACTATTACAAGGATGAGATAAAATAAAAATAAAAGAAACACATTTTCTGTGATCAATGTAACCTGTCCTTGATCTTCTCAGATAACAATTTCATCTTGAACTGAAATTGTTGTTGAACATTCTTCAATTGCAGTGTGATCACTGGGCATAATACAAAAGAATATGGTGAAGAAACTATTATTCTATAAACTCTGAAAAAAGTTATAAAACAATCATTACTATACATTATACATTTTGAACGTGAAATCTACTTAATTTATATTCAATTTATACTGAAAGATGGAAATTTTCAGATAAAGTAAGGATAAAACTAGGAATTTTAGTAATTGCTATAACTAAAAATTCAGTTTCCATATAGAAAAAGTAAATATTTGGGGTAAAAACAAACAAAAATTAAAAAGACGCACAAATGTACTCTGATGCTGCTTTATTGCACATGTTTATATTGTGTTCAGAAATGATATTGAAGATCAAGAACATGTCATTTTAATTAAAAAAAAATCTACTGTGTCCTTCTCTTAAGTACTTCTTGGAAAAAAAACAGAATGAATAAATATAGTGTGATGCAAATAATGAGAAATCCCCAAGAACACTTCCAGTGTTACACAAGCCTGATGCCAATCTTCATGACACAATGACAGGCTTTGAAAATACAGGTAGCATACTTGCCCATCCGTGTTGCCTCCTACACCATGAGCAGAGGCCACAGTGTATACAGTGCTGCTAGGGTGCAGTGAGCCAAAGCAAGATCACAGGAAGTGATATAACACCCCCAAGGTTATTATATCAAAATTTAATCAAAGATTAACAGTAGAAAGACTGAGGAACAAAAACACATCCTGCTGGGAGGGAGGAAATCCTCCAGTTAGAAATTATGTCAAGCATGAGAGCCTTCCTCCCGGATGTCTGAGTTGTAGCTGTGTACACTCATCTTAATGGAAATAGAATTATTTCAAAACTCCAAAAACTGATTTTCAAACACAGTAAGAAGCCATCTCTTAATAAATTCAGAAAAAAAATTAAGTCCGGTAAATGGAATCTTCTGTGAAACCAAAATTAAACTATTGCTCATGTCATAGGTAATATTGAAAATAAAATTCCCTCCATCTCATCTAGAAATGCTAAAACCAGCTGCCCTGACCAGAACAACAGGAGGAAAATTAGAAACAAGAGGGATTGCAAATGGCAAATTTGAGTGACAACAAGCAGAAACTGTGGACAAACATTCTCCTTGATCCAGTGAAGAGAGAGGATTGTCTGTGTCAAGAATATTTTACATTATGACTATAGTCATTCTGATTACAGATCTATGTGGTGAGTGAACCTCATGAAAAACATGTAAAAAGAATAGATGTTGTTATATGTAGGTGGTGTATTACCATAGCTGCTTGAAAATAGAAGCTAGTCAACATGACTCTCCCAAGTCAAAGAAAATATTGCCTAATTAGAATACTGGTATATAAGTTATGAGAAGTTTTGTAATATCAAAAACATTAAAATACTAAGTATCCATTTTCACCATACTTATATTAATTTTTCTTTCTTCGTTAGACATAGAACTACTTTTGCAGTTTCAAGATTCTTTCTTTTTTCTTGGTAACGAGTTTAAGTCTGACTCTAAAATGTCCGTGTTCTTAGCAGTTTTAGGGTATTGTGAGGTTATCATATGTTATTTAACATATCTTTAGCATATAAGAATTAACAAATCTGAAAAGTCCCTGGGATTTGGATACGTGTCTTACTGTGAAGCAGCAGTCCTAAATTGTGAATATGTCCATATGTCTGTCTGGATCTGTTCTACTGACAAATCTTTTTTGAAATGCTTGTTGGTTTGGTCTCTCTGTGTCTTATCATACTTATTTGTGAGACACCGAGGATCCTTTGTAATATGACATTTAAGCTGTAATATCTTTTTCTGGACAGTATTCTGCTTTCCTTGACATTTTGTTTAGATTGTCTTGGTTTTTGTACTTTTATTGGTTTACAGCTTAAGAGGATATATGTCTACTGGCTTGTATCTCAATAGCCACATCTGTGGGTCTAGAGTGAGTCCTCTAAAGGCTAGCCTTCTGGGGTTCTTAGATGAATGCTGGGAGATTTCACCTACTACTGTTCTCTGTTAGACCTCAAGATACTGCGGCATCATCATTCAGAATTTACTGTGCAAAGACGTGAAGGGAGCTGTCTGTGGTGCTGAATGCCATTCCCTGTGCCGCTCTCTCCAGGCTCTTCAGCTGCCTCCGAGAAGTTGGTCTGTGATCCAAGGGCACCCACAGCTCTGGGCCCAGCTACGTCTCTAGGGTGTTTGATAAAGTACTCAGAGCATGAAGAAAAGTTACATGTTGTTCCCACGATGTCTTTTTCTTTACTCTCAAATTACAGCTGTTTCCCTTTGCCAAAATAGAGTTGATGATTTTGACTAAAAGTGCGTCTCATATTTTGTTCTAAGATCACGTGCTGTGAGGTAGTCAGCCTAACTCTATTCATTTGTTATTGTCCAGTCATTGTCTGAGTCTATTTAATTCCATATCACTGTCTATTGCCCTATCTAGAAACTGCAATCAGGGGGCAGTTCTACTTGTCCACTGGAGTAATGTTCCCTCTGCTCTGCTGTGCAGCAGAACTCTTCAGAGATTCTTTAGAGGGACAATAGTGCAGTTCAGATAATGCTTGGATGTTGCACATAACTTAGGGAAAGTAAACATTTCTTGTACCTTAGCCATAGGAAATCCTCCTTGGCCATCTCCTGTCTGTCATAGATTCATGTTACTTTTCACATTCATGTGACTAAATCCCTGACAAGAAGCAAGTAAAGGAGAGTTAAAATTTTACATGATTTAAATTCATCACAACAGAGAGAGCAGGTCAATATGATGAGGTCACTATTGATCCCTGTGCAGGCCAGTCAGAAATCAGAGCACAAAAAGGAAGTAGGGCCTAGTTATCAAAACCCTCTTCAGTGACCCGCTTCCTCTAGTGAGGTTCATCTGTGAAGGTAACACAAAGTTCCAAAACAGCACTACCCATTGGAGACCAAATACTCAGATGCAGGAGTCCACTGAGGATATTTCACATTGAAACTACAACACTCTGCATCATGTACCTTTATTAAGCTAGTACTTATCTATCATCTGTCAATCATCTATTATCTACCTGTGCATCTATTATACAGTCTATCTATCCATCTGTCTCCCATTATTTCTCCATTATCAGAAAATGGGATTCATTTAAAGAGAAATTGGTACTTTAGGTTCTGAGCACATAATCATGGTAGATAGTATAGTTTCCAGACCTGCTGAATCCTAATTGTGCATGTACATGTATGTATTCAATCTTTGTTTAATCAAACATTGCTTCATATAATTTTGATGCATATTTAATTATTTAGTGATCTTAATCACACTTCCATGTGAACAGTTCAGGTCTCATGACTATTTGCATCCCATATTTAAGTAAAAATCTATAATGTGAAATATTATAAAAAGTAAAACTTGGCAAGGATTTTTTTAAATGCATTATAGATTTTTGCCATGGTTCCTACTGTCAGCAATGTGGAGAGTCCCACACAGCATCTTTCTCTGTCCTCTGTGGAGAACTTTATGCTCCCTTCAATGTGCTCTGTAGTCAAGCATAAGGACATCACACATGAGCTTCAAATCCTCCCCTCTGTATCCTTTCTGGAATAATTTTAACATTTAAACAGGAAAGGGCTTAGAAGTGGCTGGCCATTTGTTTTTGTTAATAATGTTTTATTGGTGTTAGGTTATGTCCATTTGCATACATGTTGTCTATACCTGCATACTACAGTAGCAGACTGAGTTTTGGTAATATATTATGTATCAAATAAAATTTGCCTGAGGAAAAGAGGACAGAGCCAGCCACTAGATTAAACATAGAGGTCAGGTAGTCATGGCACACACCTTTAGTCCTAGCATTCCAAAGGCAGAGATCTGTCTTGGTCTCTGTGAGTTCAAAGCCACCCTGAACTACATGAGATTGATTCAGTCTAGGAGAGAAACAGAGCCAGGCAGTGGTGGCACACACCTTCAATCCCAGTACTTGGGAGTCACATGCCTTTTATCCCAGTACTTGAAGGAAGTGAAATGGCTGGTCAGAGAAAAGCATATAAGGCATGAGGAGACAGGAACTAAGCCTTTCGGTTGAGGACTCAGGGACTTTCAGTCAGAGGATTCATGGATTTGGCGAGGTGAAAAGTAGCTATGGCTTATTCCTTTATCTCTGATTTTTCAGCATTTATGTCAATATCTGGCTCTGAGTTTTTTATTATTAAGACCATTTTCAAAATTGTGCAATACTGAGTAATATTGATAAGTCAACAGGTATAATGCAGTGGCTACCTATGGAAATGCTCCTGGACTGCTTTTCTCAATTTGGAATCCTCTGACTCCCTAAAACAATTACAGAGGATGAGGATAGATTCTGTGCTTGATTCAACATCTAATCAAGAGCTAAAAATTGTAAGACAAGATTTAAAAAAAAAGCGGGTGGTGGGGGTGGCAATGATATTTGGTGATGGAAAATATTTTAGTGGTAAAGATATAGATAGCCCAAATCCAAAAACAAATACACAAAACTCATGTAAGTAGCATCCAAAAATAATTATAAAGTTATATTTTTTAACAAGTTACCATTTGGATCTACAAAGTAAAACCTGGTAGAAATGATGTGGAAATGGGTAATTCAACTAAAATGGAGAGAGAAGTAACAGGGAACCCCATAGGCTCTTCTGGCCTTTGTGTGTACCATCATATGTGGAGTGCCTATGTGGTGGCACACACACACACACACACACACACACACACACACACACACACACACACTAAATAAATAAATATAGACTATTTTTAAAAAGAGGTAATTTTGAAAACATTTTCTCTGCTGTGCTGTAGTTACCAGTATCCATATTAGATATGTAAGCAGTTCCTTTCTATGGTTCATTTCTTGCATATTTTTCTGGGGCTGTTCTTTATTCTTCCTTATAGTCTGGCACTCATGTCTGTGCTGTGGGCTCTCTCTGCAAAATGTGATCTGGAGGCAGATGAAGCTAAAAAGTGGGGGAGGGGCCACATGATGGCTCAGCAAACTCAGGCCCAGATGTGTCAAAGATGGGTCATAGGCACCTTTTTTTTTCTGGCTAAAGGAAATAGTACAGCTAAAACTTGGAGTGATAAAGAGAAAGCTACATTTCTTTTACACAGAGTGACAAAAATATTAAGGAAAAATGCAATTTTCAATGACAATGGAATACTTTTTCAGATGTATTTTAATTTTTATCTTCATCATTAATGTTTGATTTGTATGTGAAGTATGTACATGTTCATGTGTGTTTTTGTGCATGCATGTGCATGCAGATGCCTCTGGATATCAAAATCCAGGTTAATCACTCTCCAACCTAGTTTCTGAGACAGGGTGTCTCACTGAACTTGCTGCTCACTGGTTATCTAGGGTGACTAGACAGGGTGTCTCACTGAACTTGGTGCTCACTGGTTATCTAGGCTGATTAGACAGGGATTCTCCTGTCTCCACTTTTCTAGAACTAGGATTTTAGCAGCACACCAGTGTGCTCAACTTTTATATAAGTGTTGAGGGTCCAACTTTATGCTTCTGCAGCAAGCAATTTACAGTTAGTCTCCTTCTCAGCAACTCTTTTTCAGATTTGTTAGGGTGTAAGTGACATACAATTAATTTCAAACGATGAGAGTGTAGTAAAAGTTGATGAATGGTGATATGTACATACACACGCTAAACCATCATTGCAATCATCGTGATCAAATTACAGAGGATCTGCAAATTACTCATCATTTACATGGAGGTTTTTTTAAATTCCCTTCAGTCTTCAAGTATGCTGGCCCATGACAACAAATTTCTCATGGTGAACTTGGCTCTCATTTCCTAAATTTATATTTCAATAAAATTGTAAGCAAGCAACACTTTTCTATTATACCTTCTACCTATCAAGAGTTTTGAAATTTGCCAGTGTCCTTGAATCTCTCTATATTTTGTTGCTTTTCACTATTGAGTCGATTCTACAGAATATAAACACAAATTTTTATTTCTGACCACTTAGCACCAGTATTATTTATACTTTAGGGAAGACCCAGGAAGTCACCTGTGGGGAACATTTGCATGCCTTTGGCCAACACTTAGACTTGTAACTGAAGTACCTTTATGTGCCAAACCTTTCCAAGCTGTATTCTTTGACAACATTGTTTTCAAACTGTGGCCAACCATTCTTATCATCAGATTTTCAAATTTTAGTCAGTAATTGGGTATAGTTTTAGTTTAATATTCATTGATATTAATCATTATTTAACATTTGCTAATTGGTTAGTGTACTGACTCATTCATGTTCTTAATAATTGAAACAATATTTAGATTTATTATTGTTTATTTTAGGATTTTAATAAACTATATTTCAAGAAAATTGTCAGTTTTATTTCAGATGTCAAGTTTGTTGGCACAAATGTTTATAATTTTCAGTTTTTCATAGTAATTTGATTTCCCAGAGTTATTGCTTGTGATTTCTTCCAGTTCTGAAATCCCAGCATGTGTTTTCTTTTTATTTTATCAGCAGAGCTAGAAGTTTCGTGACGTTGGGGACTCATCAAAATACCAATTTTTGCCTCTGCTTACTCTCTGCTCTCTATTTATTTTATGTCATGTTTAAATTCTGCTACAAATTTTTGCTATTTCATTATTATTTTCATTATTTGTGTTTATTTTCCCCATTCTTTTGTAGCTTAGGGTTTAAATCTGAGTTTAGACTTTAGTTTTCTTCCCTAATATAAATATTTAAAACTGTAATTTTCTTTCCTGCTACTAACTTAGCATTTTGTATGAATATACTTTAGCATTAAGTTATTTTTTTCAAAGTCCCTTGTTACTTCATCTTTGACCTGTGAATTATTTTAATGTTTTTCTGTGATTTAGCATTTTAAAGTAACTTAACAGTTAAATATAATTTCATTTTTGTATTCATTTGAAGTGCATAATTTTTCTGACTTTTTCATGGGCAATACCCTATTCCAGTGACAGTATTACATACAATGGAAAGAAAGGAGTATTCAGTTATTTTGGATTAAGTGTCCTTCAAAGGTCAATCAGGTCAAGGTGATTATGTTTATCTTGTTGTTAGGACAACAGAGACAAATAGCTTAAACAAATGGCATTCATGTCTCACAGCTTTGCATGCTGGACAGGCTCAGAAAATGGTACCAGAATAGTTGGTCTACTGAATGCAGTAGAAATACTTTAGAGTAGTCCATCTTCTCTTTGTATCTCTTCAGGATGGAGCAGAGATCATTTCTCTTATGCTTTGTTTTGGTGTAGTAATTCCATCATGGGTACCCTATCCTATGAGATACTGTAAATATAATTACATACTAAATGATTCTTAAGCATATCATATCACATATGCATTTTAACTGTGATATTTGGTAGAGGACATGGACATTCAGTTTATAAAAGTACAGGTCACAACTCTGTGCTGTAACTCTGTTACAGAACAATTTCTTTTCTTTTTTTTATTATTTTATTTTATTTTACAATACTATTCAGTTCTACATAACAGCCACAGATTCCCTTGTTCTCCCCCTTCCTGCCCCTCTTCCCTTCCCCCCAGCCCACCCCCTCATTCCCACCTCTTCCAGAGCAAGGCCTCCCCCGAGGACTGAGATCGACCTGATAGACTCAGTCCAGGCAGGTCCAGTCCCCTCCTCCCAGATTGAGCCAAGCGTCCCTGCATAAGTCCCAGGTTTCAAACAGCTAACTCATGCAATGAGCCCAGGACCTGGTACCACTGCCTAGATGCCTCCCAAACAGATCAAGCCAATCAGCTGGCTCACCTATTCAGAGGGCCTGATTCAGGTGGGGGGGCCCCTCAGCCTTTGGTTCATAGTTCATGTATTTCCATTTGTTTGGCTATTTGTCCCTGTGCTTTATCCAACCTTGGTTTCAACCATGCTCGCTCATATAAACCCTCCTCTTTCTCGCTAATTAGACTCCCAGTGCTCCACCCGGGGCCTAGCCGGGGATCTCTGCATCCAGATTCCTCAGTCCTTGGATGGGGTTTCTGGCACTATTAGGGTGTTTGGCCATCCCATCACCAGAGTAGGTCAGTCCCGGCTGTCTCTCGGCCATTGCCAGCAGTCTTTTGTGGCGGTATCTTTGTGGATTCTACTCCTGGTTCCTTCAAAAGCTTTACACGTTGTGCTTTGAATTTCATTGTTAGTGATGATATTTAAGATATTTTTACTTTTCCTGATGAATCAATTTTCATTATTGAGAAATCTCTCTCTAGTTTTTGATAGTTTCTTTGTCAAGAACCTTATTTTATCTGATATCAAAACATCCCTTCATGGACTTTGTACTTGGTTACAATATGTTGAACTTGAAGGTCATATGCTCACATCTTATATAACAGTAGACAAGGAGCACATAGTCATGACATACTGCCACTATGAAAGCTAAAGGTTGAGAAATCCAGAGCCATTGTTAAAAGTAGCTTTTGAGTATATAAACATGCATAATTGGATGATATTATATGACTTTTTGTAGAGTGATGTGAAAAACATTAATTTACCCAAGATCCACTCAAGTCTAGTGTAGTGAACTTACTGGAGTTCCTTACATGAGTGAGTAACGATAAAGGCAGTGAATAGATGAAAAGCCCACCCCAGGAATGATTTTCAAAAGCTGCACCTCTGGTGCCCCCTACATGTCAAGCAGGAAGCTCTGCACTTTAGAAAGTTCCTTCTCCCTGGAAATCATTGCTGCTTGTTAGCCTTGGGTAGAGTAGGGGCCTTGTGAAACCTGTCAATTTCACCAGTTTCCTAAGTCCTGTTCATTTTATTTACTTCCTGAGTCACAAAGAGAAACCTTCCTGGAGAGACTGTTTCAATTTGGAAGCTGCATAACAAACAGCTTCATGTTTATAGTTTATTTCACTGTCCTCTTGCCTCAGTCTCACACATGCTGAGAGTACATGCATGGGGCACTGTGCCCATTGAACTCGTGGTGACTCTTTCAGGATACTTTGCTTAGGGAGTCAGAGGCCAGAACTACAGTGCCATGAAAGTGAGATGCTCCTAGGGGCTGTAATCTGATCATGACCATAAAATACGGTGGGTGACTTATTTCTGGAGCTAGTGATACAAGCAGGCATTATACAGAGTGACTAGAGCATTTTCAGTGGCTTGGAACAATTTTCATTTTCATTAGGGAAATAAAATATGTTACATATCCTGAATTATACTTAAAAGCATATGGGTATGTCATGGAGAAATAGTAAGTTCAAAAAGGCAGGAGGAAGGGTGGAGACTGGCATAGAACATCCTTTTAAACCTTAAAAGAAATGATTAGTTTTACTTTATGCCCCGGGGGGGGGATGTTTGCCATTTCCATTTATTTAGCTTCTAATTTTATAGTGATTTTATATGCATATATAATATGAGTTTAAATCTTTAGACTTTTTGTGTGGCCTAAAGGGGTTGCATGGACACACCCTAAAAATTACAGTCTACTGTGAATACTCTTGCCTACTCTTCATGACCTGGTTAGTGTGACCTTATGGCTGAAGACACCACAAACTCATGTCATCAAACATGGAGAAATTGAGCCAGTACCCAATTAAAAGCCTCACCTTTGCAGACTATCATTCATAGTGCTGCAAGGTACTGTACATGCTACTTAAGGGGAAAAATAACCATCAATTTCATGCAGCTACAAACTCAGTATGCAACAGTTGGGACATGCATGCAAGGTACACTGGGACAAATGGTGGCACAAATGTTATAGGAGTAACAAATACATTTTGATTGGATTTAATTTCAATTACATGACATAGAACTCACACCTGACACAGTTGGTGAGGTCATGAATCTGAGACTAGATGGGCCATAAGCTCTAGGGGAAAATCTATTACTATTATTCTATTAAAGAAACACAAATCATCCTGAGTGAGGTAACCCAGACTCAGAAAGACAAACATGGTATGTACTCACTCATTGGTGGATACTAGATGTAAAACAAAGGATGACTAGACTGCTACTCACAAGTCCAGGGAGGCTACTTAGGAAACAGGACCCTAAGAAAGACACAGGGATCGCCCAATGACAGAAAAATGGATGAGATCTACATGAGCAAACTGGATGTGAAGGGGGCAGGTAATGAAGGGCAAGGGTGGAAGCAAAGAGAGCTTAGGGGAGTGGGAGATCCTAGCTGGATCAAGAACAGAGAGGGAGAACAAGGAAAGAGAGACCATGATAAATGAAGACCCCATGGGAATAGGAAGAAACAAAGTGCCAGAGAGGTCCCCAGAAATCCACAAAGATACCTCTACAATAGACTACTGGCAATGGTCAAGAGAAAGCCCGAACTGACCTACTCTGGTGATCGGATGGCCAAACATCCTAACTGTTGTGGTAGAACTCTCATCCAATGACTGATGGAAGCAGATGCAGAGATCCACAGCCAGGCCCCAGGTCAAGCTCCAGGAGTCCAATCTGTGAGAAAGAGGAGGGATTGTATGAGCGAGAGTTGTTGAGACCATGATTAGAAAAAGCACAGGGACAAATAGCCAAACTAGTGGAAACACATGAACTATGAACCAATAGCTGAGGAGCCCCCAACTGCATCAGGTCCTCTGGATAAGTGAGACAGTTGATTAGCTTGAACTGTTTGGGAGGCCCCCAGGCAGTGGAGACAGGGCCTGTCGTTAGTGCATGAGGTGGCTTTTTGGAGCCTGCGGCCTATGCAGGGACACTTTTCTCAGCCTGAGTGAAGGGAGGAGAGGACTGGACCTGTCTCGACTGAATCTACCAGGCTAAGTTGAATCCCCAGGGGAGTCCTTGCCCTGGAGGAGATGGGAATGGGGCATAGGTTAGGGGAGGAGCAGGAGGAGGGAGGACAGGGGAATCTGTGGCTGATATGTAAAATTAAATTAAATTATAAGATAACAAAAAGAAACATAAGAACAAAATAATCCTTAATGATATATTGCTGTGTCATGAAACCCTCATCAGAAAAGTTTCTTCTTCCCTAAATATGGTATTTTTATCACATACCTTCCATCAAGACTCAGGGATCTCTGCAGAAGAGGATGCAGAATGACTATAAGAAGCACAGGTGGTGGATGACTCCAAAGAAACTCTTTTCCAGACAACAGGTCTGATGCATATATGAGTTCACAGAGACTCCGACAACATGAACAAGACCTGCACAAATTCAAGCTGACAATGTCCCAATGTGGAGAAGGGAGAGCTGGCACTAAATCCCAACACTAGCAATAGAAAGCTGCTTGCAGAGGAAAAATCAATTTTCTCCAGTGGAGATACACTGGGTATATCAACCATACTACAGGGCAGGCCTCATATTTTTATTTTTGGTAAAAAAAAAAGGAAGAAAAAAGGTGTAGAGGGTGAGAATCTGAGAAAAAGGATATAATCAAAATATATTGTACGATCGGCTGACATGCTTTTGCCATATATATATGCATATGTATGTATGTATTTGCATACATGAACACACAAGCACAGCACTTGCTGCATCTAGTGTGGTATAGAAGTTGATTATCTGAGATCATCTAAATTATCATCTTAGGCATCTTGAGCACCTGACACTAGAAGGAGTAAAAACTTTCATTTATCATACTATTTTCTACAAAATTCCCTAATAAAATTATCCAGCAGATATAGTTAAAAGTAAAAATGTGCAAACATTTAAAGCTGTTGTCCCCATCATGACTTACCTTAGGGTGACTAACACCCACAGAACTATGAATATGGGTAACAAATACTGCCCTCCTCTACAATTCATTATCTGAAGATGGCAATGGACAGAAAAACCTGGAAGCAAAGGACTGGCTTTTTCTATCAATGGTCTCATCAGTTATCATTAGACAGCCTACTAGATGTGGTGTCTCTAATGGGTCACAAAGGATGAACAGAAAATGACTGCACTGTAACCCATCTTGTTAATCTTGGACAACATAATGTGTTTATGTTTCCAGAGTCCGGAAATTAATTCATTCCTTC
The DNA here is from genome assembly GCF_049852395.1 of Peromyscus maniculatus bairdii. NCBI lineage: Eukaryota > Metazoa > Chordata > Mammalia > Rodentia > Cricetidae > Peromyscus > Peromyscus maniculatus. Next base: position 8,306,089 of record NC_134858.1, read on the forward strand.
ATCTGACTTGTTGAGATTCTAGGGACTGTCCTTAAAAAAGGAAAATCCAAGAATGAAGGGAATGGATGATTTGCCATAACATGGTACTAAAATGAAATATATTCCCTTATTCTTTTTCATTTTCTTTTATGTTGTTTCTTTCATTAACTTAGAGAAAAATACTTATAGCTTGTTTACTACATCTTAGACACTATGAAATTTTGATATTTTTCCATTTCAGTTGCACTGAGTCATTGATATTTTGCTATCTTTGCAAAAACTAAAGAGATTTGTAATGGACTCACAGACCTGGCACCTGATCTTGTTATGGGAAAACTGGTTTCTTCCCTGACTCACATCTAGGGAATTCACAACATAGAGCAAATTCTTTGTATTCATTTGTCATTTTAGTTCATTTTGACAGGGGACAATCTGACCAATCAAGACAAAGCCAGCCAGGTTAGTCGTCAATTAGAAATACCAAGAATTCTTGGTGTTAACGGTATCTTACAGGGATGCCTTATTTTGGAATGAATGTCTCAATTACTTTGTTTAGTTCCACAGAACTGTCTTTGTTCATATCTTACCAAACTGCTTCTTTTTCCAAAATGAAATTGAGAAGACTTCTACCTCAGTCATCATAGTGCCAGAATTGCTCTCAACTAGAAAAGCAAATTAAATAAGTGAAGTGACTTCCTCAGATACTGAGCATCACAACAGATAAAGCAGATTTGTGATCCCCGAGGGAAGTAAACAAATGAAGTGCAAGCTATCATTGTCCAGAGTCATTTCCTAGAGGCAGTTTGGAGTCACAGAGCAAGAAGGGACAGTCAGAGCTGGCTGTCTCAACGGATATGGGGGAATCACTGGATGCTAAAAAGCCAAACATTTCAATTTTGATATGAGCACTGAGGTGAAGAGAAAAGACTTTCTCCAAGAGCCTCGGAGATCTTTATGGAGGGAGTATGTTCATTTCTAGGCATTATCTGCATACAGATCTGAGATGTGCAAAATGAAATTGCTCACTGGGAAAGAAACACCAGGGATCAGAAATATACCAGCTTATTCTAGTAGTTCATGCAGTGCCAGGAATAGTTCATGTATCCTTCCTCCCACCTTTCAGAATAGACAGATCTCATTGTATTCTGGCAGAAGAGTGGGAACTTGAGAAAGAAATGTGGACATTGATATCTGCTTGGATGACAAGATGACTGAGCAAAGGAACTTAGCAGCAAGTCTGATGAGCAGAGTCTTATCTCAGAATCTACATAGTGGAAGAAGAGAACTAACTCCTAAGGGGTATCCTCTTATCTGGACATGTACACTGTGGCATCCATGCTCCTGCACACACACTTACATGATTAATTAATTAATATAAACAATTAAAAGAGTAACATATACAAGAGCGAATTAGCAGAGAAAGACTAAATGTCCTTCCCAACCTGGACTTCACACAGCAAAAACATATGCACAAAGAAAGCTTCTGATACACTTGAGTGAGACAATTGCTCATTATTTCAGTGGCCTAGAAAGATTCACGGCCCAGGACTCTGGAGCCATTTCCTTTGCTCAGCTTACTAGACCACTCCCAGGCTTGGGAGTGTTCTCCCTTTCTTAACAAGTGGCCTCTATTTCTGTCAATTTATGTGTCCTTGGTCCAATACTGCCTAGAACACAAACACCTAGAAAAGTTGTCAGGTGTTTAGGGACCTTTAACAATATGTGGGTAGACACTTCAAAGTGTTCACACCTTGCTCTGGGGTTAAATTCACTCTGATAAGTGCTGCTTCATATCTATTCTTACAAAGCAAACTTTAGTTTGAGCAAACGGCAATTGCCTTAAATATGAGCGAGAGTAAGTCCAATGAGCATTAATGCTATTTAGTCCCAGATCCCAGGAATGGCCACATCTAGACATCCAGGAGCCACTCAGAGCATATTATGTGAAATAGGTAGGGTTAAGTGCAGTAGAGACTTTCAGGAAATACCATAAACTGTAGTTTCCTTTGAGTTTTTGAAAATGTAACATATAATTTAACAAATAGTTTAGTATGTCTCCGTGTATATTGTATTTTATGGGCAAACACTTGGAAGTAATACAAGAATAAAATGTTATGAGCAAATTACAGGAGATAAAATAACAATCTGTTTAAATAGAAGGAAGTAAAAGGGGCTAGGATATAACAGCAAACAGAAATGGAAAACGAAGAATAAGATTGCTGATATAAACCTAATCAAGTCTAAAGAAAATAAAATTTCTAATAATTTATGAATATAATCACCAGACTTTTCCAGAACCACAAAATCAAACTAAGAAAACATTTTTGGATAGCCAGATAGACCAACTAAAGGCAAATTCTCACCACAAGAAGAGTACATGTTTTGGGGCTGGGAACATGGTTCAGGGGGTAAGCTGCTCAAGTCTTAGCATACAGAGAGACGCAGAATTAGGATTCCAGATGCCCACACAGGAGACTGACAGATTAGGGGTAACATAACCCCAGAAATGAGGAGACTGAGACAAGGGGACCTCACAGCATGCTTGGTTACTAAACCAGCCTAAACTGGCTAGTTCTGAATTCAGAGAGACTTCCGTAAATAGAGAGTGATGTAGGAAAAAATCCATTGTTAACTTTGGGTTTAAACACACATATACACAAATGATCATGCATAATCCAAAATATATACACTTGAGCATTTGTAAACACACATAAACATATGAATGCATATCACATATATGTGCAAAAGTAATAAAAGTAAATGTAGCAATAATAATAAAAGAAAGGCAGACAAGCAACATGAGCCTGGTGGTTGCCATGGGAAAGGTTTGAAGGAGGGTATCTGGTAGGAGCTGGAATGAGGAAAGTTTGGAGAGAGAGTGATATAATTCTCTTTCAACTAAAACATATTAACAACAAAATAAAAGAATAGTGAATGTTTAAACCATGAAAAGAGGTATACAATACCAATAAGAAGAAAAAAATGTTGAAAGAATATCTATATTAAGAGGAACAAAAACATAACAGGAATGTAGGGCTTTCAGATGAAGGAAAATCAGCTCTACCAGGAAAAGCATCTGGTAAATAAGCCATTGCAGCTGTCATCATTATCTTGCAATTACAATTTCACACAGCTCCAATGTAACACAGATACAAAATCCCAGCCAGGTGTAAAACATGTTAGCATGTGCTAACTAACAACTGAAGAGACTGTCATTCCACACCATGGCTGGATACTCTAGCATACTTGTAAGGTGACAGAGAAATCCCACACCCTGCTGTATATTTATAATGTACCTCTAAGAAGATAGAGCAAACAATATCTCATTGGAGACCAAGAATATTGCCAGCAAAATTAATCCACTGGACCAAGCTGGCGCATATGCACATTCTTTGAAGTGAAACCAAACACTCTTTTCTTATGTAAATAAAGAACATGCATAAAAAGTGACTGTGTTTGTTCCTTTTTTGTTCTTAGGACCAAGTATATGGCAAAAAGCAAGATCAGGTGTAGCACAAATTCTAATTGGACTTAATAATAAAAACCCAGAGATATCAGGGTGAAAGCTAAAAGATCAGAGAAGTAGAGCAGCTAGCTACTAGACTTCTTACCTCTAGGAACCCTCAGACTGAAGGGGGCTGAGCTCTTGTCTCCTCTCACCTTTTTTTACGGTCTCCACCTCCCTAGTGCTGGGATTAAAGGCATGAGTTTCCACTGCCTGGCTGTTTCATTTTTAAATTGGATCAATCTCATGTAGCCCAGGGTGACCTTGAACTCCTGATCATCCTGTGTCCTCCTTCCAAGTACTGGGATTGAAGGTGTGTGCCACCACTGCCTGGCCTGTATGGTTAACTAGTGGCTAGCTCTGCCCTCTGATCTCCAAGCAAGCTTTATTTGTTAGAGCACAAACAAAATATCACACTATCAGGAAGGAGGTCTGTGCTTTGGCTCGATGTTTGAAAGCATGCAGTCCATCATGGCAGTGAAGGCATGACAGCAGGAGAGAATACACAGGTCACTTTGTACTTGCAGTGAGGAAGCAGAGGTGAACATTAAGTAGAGCCTGGTGATCAAACCCCTAACCTTGCCCCTGTGAGTTACTTCCATCAGCAGGTTAATCCTGCTTGAATGTTCTATCCTCTTCCAAAAGATCACCATCAGCTGGGACAAGGTATACAAACGTGTGCATATGGGAGATATTTCACACTCAAATCACAACAGTAGCCACATAGCAAATATGTTTTCACAAAATCTGTTTTTATAAACTTTCAGAGCTCAGAATTTACAGCATCTTCTCTGAATTGAAATAGAAAATAATAATAATAAAAAAACACAAGTGATTTCCCCTCCAAATTACTAATTTGGCTGTGCACGAGCTCACAGGTCAGTAGAAACCTCAGTGCATGTATTTGGACCAAAGTAATAGTAGAAATACATCAAAAGCTTCTAGAATAGAAGTCAACTTTTTCAATGATTGTACATGTCAAACAGCCAATCTCTCCTGCTGATTCCAACTAAGAATTCAAGAGGGGAAAGAAATAAAAGCTAGCTGTATGAGGATGGTAAAAATAAATAAAAGCAGCAGATGGTGAAGCCGAAACAACACCTGGAGAGGTTTAAGAATATCAGAAATGTTAGCTATCTGAAGAACATTTTTCTTCCTGAATGTTACAAAAAGAATAACAGTAAAATCACAATTGTTTGAGAAAATACCACAAAAAGCAATGTTTATTTACAGTATACTTCTGTGTGACTCAACATTTAACTGTAAGAACATCATTTGCCGGGCGTTGGTGGCGCACGCCTTTAATCCCAGCACTCGGGAGGCAGAGGCAGGCGGATCTCTGTGAGTTCGAGGCCAGCCTGGGCTACCAAGTGAGCTCCAGGAAAGGCGCAAAGCTACACAGAGAAACTCTGTCTCGAAAAAACCAAAAAAAAAAAAAAAGAACATCATGTATGGTTTATAAATATGTAAATACAATACTTAGGATCATGGTCATATGAAAGATGGGAGAGAAATCTAAACAGAAGTGTTCTGTATTTTATGAGGTGGCACACTATTAATTATTAACAATTAATTAACTATTGTTAACAAACTTGTTATTATATGATACTATCATATAATCACTAAAAACTTACAGAAAATATTGATGAATGATAGTAAAATATGGCTGCAACACTTCTTAGAAATACTAAATTTCTCAGAACTGACAGCTCATAACTGTTTCTCACTAGCACTTAGCATCGGAGTGAGGCTAACATCATTTAAGGAACCCAAAAGTGGTCAAGAAAGGAAAGATAAGGGAATGAAAATAGAAAGTACAGTCATAAATAAAGCAATGAAAATGAAAACTAAAACAATACAGTTCAAAAGCCAATCTTTGACTTATTTCTTTGACTGCTATTTGTCTAAAGTCACCTAGTAAAATGAAGATATTAATAAGGATGATAAAAACAACAGATTTCTGTTTTGTATAAAAGATAAAAATTTAAACAAAAAATATATTGTAAGTAAATGTACAGAAACAAAGTACTTTGTAGAGTAAGTGTATGGAGATGAGTGGCTTTGTTAACATTGGAAAATAGATTTTAAATCTATGTTGAAATAAACAATTAGTTAAGATGAATAGAGACATCGCTAATGTTTAAAGAGTTACAACATTAGGAAAAAGACACATTCATAATAGAAATCCTTAGTAATAATAGAAAATTTGAATAAATTAAGTTTAAAAATAGATAGGGATAATTTAATTACCATAATAAGAAATTTAATTCATTTTCTCACTAATAGAAAACCCAGTCAAAAATCAAGAAATCCAGTGATAATCTTAACACCACTAACTTTGGTTTTGGTCTATTTGGTATTTTTAGAACACTCCTTTCAAAATTCACAGAACAAATATTCTTTCAAACACACATAGAGCATTGATAGTACAGGCCATTTCAGGCCATATAAGCTTTGATGAATGCTAATGTTAATATTACCTAGAGTATGTTCTCTTAACAAGAAAAACTTGAAAATGAATCTGATAAAAAAATAAGTTCATTGGGAACCACAAACACTTGGTTTTAAGCAGTGCCCTGGGGTGTTTTCCATGGTTAGTGTGGCTATTGTGTTGAAAATATGCTTCAGTTGGGGTGTAAGGAAGAAAGCTACTCTAATGGTGTAGTTCACATGCTGTGCTAGCTCCAGTTTAGATAATGGCAGTTGAATAGAGCTTGATTTTATGAATAAAAATCCAGGCTTTATATGGCCTAGAATTTCAGCTCAGAGTGAGGAAGGGATTGATCTAAAACTCTAAACTTTAGATGTGAGTAACCCAGCTTCAGGTGAGTAACTCAGGGCTTCATTATGTTGAGACCTCTGAGAGTGGCAAGACCTTTCAGTTTGAACCAGTAAGCCAAGGCTTTGGGTTTAGACATACTGAGTTTAGGACCCCTTTGAGACTTGGACAGTGATAAAGGACACACGTGTTTAAAGATATTTCCCAAAATGTTATACATGACTTATGAACAGAGAATGTGTATCAAATAGCAGTAAATGAATTAACCCTTGTAGGGATAGAGGTAGAGACGTAGTTGGAATTACATAAAAATATGACTATTATCCTGCATGCAATACACTGCTTGGCGGTGGTTTTCTGTTACCATAGCAAAGTCATTTCTTCTTTGAGACTAGTGTACTTGCTGTCTGTTAGAGGAATGGTCCTAGAGAGCTCACAGCATTGCTAGGACCAATCTTCCTGAAACTTCTTCCCTGTCCAACATACAGGGAGAGTCTAAATACTTATCTATCTGTCTAACATCTATCGATCTCTGTATCTATCATCTGTCATTTAATCTATTATTTATCTATCATCTATTGTTTGTCTACCTATCTATCATCTATCTGCCATCTATTTATTTATTGTCTATGTAACCATCTTTTTATCATCTACCTTTTCTATCATCTATCCTTCTGCCATCTATCTATCTATCTATCTATCTATCTATCTATCTATCTATCATCTATCTACTTATCTATTTATCATCTATCATCTATCTATCTGTCTATCTATCTATCTATTTATCATTTATCCATTCATTATCCCTTCTTCTGGAATACAAAAATGCTTTAAGATAATAGACCCCCAAAATACAGGCAAATCAGAAACAAACACCACATTTGCTCTGATAAGTCTACTGAGATTCTGGCAAATTCTACAGAGTATGGTGTTTTGAAAAAGAATGTCCCCCTTAGACATATATATTTGAATGCTTAGTCATCAGGGAGTGGCACTACTTAGAAGGATTAGGAGGTACGGCCTTGTTGTAGTAGGTATGGCATTGTTGGAAGAAGTGTTTCACTAAGGATGGATTTTAAGGTTTCAGAAGTTCATTCTCTCTTCCTACCGTCTGTGGATCTGGATATGGAACTCTCAGTTACTTCTTCAGCACTGTGTCTATCTGCATGCATGCTGTTGTGTTCCCTTCCATGATGACAGTGGATAAAACCTCTGATACTACAAGTAAAACACAATTAAATCCTTTCTTTTTTATGAGTTGCGTTGGTCATGGTGTCTCTTCATAGCAATAAAATTCCGACTGAGACAGAGAGCCTGTTTTATGAAGAAAGACTATAGCCAATTTCTCACCATATGAAGATGCTAATTGTGGAAGATCAACTCATTTAAATGGAGAAGATTCACCAGTTATTCTTTGTAGACAACATTACTAACAGGAAGAAACAGGATGTTTCCACAGATGTGAACACACTAGCTAGATATATTGGTATTTTGATCTGGAAATCCCCAGCCATTTTCTCATGCTTGGTTTTGGCTTGTTTTTTAATAGGATTCATTTCATTCTTGGTGACACAATGCTGCTTCAGCAAGAGGCAATCACTTATCAGGCAAATTAAATTCCTACTCATTTTCTGTACAATAACTCAAAAGCATGAGCATCTGTGCTTTGGGATTCTGGGAGACTTTACTACAAATCAGGAAAAAAACCTTTTATCTATGTGCAATACATTTTGTTGAATACTAAAATATTTAAATGATGATAGGGTTCATTTCAGCTCTAAAACACTTAAGGGTATATTAGGAATAAACAAATGTCTCTCATTTCAATTATCAGTTACATATTGAATTTTTTCTATCAAGAGAAAAGCAAATTCTTTAAATTATTTCAACTTTGATTTCCTTTGCCTCTGTCTCTGCAGATGATTACTACAGCAAGCTAACCACTATGACATGTACTGCTTGGCTATTTCTTTATATGCATAGTACAATATATAAAATAGGTGGATCAATTATAGGATGTAAAGAAAAGCAAGCACAGGATTGTTTTATGATAGTTGTTAGGGCTAATTGTTTACTGAAATCCACAAATGAGTACCCACCGTACAGCAGGGCTTTGTTACATTGAGGAAGGGATCCATTATCACAGACTTTACAGAAGGAAGGGTCCTGCTCTTGGGATATGTGCTACTAGAATTCAAAACCAAAACTCCTTGATGTCGTTGCAGGAGCACATTTGAGTATGGACCAGCCACTCTACTCTAGTTTCTTGTGCTTTTGTTCAATGGACTGCACAGGCAAACAAAGGTAGCTGCAGTAGAGGACAGTTTATTAAAGCAGAAATACATAAGGTCCTGGAGCTGTGCCAGAATGGGCCAGAGTGGGCCAGTGGTCTGGCTCCAAGACATCGAAAAAAGAAAGATGCATGGCTAGGTAAGCTTCCACCTATCATTTGCATAGTGCTTTCCTCTCCTGAGTTTCTATATGGCAGACTTTTCCATCAGGCTCCCTTTCTTGAATGAAGCCCAGGAAGGCTTCCTCACTGTCCTTTTGCTTCATTGTGGTGTTAGGACATTTATGTAGTGTTCAGTTTTTCTCCCTATATCATTACTCACATATGAAAATTTCCCTCAGACCTTTTAAAGCTATTTTTCCTTCAGGGGAATTTGAGCTTTTGCTGATAGCAGCACTTTGCTGGTTATCTTGTTTTGTGTTCTTCCTCCTCCCTTCCAATGGTTTCAGAATGGCATAGCTTACCCACATTCCAAGTTTCATGTGTTTGAACTGAACTCAAATGTCTTCAAACTAAGGCGGCGAGATGGATATATTGGCAGGATTCATTCAGGGAAATGATCTGTAAGATCTTTCCTGTTAGCTTCAGAAGCTGTGTTCCACATTCACAGTTATGCTTTCCTTTGTGTGTTGAAAGCACTTGTTGTAATGTTAGTCTTATTTGTATTTTATAAACAGGAAATATAATAATATTCATTGATGGGGTTGGGGATTTAGCTCAGTGGCAGAGCACTTGCCTAGCAAGCACAAGGCCCTGGGTTCGATCCTCAGCTCCAAAATATAATAAAATATTCATTGATAAGGAGAGTTTCAGTCCAAACTAAGCACTGTGTGGATGTAAGCTAGGATGAGCAGAAGTGGCGCTCAGTCTTGGTTCCAAGCCACATGCTGTTCTTCTAATACTGAGTGTTTGTAAATGTTTCTGTGAATGGATATGTTTAACTATTTGTTTCAATGGTGATTCAGATATTGTAAATGAATGTATTTGTGTGTGCTTAGTGATCATTCTCGTGGCTGGAGTCTTTGGCTCTGCCCTGATGGAATCATGGGTAGATAATGAAAAGCTCCCCCAGGGTGGTCTTTGGAAGCTCCTGTTTGCCCGTGTGACAAAAATTAGTGACAGCACAGACCAGAAGGATCACTGGTGTGGGATGTAGCGCCCTCTCGTGGTGAGGTTCTCATGCGGGCCCTGTGAACTACAGCCCTTAGCTCCCTGTGTGTTACAGGCCCTGTAGACCAAGGATGTCACGATTGCTTAGGACTCAGTAGCAGCTCGTATTGTAGTTTTTGTACATCATTAGCTGTTCCTGGGATTCTCAGGCTTTTGTAATAGCTCCTGGTCTGAGGTGTTGGAGGCTTTTGAAGTCTCGGCAGCTCTCTGGAAGCCTTCCAGGAATATTCTTTGTGGTTTCTCTTCTCTGCCTCTAACTTCCTCTCACTCTTCAGCCTTAGCTCGGTCTTCTCCCTCCTTCCGCCATCCCTCTTGCTCCTGACCTACATCTCCTTCCGCTTTGTGAAGCTGCTCAGCCTTCAGCCCTCAGGCAGTCACTTGCCTTCCCACTTCCATAGCTTGGCCTTGCTATGGCTCAGCTGTCACTAATGCTTCCCGCCAGCCCAGCCTGCACTGCTAGAGGAACAAGAAAAGATCCTTTAAAGAAGCCTTTGACTGCAGCACTAGACAGGTCAGCACTGAAAGGCGCCTTCCTCCAAGGGACTGCTTACCCAGCCAGAAAAGAAGGTGACCTATCACCACATATCACATGCAAATGAAGACTTGTGTTGCACCAATCACAGTCATAACCCAAGTAATTGCAGGCTTTCTTCTAAGCCACCCAGTGGCCTACATGGGAATGCTTTCAGAGTCGTGTGCCATCCCCTGGAAGCTGGTGACAATGAAAACCACAGGACACAGTTGAAAACAGTCCTGGCTCTGTCTGCACCTTCAGGGTCTGCCGATAATCAGCTAAAACCTTACATAATTTTCTTTTCAAGGTTCCTGTCAGAGTTAAAAATTCATTAGCAGGCAGGTGTGGGGCTTTATGTAGCTAGCGTTTTCTGGTCCTGCCTGGCCCAGGGTTAGGACAAATCTCTCTCACCTGCCAGTTCCGCAGTTGCTCAGACCCAACTAAGTAAACACACAGAGACTTATATTATTTATAAACTGTATGGCCGTGACAGGATTCTTGTTATCTAGTTCTTCTATCTTAAATTAACCCATTTCTATTCATCTATACTTTGCCACGTGGCTCGTGTACTTTACATCTCACTTGTCATGGCAGCAGCTGGCAGCATCTCTCTGACTCAGCCTTCCACTTCCCACAATTCTCCTGTCTCGTTGTCCCACCTATACTTCCTGCCTGGCTACTGGCCAATCAGTGTTTTATTTATTAACCAATCAGAGCAACAAATTTAACATACAGAACATCCCACAGCACTTCCCCTTTTTATTTTATTTCCCAGTTTTGAAAATTACCACCATCATGGACTCCCACCCCCCAACCTTCTCTTACATCTTTTCCACAATGGTTCCTGGCAGTAGCTCCACACATTCCCTACCTTTCCTGACTATGGCCCTTTTTGTGCCTACTCATCAGCCTGAGTGTGACAGGTAGTTGTGACCCTTCAACCTTCGAGGAGGACTTGAGCCTCCTGGGAGGTGGGCAGAGTGCCTCATCAGCGCTCATCATCCGGCCCACTCTACTGCTCTTTAGTTATGCTTGCTCTTACTTGTCTTTAGGATTTTTAACTGCAGAGAGACATTTGATTGTAAAGGCTGCTGAGTTAAACCAATATATTTATATGTATATTTTAAAGGTACCTTGACTTCAAAATTTGGATATAAGGATATGTTGCTTTGGAAAGAAGGCTTTGCTTTTGTTTCCACAGAAAGCAAGAGACTATGGATTTGTTGCAGATTAATATACATCAGGTTTAACCAGCCAAGAACCCCTGAAAGGTCTCCGATGACACCATGTCCCAGATGATCCAACATCCAGAACAGTTTCAAGGCAACTGACTCAGACAATACAGCTTCACAGACTACCCCATAATCCTAAAATTTTCTTTGTGTCCCTATAAGGTACAGCGACCCTCCACCAGGAAGTAGTAAGAGAAACTATGTCTAAATTCCCAAATATACCAAGATGGCTTTGGAGATGGAATTGGCTCACTCCTTCTCTAAACCCAGGCATATTGCTAAAAGAAAAGGTTAAGAGATTCTTGTGTCCCATATCAGAAGAGCCATCTGGTGTGGGACAGAGAAAAACCAATATTTTTATTTAAAACAGGTTGATTTTAAATGTAATCTCTTTCTAAAGAAGAAAAGGAAATATGATATAGATATTATAGGATGAAAGGGTAGATTACTGAATCTACTTTTAAAGAGCAACTTGCTTAAAATATTTACATTGCTATGGATTTTAGTTTATTGATACAAGTTTAAAGTTAATTTTGTTATACTGTATATATATATTTCTATTCTCATTTGAGGTATTATGTTTATGTAACTCATTTAGATTGTAATGGATAATTAAGAAATACAGATTATTAATTAGTCTTCTATGATAGTCAAACTTGTAGCATGTTAGATAAGTTTTCTAGGTATACATAAATATATTTCAGATAGACATGTAATCTTCAAATACTTCAAATATCTACAGAATATGGCATTTAAAATATTTTTAAAAAATATAGACTTTCTGGACAATGAGACATGTTTACTCCTGGCAGCACCGATTTACTTCAGAGAGGAGGATGGGCATCGAAAACACTCTATATAGAGTTTGTCTTCTTCTTGGCAAAAAAATAGCCATTTGGGCAAGAAACTGTTCTTGCCTGAACTGTTTGATTGACTAGACATGCAGGACCCATGGGAAGGTGACCACTGAACTTTGCTTGAAAAAACAGTCCTTCAGGTTCCTGCTTCACAGAGGAAACTGCCAGACATTCTACAGGACACAGAGAAAAGTGACTGAGGGACTCTAGACCTGTGGGCTGAAGACAGATGCCCCGACTTTACAGAGGAACTTTGGATGACTGTCCAGGCTGCCAGCTGTCTCTGTTACTCTTGCAAGACTCCCAAATATTGCTTGCATCCTTTTCCTGTTTCTCAGGTAATAGTATACCTTTCTGGGGTCTTTAATGTAGTTGAAGACTAGATAGTTATAATTTTCCTTAGCTATGATAAAAGATAAGTTAGATATAAAACCTTAGATTCACAAATATAGGATAGATAGGATATCTTCTTTAATTTTGCCAAATACAAATAGACTAGATATTATAAATAGACTAGATATTGTAACTGCAATTCTTGTCTGATAATTGTTTTGTTATATGTAATTTTACTTTGTGAAAGTTAAAACCTTCCTTTTTGAGAAAAAAAAAGTAAAGGGAAAGTGCTGTGGAGATCGCTCTGTATAAATAAAATGCTGATCAGCTAGTAGCGAGGCAGGAAGTATAGGTGGGACAAGCAGAGAAGAGAATTCTGGGAAGTGGAAAGCTGAGGCACAAGGACGCTGCCAGTCGCTGCCATGAGAAGATATGAAGATACCAGTAAGTCATGAACCACGTGGCAACTTATAGATTAATAGAAATGGGTTAATTTAAGATATAAGAACAGCTAGCAAGAAGCCTGAGACATTAGGCCAAACAGTTTAAGTGATATAAGTCTCTGTGTGTTTACTTAGTTGGGTCTGAGCAGCTGTGGGACTGGTAGGTAAGAAAGATTTGTCCTTACTGTGGGCCAGGCAGGACCAGGAAAACTCTAGCTACATGTATGCCCCCTGTGTTAATCACTGCTCTATTGCTGTGAAGAGACAGGACCAGAGAAGCTCAACTAAAGGAAAACATTTAAATTGGGGGCCTCTGTACAGTTTCAGAAGCTTGGCCATTATCATCATGGCAGGGAACATGACAGTAGGCATTGCATGCATGGTGCTAGAGAAGTCATTGAGAGCTCCATACATCCTGATCCACAGGCAGAGGGAGAGAGGGAGGGGGAGAGGAAGAGGAGAGAGAGAGAGAGAGAGAGAGAGAGAGAGAGAGAGAGAGAGAGAGAGAGAGAGAGAGAGGATCTGGATGGGCTTTTGAAAGCTCAGAGCCCACCCCAGTGACACACTTCCTCTAACAAGGCCATACCTCCTGATCCTTCTAATCCTTTCAATGAGTTCCAATCCCTGTCGACTAAGGATTAAAATACACAAATCTATGGAAGCCATTCTTATTCAAACTGCCATATCCACATATTCTCTCCATATTGCTTTCACTGTGTTTGCGAGTGTTTTCTCAGCCACTATGAATATGACAGGTACTCTCTTATGTCCAGGTGACATTGTGTCCTTGGAGTCATGCCCTGGCTCTGGCTCTTATAGTCTTTCTGTGCCTTGGGTGGAGAGTATATGATAAAGATGCCCATTTTTTGCTCTGAGAATCCTTCAGTCTCTTATTCTATGCACTTTGACAAGTTGTGGATTTATATATTAATCACTGTCTACTGCAAATAGAAACTTCTCTGATGAGGATGGAGAGTTACATTAATCTATGGCTACAACTATAAGTTGGTAGGAGTGGGCTTAATATTCATTTAACATTAAGATAGTAGTATGTTTCTCCCTATGCTTATAGTCTGTCTAGCCATAGGTTCCCATAAAAGCATGTGCATATAGAAAGAAGAAAAACTGTAGCTGTTTTTGAAGTCAGTATGCCCAAATACCTGTCTGAAATGTCTTAGAATTATATGTGATTGACATGTACAAAACCAACAATGAGATCATGGTTACTTAAGCACTGTTCTCAGCTGGCATGGATGCCATAAATCACATTGGATTCAAAGGCTATACACTCCCTGGTAAGTGGTATAGGTAACTATTAAAGGTTAAATGTTGGTGTTAACCTAATTGGTTTGCAGTTTTTAACTTCTATTTTAAACTTTTCATTCTTGCTTTTATTTGATGGTTCTATGGTTCTGATTCCAAAAAGGGAACAAGGAAAGCAGCTAATCTTAGTTACTTGAAGCAGGCAAGAGTTTGAGATAATCGACAACAATAGAGTGACCAGGAGGGTAAAAGTGAGGGACACCCTTCACAAAGGGAACACCCTCACAAGCAGATCTGAGTGTGCGAGGCACACAAAGAAACACCAGTGTGTAATAACCACCTCCTGGTTGCTTTTTTGGCCTACTCTGTTAACGGGCTTCCAGGGAACATACTACCTGTTATATTTGTTTGGTCATTTTTATTTTATTTTATTGTTGCTGTTATTTTTTCAGTTCCTCTGGGTTGGCCTTTCTTTTGTAGCAATTCTCAATCAGTTACATCTTCAGTATTCCATTTCCCCAGGGTATAATATCTAAATTATTCTCTCTTCTAAAGCCTGTCTCTTTGCTGAGATTACAGTGCCCATTTTTATCTTTATATTTATGTTAGCCCTGACATCTTTCAGTTTCTGAAAAATAAAATTCAGTGTCAATTTTATGTCCCATCTGTTTGTCTTAAATGCTCATAAAATTTACCATAAATTGAGAAGTCTTACCAGCGGCCACTTTTCAAGGCACAGCTTAAGTATAACCTCTTTATCATCCCTCCTTCTGTCATGACTGAACAGGCTTCTCTCCCTGCTAAAGATTTTTACCCACCCCGGCTTTCAGTCATGGCTCTTGTCACAGCCTTGCCATTTCTTCTGCATCAGGTTTCCTCCCTGGGGGACAAGAACCAGTGAGTCCAACACCGGTGCATTCTAACAAATGAATCCGTGTCTGTCTAAACTCACCTGTGATCAACACAAAGCAGCTTCTAAAGGATAACTTTATTTCATTTGTTCCTAGATGTATAAAAGAATTTACAAACACACAGATTATAGGCTCTTTTCCGACTTTCCTGTTTGAAACACTGTTATTGACCATAGCATGTTAGTTTGAAAGAGTTTTAATCAATGATAATTTTTCACAGGTTGAGGCAGTAGGATTCACAGCTTCTCAAGGCACAAATATGTAACATCCATTATGTCAGTTTTCCTGGTATGGTGACTACAAAATTTCAAATACTGGATGTGGTTCTAATCAAATATTAACATGGAGATATAATAATAATAATAATAATAATAATAATAATAATAATAATAATAATAGATCAAAATAGTAAAGAGCAATTGAGAAGGATGTAGGCACTTCAGAAGACTATATAGAAAGGGCAATTATGTTAGAAGAATCATGTTTTTTAAAGCACTAGAGAGAGGTGAAAGCAATGAGGAACTAATGGATGAAATTTCAAGGAAAGAGAAGTGCTCTGGCTTGCTTCCCTGCATCCCATTTGTTCCAGCACCCCTCTCAATTGTCCCTGCAGACTAAGGAGGAGATTGGGATAGGAGAGAGGGCAAGGAAATGATTCTTATGAATGGCCTTCCCACTGAACAGCTGCTGTGTTTGGATGCCTCATAGGAACCAAGTGCATGGAATTTTATAGGTAGTGTGATATAACTGTATACTTTGTGTGTGTGTGTGTGTGTTGCATCAAAATTCAGGAACATTTAAAATATACATTATAAAACCCTGAATACTCATGAAGAAATGAAAATCTGTATATAGAAAGTTGATGGAATGAGTATGCAGAGTGTATATTTGAAAATGATCTTTTGCGTCCCGAGGAAAAACAATGTCAAGCCTCAAATCCCATATCCAGCAAGCTAAACAAAAGAAAACATTTTATGATATATAGAAACTCTAAAAAATATATGTTAGGAAATGGTAAAACAAGAAAATTTATTCCATAAGAATTGGATAGAACAATATGATGTTGACTGGAGGTGGAATTTCTATGTATGATGAAGTGCATGGGTTGTTAATTCTATGAATGATTCGGGTAGGCAATAACACATACATATACCACGTGCACTTCCCATGTGTCTATTTAGATATACATACCACACAGAAACACAAACCCACATGTAGACAATATATATGCATCATACACACATGTGTACCACATGTACACATACACTATACACACATGAACCAAACAACAGATACACACACATGCACACACATCATATACACATCACAGCCACGTACATACAAATATACCCACATGCAACATGAACATATAAACCCCACCTGTAGATGCATACACATACAAATCATATACACACCACACATGCATATGTACACACACACACATTCATATGCACACAGCGTGTACTTGTGAAGCTCATACACAGGTGCACATACACAAACACACATGCACATACACACTCATACACATGGCATGCACATATGAGCTCCACACACAGATGCACACACACACACACACACACACACACACACACACACACACACACAAATCTTCTTGAGAAATATTGCAGGTTTCTATTGGTTTTCTGAATGTATATTTGTGCTCATAAATATTCCATGTATAAATAAATAATCTTAGCCCAGAAGTGGGAAAATTTGATCTCTGTGAGGGTTCCTGATCTTTATCTTGCTGCAAGATGCTAAAACTCATGTATTATCCAAGGAAGGGCTGGTTGTGTGAATGAAAATCTATGCCAGCACTGTAAATGCTCAGTTCAACACTGTATACATATGTAATGTTAATATGCACATGCATATTCAGTATTCTAAACAATAATGAGACACTGGCATTTACAACACTATGGACTGACTTAGAGGTTACTAGATCACATAAAATAAGCCAGTCACAAAAAGGTAACTGTAATATCTCACACATGAAGCCTAAACTATTCCAAAGAATGTACACAAACATCAGCAACATAGTTACCAGTGTATTAGTTATGGTAAGACAATGCTTGACAAAATCAACTTAAGGATAGAGTGTTAATTCTGGCTCATAGTTGAAGGGCATGGTCTATCATCAAAGTATCAGGAGTTTGAAGTGGCTGGTCATATCAAACTGTGAAGAAGCAGTGTGACGAATGCAAGTCTTAATTTCCTCTCTTTAGCTATCCTGGGATCACAGCACCATGTGCAAGGTTGTCACTAGAAGTAAGAGTAAGTCTCCTGTCTCATGTAATCTAGTCTGGATCCTGTCAAGTCAACAATGTTAATCATTGCATGAGGGGCAGAGATTGGAGTAACTGAGTTGAAGTCTGGAAATATTGCCAGTATTAGTTACAAAGAAATGAATTCTGAACTAGAGCTGCAATGGGCAACCTGCTCTGGAGATAAATGATAATACATCACATACTTGAAACTTTTTAAAGAAAAGAGACATCTGTAACTTTTCCTCTCAAAAGTGAGAATGTAAAGTTAACTAACTGGATTACATAGGCACTCTGCAATATAAATATTTCAGAACATCAAGTTGTAAATCTCATACATATATTATTTATTTACTACATATCAAGAATACTACAGTAGCACCGGGCAGTGGTGGTGCACACCTTTAATCCCAGCACTCGGGAGGCAGAGCCAGGAGGATCTCTGCAAGTTCAAGGCCAGCCTGAGCTACCAAGTGAGTTCCAGGAAAGGGGCAAAGCTACACAGAGAAACCCTGTCTCGAAAAACAAGAAACAAACAAACAAACAAAAAAAAAAGAATACTACAGTAGAGCTTATTTGCTTCTATAATAATTATTTAAATAAAGAATATACACATTATGCTATTCATAATAGCAACCACCATCTTAACAACCTTAATCACTATGAGAGCCTCTGTAGACATTTCTTCTGGAGAATATAGTGGAGTTAAGAATTTAACTAGTTTGTCCATGGTTCCTCTTGATTGTATGAATATTTACACTGCCAAGGCTTAAATTTACCCAAGTTAATCAACAAATGTGATCCAATTTCAATCAAAAGATGTGCAAAGTATTGTGTGGCTTTTTACTTGTAAAGCTAATTCTAACATTTAGGATTTTGTTCTATAATTAAATATTCTTAAATGTATATTCATAATATATTACTGTTTTAATACCTGATATGTTCTTAATATTCTTATATAGTGAACAATAAGGAGAGGTAAAATGAAAGGCAATGTTATGATAGTCTTTTAATTTTATGCTACCAGAGTATGTATTAATATATGGCAAGGAAACAATGTCCATTGCCACAGGGCTAGACAATGAGTTGACATCAGAGAGTCTGCAGTGTATGGAAATGGGAACATAAACATGTAAGTATTGAATTGTAAAGAAGAATGGATATTGTATGATTTTTCTCATATGATTAGTCCATATCTAAAATACACATAAATATATGACATATATCATTAGGAAAGAGGCTGGAGATCAGCAAAAAAGGGGATGTAGTAGGATATTGGGAAAATGAAGGGCAAGTAAATGTGAAATAATATGATAGACATGCATGAAAATGTCAAAATGAAACATTGTTTTGTGTGATACAAAAATTAACAAAATGTATTTGTATATGTAGCATAAAGATAGACTATCCGATATACTGTGATATTTTGAGATAAGCAAAATTATTTCCACATCTGTTTCTGTGTTCTCAAACTGTTAAAGGTGAAAGATAAGAAATGACAAAATTAACTGTGATCTGGGTATGATAGGACATGCTAAGGTTGATGTAGATGTAATACTTCCTTAGATGCTAACCAGTATTGTTTGAAAAATAAAACAGCATTGTATTTTAAAACTTGGAAGTTACCTTAAAATCACGATGAAATAAAATTTTAATTAAATGTTCCAATTTGCAATATACTCACTGATTGATGAGATTTTCTCTCTCTTCATTTATTTTACTTGGTCAACATGAAAATATGTTTGTGTGACAAATAAACTATCATTCAGAGTTTCAGCTCTCCATAATTTTCTCATTACGTTAAAACAAATCAAGTAACTGTTTATAACTTGTAATCTTTATAAAAACAGTATTTCCTTCATCTTTTCTCTCGGGATAATTAAAGGAAAAATATACAGAAGAGTATCTTACCTACAGTTTGGATAACCAAAAGTCAGCACATTTTCATATGTGTTACTTTGAAACTTATTAAGAGATGAGAGTTGGATAAGCAGTAGTGGCACACGCCTTTAATCCCAGCACTCGGAAGGCAGAGGCAGGTGGATCTCTGTGAGTTTGAGGCCAGCCTGGGCTACAGAGAAAGTTTCAGGAAAGGCTCAAAAGTTACACAGAGAAACCTTATCTAAAAAAACCAAAAAGAAAAGAAAAGAAAGGAGATGAAAGTCAATATATTCTGAGGTTAAATTCCATGCATTTGAATGTTAATAAGCACTATACTTTTGTTAAAATGAGTCTTTAATGTTTTACAGTGTATTTATCACAAAAATCTATTGAATGAAAAGCATTTTATGGAACAAAGTTTGACAATCGAAAACTTATTATCAATCACTATTTGTTGTGGAATGATAAAAAAATTCAAGTAAAAAATATAATTTACAGAAAGAACCAGAGGCCTCAAGTGAATTACTAATTCAAGAATTAAGATTTCAAAGGTAACTTTTTGAACATTACTTCGCTTTTAAAAACTTTCTATATCTATTCATTTTCATATCTAAAGTGAATCTCAGAAAATGAATAACAGGCATTATTAGATGGAGGAGAGGTAATGCACTCAATGTTTAACAATGAAAGAAAGACCTTTTGTTTATTAAATTAATGAATGTTAACTTCAGTATTTTCAATTAACCTCCCCTATCCCCAAAGTCCTCCATAGTTTTCATCTGTCACTCTGCATACACCTTTCCCAACGATAACTTGAATCACACATTTGGTAGAATGCCATTCTCTGTGACAGTGACTAGTTGGAAGGCACATCTCATTAAGAGGGTGAATTCCAGAGAGCTGCCAGATATAGCAGACATCCATCATATCATCTGGCAAAAATAATAGAGTATAACCTTGCATCCATCCATGGAATGAAAAATACAGTTTCATCAGTACCAGGACTTTGCATTCCCTTGTTCATTCAATACATATTAATACTAATATCTTGTATCTGGAAATTTTCCTGTGTCCTACCCAGCTGTGTAGTGCCTCAGCTGCTGATAAAATAATCATTCAGGGGTGGTGGTAGCACGTGCCTTTAATCCCAGCACTTGAGAGGCAGAGCCTGGCAGATCTTTGTGAGTTTGAGGCCAGCCTGGTCTATAGAGCGAGATCCAGGACAGGTACCAAAACTACACAGAGAAACCCTGTCTCAAAAAACAATCATTCAGGAGCTTATATTAATTATAACTGCTTGGCCATTAGCTCAGCCTTAATACTGACTAGCTTTTACACTTAAATTAACCCATAATTCTTATTTATGTTTAGCCATGTGGCTCGGTAACCTTTTCTCAGTTCTGCTTTGTCATCTTGCTTCCTCTGTGTCTGGCTGGCAACTCCTGACTCGGCTTTCCTCTTCCTAGCATTCTCCTCATCTGCTTGCCCTGCCTATACTTCCTGCCTGGCTACTGGCCAATCAGCATTTCATTTATCAACCAATCAGAGCAACACATTCACAGCATACAGAACCGTATCCTACAGCAATATGTCATAGATATAAAGATGGTGTAGATAGTATCTTTAGAAACCGAAGCTTTAATCTGAGGTATATTATCTGATCATAAATTGGAAACTAGTCATTTATAGTACAATATCAAACATGAGCCTGATTTTAAAAATGTAAGTAGGGGGTGCTTAGTTATGGGTACCAGCAGCCAAGCCTGATGATGACCTGAGTCTGATCCTTAGTACCCACCAGTGAAAGAAGAAAACAATTTCCATGGGTTGTCCTCTGACCTCCATCTATAAGCTGCAATACGTACACAAGCATACACACACAAATACACACTAAATAAATATAAAAAAACTTAAAAATAAAATTAAATATAAAAGAAATAATTAAATATCCCATGAATGTATATAGCTCATTGTATGAAGAAAAAAAGCTCAAAATCTAACTTTTTGACTTGTATGAATGAATTTTAAATGATAGCAAATTATCTTTCAAATAAATGTGACTGTCAAATTATGTTAGGGTTCTGTAGAGGAACAGTACCAATTGAATGAATGTGTGTGTGTGTATGTATGTGTGTGTGTGTTTTAGAAGAATTTATTAAATCAGCTTATGTTGAAATAATCCAGATGCTTGTTTCACACCTGAGTGGTTGAAAACCCTGTAAATTCTCAGTTCTCCAGGATGGCTGCCTCAGCAATGCTAATCTGGAACAGAAGGTTTTCAGAAGAGCAGCTGCTCCCAAGGCAAAGATAGACGTCAGATAACACCAACTCTCATATCAGTGACATAAACAGCAGCATCAGCATCAATGAGTAAACTAACTTGGGGGCAAGAGGAAAGAACAAGGAGCAAAAGACAAATGATCTTCCTTCTGCCATACCCCTTCCCCGTGGGCTGCAGCCAGAAAATGCCACTCAAATTTGGGGTGGGTCTTTCTACATCAACTAAGGCAATCAAAATAACTCTTCAGGTGAGGTTTCCGACTGAGCTGATTCTAATTTGTAGTAAGTCAACATTCAAACAAGTCATCACAAGTGGTGAAATTACATATGACTAGAAGCCTCTCTTCTTAAAGATGATTTCTATTTCTCTTACCTCCTGAAAACACACTTTGTAAATCACAACAGTAGTTCTCATTTAAATAAGAATACTGAAAAATTGCATAAGGGCTGGTGAGATGGCTCAGCAGAAAAGGTGTTTGCTGCTAAACCTGGATGTGTAGTCCATCCTATCCAGGAACCCAAGGGGAGGGAGGAGAACAGATTCCATCAGGTTTGTCCTCTACCTCCACACCAGTTCTGTGGTAAACATTTCTTCATACCACACAAAACAGAGATATAAATGTAAAAAACAAAAACAAATCATTGAATCATTGGAGAGGTTTGAATAATGTCTAATATTTGTTAATTTGAAAGCTTTAGTAAAGTTAATAGGTGGTTGTTTTCCTCATAAGTCCATATCCATTGGCCAGTTGAAGGCTTTGACGTGTGTAAGTGTGTGTATCTGTGGAGATGTTTTCATGTGTGTATATCTGGTGTCTTCCTCAAATGCACTCTACCTTGTCTGGTCCCTTTCTTTGTTTTTATTTTTTGGTGTTGCTGTTGTTGATCTCTGTGAAGATGCCTCTCATTGAACTGGCTAGCTAGATCCTGAATTCCATCTGACTCCACAGCTAGCATTTCCATTGCCGCCACTGTGCTCAGGTGTTTCCCATGGGTTCTGAGGGCTAAGTTCAGGTCCTGTAAAGACTGCTTTGTGGCTTTCACAGTTTTCTATCTGCAGTGGACAGAGAGCTCCTCACCTCCTCATGGCTTTAAGGGTGTCTCAGAATTGTCCTTAGCCTGACACTGCAGTTGCTACATCAGAAAACAATCATTTCCACAGCCATTGTCTCCAACAGTGCTGCTTTACAGAGCTTAGTCATTCTCTTTCAATTGTAACACTTGGGGCCAGGAAGATCCATGTAAAATGTGTGCTCCTTATTTACTAAAGGGGGGATTTTGTGATAGTTTCTATTTTAAGACTCTAAGAAGATTGCATAATCTTCTAATTTTTAATAATGTATCTCTTCAATTCAGATTCACAACAATGATAAAAAACATTGAAATATATAGTAAATGAAGTATATGCTAGTGTTTATTTAAGTGTTGATTGATATTTTATCATTAGTGTAAAACAGATGTATCCCAAGAGGGCAATGAATTATTTTATGTATTTATTAAACAAAGGGAAACATTAAATAGCTAATAAAAATGTAAATCATCTCTTATATCTAATAAAGCTGCTTTTAAATATTCAAATGATCCATTTATATCACTTATAGGTACATCAGTTTGTCTGTATCCAGGAGATGCAATAGAACATAAGACTAGATTAAAACACAAAAATTTTTACTCTAAATCATGTAGCATAAAAAAGACACCTTGCTGAAGCTTGGTCATCTAATCTGTTATGTACTATGTCGGTATGACTAGTGACAGCCAGTGTGTCCTACACAGCCATCATGATACTCTGTAAGAGAGAGGATAACACAGTGTCTTAGAACAAGAACTCTGAAGACAATTTCCAACTGTGGTTCCAGCCAGACCAGTAATTAACTGTGAGATTCGCAGCCAATACCAGTGGTGCATGAATGCCCCAATCTGCACAATGATCTATTTTCCCACCCCAACTGAATATTTAAATATGGATGGAATTGGAATTGATGGCTAGCAAATGGTAAGATATACACAATGCATGCAATATTCTTAATCATTACTAGTTGAATTATATACAAACTAGTGATTGTTGTTTTTTAACAAACATTATTTAAGGTAATAAGAATCAAGTGGCATTAGAATAACAAAAATGTTTTTCATCTTAAAATATCTTGACTTTCATTAACTTGAAGAGAATTAAATAAGAATGAAAGGAAAGGGGGAGATAGAAAAATATACATAGAAATGAGATCAAGAAAAGAAAGAAAAGAGAAAGATGAAGTATTCTAGATTTGTCTAATCCTTATTAAATTTATTCAATTAAAATCAAGTAACGGTAGGTCTATTTTCCCACCAGAGTACCGGTCTGCCATCAGTTCTTGCCTTGGACATACATAAACAAATAATTAGACATCACTGAAGCAGGTGTGGTTATTGATGCTTCATTTGTGGCTATGGAAATCATGAAGTTTAAAAAAAAACACATTTTATTAGTTCTTTAATAATTTCATGCAATGTCATCTGAATACATTCATCACTTCTCCCAAATCCTCCCACAACTTCTCTCTCCATGTTCCATTTGCTTGCAGTCTAATCTTGAGTTTTCTTCATCCTCCTCCTCCCCTTCTTCATCTTTCTATTATTATTCACTCCCCCATCAAGTACAGTTTTTATTTCCCAGCCAGTCTTTAGAGTGGAGCCTGTCCTGGTTTGGGGGCACCCTATCAGAGATCACATCATTAAAGAAAATTGACTCTCCCTATTAGAGCAGCTACCAAATGCCAATAGATGCTCAGCTCCTGATGTGATTTTTTGCTTACTACCTTTGAGCTTGTATGGGTCTTGCTGCTGTCAGAATTGCTGTGAATTCATGTGTTCACATGCCCGTTGTGTCTAGAAACAATTGTTTTTCTGATATTGTCACGTTTTCTACCACCTCTGCTTGTTACAATCTTTCTGCCCTTTCTGCAAACATCCAGTGTCTTAGAAGGTATTAGGGGAGGGGTTGTAGTTTGTATGTCCCTTTAAGGGCTGAGCACTCCTTAGTCTCTTTTTCTTGACCAGTTGAAGGTCTCTGCATTAATTATCATCTACTGCAAAGAGGAAAATCTCATATTAGTATTGAGATGTGTTATGATCTATGGGTATAGCAATAATCATTAGGAATGGTTTTAATATCCATTTAGGAATACTGGGTTCTACTCTAGGCCCAGGGCCAATCTGGTTATAGGTTCTTGACACACAGGAGAGTTTTAAAGATGAAACACTCCAATTTTAATATGCTAGAGATAAAACAGATTTTTTTTGTTCATAACTCACAACTCCTTTTAGAACAAGAGAAATCGCCGGGCGGTGGTGGCGCACGCCTTTAATCCCAGCACTCGGGAGGCAGAGGCAGGCGGATCTCTGTGAGTTCGAGGCCAGCCTGGGCTACCAAGTGAGTTCCAGGAAAGGCGCAAAGCTACACAAGAGAAACCCTGTCTCGAAAAACCAAAAAAAAAAAAAAAAAAAAGAACAAGAGAAATCAATCCAGCAAAACTGCATTCATCTTACAAAAAGAAACAAAACATGAATCAGGCAGTTTTCATAGCACCAATCAGTGGAGAGAAGGATAGATATTTAGAAAATACAAGGACTACAGTGCATGGTCCAGGCAAGGAGGATCAAGAAAAGAGTAACTGTTTAAAATGGCAAGAATGAAATCAGAGGAAGATTGAAGGAACCATGAGACATATAACCTTGAAAGCAAATAATGACTGGGAGATCATTGCTGAAGAAGGGGTGCAGAACAGATGCTCCTACACAGACCACTTCCATCTTGTTCATGAAGCAAAACAGAAACGTGAAAACATACTTCACAAGGGCATTCAGTGTATGGACCATGAGAATTCAATTCAACTTAAAAATAAAGAAAGGAAGTTTTGAAATAGTCTTTTTAAACCTATTATTAACTACTGAAAACGACAGCAGTATTTATGAAAAACCTGAAATTTGGAATACATAATCAAATTCAGCACTGCATACTGAGGAAAAGCTGCTAAATTCATTGAAGATCAAGGAATATAAAGAGGTAATGTTACAGGGCAAAGTGGACACAGATTGAGATAAAGGTTTCGAGTAAATGGGAGAACACATTTACTGAAAATTACATAAAAAGTCTTCTTTGTAAAAATAAACAAGGGGCAGAGATGTGCACAAACAAATCAAACATTGATGGTGGAAAGCACAATAGACAGAAAATAAGCTGCCAGGTCTGCAGTCTATGGCAAAAATATACTGACTAGTCAATACTCTATATTATCCTGAAATTAATTGTGAACCAAGGACAGTTATTTCCAAGGTGATAGACACCAAGTCAGGGAACAATCACCTGCATCCTAAGTTAGTTGTGAACTTTAAAAACAATTCAAAAAATTAGAAGTAGACAGTGGATTAAGGAAGCAACATACAGTCATTTTCTCCAAATATTTTAATGAAGCTGTTGAGAAATGTTGACTAAATTCTCACTTGAATTAAAGAAAAGCAGATGTGTTTACTAGAAGTTCCTACTGGTAAGGTATGTAGGAGGGCTCTTAGAAGGTTATCAATAGTTATTTTGCAAGACCCCAAAGGATGCACATCTCTGTCCAGTTACTGTCGCAGTTGGTCATCATGTGAGACTCTCCAAGGGGCGCCTTGAAGCATGATGTCTCCGTATACTGAAGCCAGACCAAGAGACAAGGTCCAGGTGACAGCTAGTTTCTACTTAATATTTAAAGTCACATACTATCCACGATTTTATATTTTATAATGCCCAGTCCCTGTGTTCTACCAACTGTCCACAAAAGGGGGATTATGAATGTGTGAGCGCTTTTACAGAATTAGAACATTATTTATTTTCAAATATATAATTTAAGCAAAAATAAAAGAATCTAGGAGGCATGGAGGAAATAAGAATAAGCTGATAGAGTTTAAAATTAAAGACTTTTTTAAAAATAAAACAATAGCTAAGTAGCTACAGAGATGGCTCAGCAGTTAAGAGTATGTAATGTTCTTGCAGAGGATCTGAGTTAAGAATTAGACTAAAATTAAATTAATATGATTAACATAATAATTGCAATTATAAGACAAGATTCTTTGACATGATTTCTCTTCATTGTAATAGATTGTGCTGGACAATGAGTCTTCACATTGCAATTGGTACATCAAATGTTAGAACTAGTGTCCTTTACAAATTCAAATGAGGATAAACAACGCTACATAGACAGCAATAGGACTGAGGAGATGGCTTAGTCATTGAAGTGCCAGCTGTACAAGAATTTAGTTTGGATCCTGTGGTAATTTGAAAGAAAATGGCCTCAAAGGGAGTGGCACTATTTAAAGGTGTGGCCTTGGGGAATAGGTGTGGTCTTGTTGGAGGAAGTATGTCACTGTGGTGACAGGCTTTGAGTTCTCTTTTGCTCCATCTTCACTCAGTGTGACACTGAGACCACTTCCTGTTGCCTTCTGATCCAGAGGTACCCAAAACCATGTCTTCCTGTACACCACCATGCTCCCTGTCACGATGATAATGGGCTGAACCTCTGAACCTGTAAGCCAGCCCAATTCAATGTTTTCCTTTTAAGAGCAGCTGGGGTCATAGTGTCTCTTCACAACAATAGAAACCCTAACTAAGACAGATCCTTAGCATCCACATAAAATCTAGAAACATGTGTCTGTGACCCTAGGGTTGGGTTTGGTTGAGGAGACAGACTACCCTTTTAGGTTATTAGCTAACCAGCCTAGCTGCATCTATAAGCTCCAGGTTGAGTGAGCGACTCTTTCTCACAAAATAAGGTAGAGAGTGATTAAGGAAGATATCCAGTATCAACCTCTTATCTGCATGCTCACATGCATGTGAACTTGCACATATATGAACACCTATGCATATAGATAGATGGAAATATATGGATACTACATAAATGGATGAAATATTGATAGATAAATACTAAGATAGATACATAGACAGGGATTGATATATGAAGTTAGATGAAAGAAATGATAGATAGACGGATGGATGGATGGATGGATGGATGGATGGATGGATGGATGGATGGATAATAGGTAAATACTAGAGAGATCAGCTGTACACAATAAGGTTACTATTTCCAGGCCTACAGAGAAATAATTAACAGACTTAAAACTTCTGAAGCTTAGAGTCACTCCACACAACCAAGAAAAATTACTAGAAATTTTAAATCTCTCATATTCAGGAATAATGTTCATATCTTATAGATGATAGCAAATAAAGATATTAATTAATTAGAAAATGATGCCATACACATTTAAATCATGATTCTTAACAGTATTCACCATCAGTCTATATAAATGCTACATTTAAAATTAATTTGAGTGATTTTGGTTTTGAGAAGTTGAATGTACTGGTTATTATTTCTTTCATTGGAAGGCATTCACCAGTTTTTATTCCATGCCTTAGCCATCAAATATTTCTTTAGAATTTGACTTGTGTGAGGGCAATATGACATAATTTCTATATTTTAACCTCACTAGTCATCTTCCTAAGTTAAATATTTTAAACAACAATTTAAATAATTAATCTTTAATTTTCTTAAAGAAATAATATAATACTGTACACATACAAATGAAAATTATAAACAATGAGGTAAATGGATATTTCCTTTAAGGATATCACTCTCCAGAGCATAGACATAGGATAGTAAGATACATTAAGATAGCATCCTATATTAGAAACTGGGAAAAATTCTAAGAGCAAAAAGAGTATGGTTGGAGTTGAAATTGTAAGTTTTTTAGTTAATTATTTACTAATTTTTTTTTATAAAAATAGGTTCTTCCCTCATACAATACATCCTGACCACAGTTTGCCCTCCTTCTGAAATGTTTGTATATAGAAAAAAACACTAATATTAAAATTTTCAATATACGACATGACTCATGTTCAATTATATCTCATGGATGATACCAAGAAGTATGACAACCTTGAGCTCATATTTTAGATGAAAATAAGTGTGCTCATGGTAGGTATTTTACTCAGACTTGGCACGGAAATTATTTCATAAATGTGTGTTCATAGAATGGCTGTGTGATTAGTAGGCCCTTTACCACTGACTTGCATCGCTAGCCCACTACATCTTAATTAAATACAGTCAAAGCTTTCTCCTTGGCCAGAGTCTCCTAATCCTCCTAGTAGCTCAACACTGCCTCACACTAAGGAGAGGATTATGGTAAGGAAGTCAGAACAAATATATTCATATCAGACATTTTCATATCACACACATTCTATTATCACCTTTGTTGCATGATATTTTGACTGTGTTCTGACAAATAATGCTTGCTTGGAGTCTGAAGGTAGAGCTAGCCACTAGCTGACCTAAACTGACCATAGAGATTTGGAGGATTGTAGAGAGAGGAGACAGGAAGTGGTAAGGTGGGCCTAAGAAAGGTCTTGGCCCTTTTGGTCAGAGGAGCCAGAGAGGTAGGAAGTGGCTGTGGCTGCTCCCCTGCTTCTCTGATCTTTCAGATTTTTACCCAGATATCTGACTCCTGAGCTTTTAATTGATAAGATTAATCCGAATAATGCTCTACTCCCTCATATTTTCCACTTGGGTTGCAAGATAATGAGTTGCCATTTGGCTTCTTCATGCACACTTCATTTTGGTGAACTCTTCCCCACTCCTCATTCCCCATCCCCACCACTTGTTGAATGGTTCTGCCATTGTAATTGAAAACAAACAAAAGATTTGAACTTAGGAGCCTCATATGGAAGAGAACATGTGATAATTGCCTTTATGGATCCAAGTTACCCAACTGAACATAGCTTTTCCATTGATGCCCTGAAATTGTCATGGTTTTTCACCACCGGATTCCCCAAATGGAAAGAACTAGTTGGAGTCACTGGTTTATTTAAAAAATAAGAAAGAAAGAGGAAGGGCTACATTCTGGCGAGAGGCCCAGGGGTAAGGGAGGTGGAGGGTGTGAAGAAAATAAGATAATGAAAATATGCATCTATGCATATATGCATCTATGTCGATGAAAGTATCAAAGAATTTAAAAATGAAAAAGAACAGGGATCCAAAACAAACAAGATCTTAATTTTGGAAAAATACAATGAAACCCATCTTTGCAAATATCCTTTCAGGGACTTCAGATGACATCACACAAATTTTCTGCTTTCAAACTTAAGTCTCACTAACTTTAGGTAAATATACTTCTGTCATAACCTTTTATAATGTAATAAATCTACCATCCTCTGGTATTATTAAATTGCCCTTTAAATAGAGAACAAGAAACATGATCTTGATAAATGTTCTCATTTGCAGGACCCACAAATTAATTGTCCTCATTCTCAAACCAATATGTTAATTAACTTTAATTTCCATCTGTTAATAATGTGATTTGGGGCAGAGGACAACCCAGAAATGTATATTATATATTTATTAGTTTAGCATTTTTATTTTGCTTAGCCTGGCCTATCATCAGAAGTACAGATTAATCACCTTTCAGTAGGGCAAACAACTCCTAAAAAACAAACACCATAAATAAAATAAATCTTCTATATAAATTAATGTACATCTAATAAAACATTCCACAAACTCATTTAGTGGATGGTGTCAAGAAGCTGCAAGTGGAATGCATCTGTGCGGACATGTTTTACCCCAATAAGGAAATGACCTGTGAGGTAGCATGAGTAATGACTTGCAAAGCTTGGGATTCTACACATTCTGATGCAAGAGATCCAGCAGGACGACCGAGTCTATGTGAATACTAACAGGGATCTGAATTGAAATAGTTGATGTGTTACTTGAGCAAAGTAGTTATCAAAGGTTCTTGGCAGGGTAGTCATTCAAGGTACTTTAGCAAGGTAGTCTTTCAAGATAGCAAAGGAAAGTCATGTTGGAAATGTGTATTTTGTCTCATATCTTCAAATAAACACAAGGTTCTTTCTTCTAAGTCTGCCCTTGTTCAGCTGTAGGATACATTTTCATTTAATTTTCAATAAGGGATCACTGC
Source organism: Peromyscus maniculatus bairdii (assembly GCF_049852395.1). Lineage (NCBI taxonomy): Eukaryota > Metazoa > Chordata > Mammalia > Rodentia > Cricetidae > Peromyscus > Peromyscus maniculatus. The sequence continues at coordinate 8,336,772 of NC_134858.1, forward strand.
TTCTAAAAAAATCTAATGGGCTTTATTTTCATAGGAAGTTTACATTTTAGTTTATATTCCATTTTATTTTTCTTTTAGAGCAATAGAATTGGCATGAAGTTTATTAAACATGTGCTGTGATTTACTGAATTAAAGTAATAGTCATGAAGTTTATTAAACATGTGCTGTGATTTACTGAATTAAAGTAATAGTATCCTAACTCAATTCCCTGATTCTATATGTCCCCTCAGAAGTAGGTGTCGTGTGTCTACTCTTAGCTAGTATCTATATTGGTATAGGGGACCCCGGAAGTGTTCTCTAGCAGGCCAGAGCATGGCAACCATGGTGCTGACAGGTTTTGTCCTTTTTCCTTTCTCTCTTTCTTGCTAAAATCCATATTCATAAAGCTAGAACCAAAGGTCCATTCCCTTATTTGACCACTGACTTATTATTCCTGAGACAAAACACCAAGGTCCAATAATCAAAATTCATTATTTGGCTAATGTATCCAATCAGGACTTACCAATTTGCCTTTGCACAAACTCCCCTTCCCCTGCTTAAAAACCCACTCCTGCAAAAACTACTTGCTTGCTCCTTGCTTCTAAGGCTGCTGCTTGCTGTCTGCATCTGCCTGATCCAGAGGCAGCCGCCACCTGTAACTGCTTGCCCCTCCACGAAAATAAATTTCCTTTGTGTTGAGTTTGGTATCTGGGTGTGTCCTATACTGACTCTTGGTGGCTGCCCTCCTTACCCAGGACTCCATTTCTACAGGTAAATGCACCTTCTTTAACATTTACAGGCCCTCACATGCTTCTAGGTCATTAGGACTGGTTGCTTTTTACAAGTGACCAGATCACAGATAATGATGGAGGGACTGTAGCCCCATGCTTTTAGACTTCTATAATCAAGTTTTTCCTTAGCTACTGGCCCAGTTAGGTGTGATCTATCAACTATTGGGTCTTGTCTTTATGATAGGGCAACACCATAGCAGAGTTCAGGTCCTACTTCCTTACCTGTAATTGAGAACATTTGAAAACCCGTCTCCATTACCAAATTCTAGTAGAATTAACTGGTTATCTCGTGAGTTACAGTTCAGCTTTGGCACACACTCAATCCTGATTCCTTCACCTGTGTTTTTAACTTTATAAATTTCATTGTAAAAATAACTTGCAAATAAATAAAAATGCCACACATTAAGATTAACCAGACCCAAAGTCTATGCAACTCCATAAACATCTATAAAGTTAGAATAGGCGTTCAGAATGGAAGCTGGAGCTTCCATCAAATTGCACACTTCCAGAGTAAACAAGCAGCATTGGAATGGCAAAGATGATAAGATATTCCTGCGAGGATCTTGTCTTGCACAGAACTAGACCTGTGTCTGCCTCTGTTGAACTTGGCCCCAGGGAACAGATCTGAATTGAGATTGTGATGCAGAAGTCCCCACTGTCAGCTACTGACAAAATTTACAAAGCTTTAGTTATCACAGCTGCTGCCCCTAATGAGCTATACCTGCAGTTGGTACTGTTAATCTGGTGAGTGGTTACATCCCTGACCTATAATGTCAGAAACCTCATTTCTGCTTATTGTTCAGACATGGTCCTGTCTCACATCAGGACAAGACAGAGGAATGGAATGCAATAGGTATTCTGAGAAGAGAAGTTCTGTTGCACAATACTGTAATTGTGCTAGTTTATTAGTTTGTTATTAATCCCTTATTGTGCCTCATAAGGATAATGAACTTTATAAATTTAGCTTCATCATATATTAATTTATATAAAAATATATATAAACACTTCCATTTCCTGGGTTTCACACATGCACTGTGGCCCTGTATTACAATGAATAAAGAAGAAATACCATACTACTGTATATTTAGAAAATATTTAATTAGTTATATAGAGTGACATTGAAAGTTTTAAGTATTAAGCATTCCATTAGTACATAATAACAAACAAATTAAGTATTCACTATGAACCCAAAGTCATCCAGCCCAGCTTCTTAAAGGCAAACAAAAATCTTTTAAAATATTTATTTACTCTATGTGTATGAATGATGTATCTGCATGTATTGTACAATACCTAAGGAAGTCAGAAGAGGACATCAGATGCCCCGGAAGTGCAGGTGCAGATAGCTGAGCAGAACCCCAGAGGTGCTGGGAACCAAACCCAGGAGATCCTCCACAGCACCAGTGCTCTTGATTACTGAACCACCTCTTCAAGCCCAAATTCTTATTCGTATATGTTCAACATTCAATTTCAAGTTAATGTGAGCCATAAACTGATGAAAACAGAGAGTGGGCCTTCCAAATATGGCCCACATAAACAACTAGAATAAACGTCATCAGGGCTACTCTGGAGATTCTCAAGTCAGCAGTTTCTCAAAACAGTTAAAAATGTTCCAGTAGCCAGGGAAGAAACAGTATTTCTTCCATTAAAGGTGCTGATGTAGTTTCCAAAGACCTAAATGCCTGTTTCTAATTGCTTTCCCTTTAGAGCGGGAAGCCACAGTAGAAGCTGGAGCCCACAGCTCTCTCCCAGTAGGTCATTAGCCCCTGAGGTCTGCAAGGGAGATTTAGTCCTTCCATGTGGGTGGCTGATCACTCTTCTACTGCATTGTTGGCCTGTTTACCAATAAACCCAAAGCAGGGAATTTATAGATGGCTCAAAAATTTCATAAAACTCAGAAGTACATCTTGAAATTATAATAAATGGGAAAATATGAATATCTATCAACTTCCTGTTTTCTTCTGCTCATCCTTATTCATGTATGTATACATGTGTGTATATACATATATGTGTGTATACACTTATATATGTATGTGTATGTAGCAATTTCAGATGCCAAAACAGACATGCTGTCTTTGTCTACATATATGCTGTGAGAAAGATTAATTCATAAACTTGATTATTGATGCATGAGACACAATAATTGCTTAATAGTAACTAATAAAAATTAGCACAATTATAGTGCTCTGTAATAAGACCTATTTCCCTCAGAGTACCTGTGCAATGAAAGAAAGTGGAGCTAATGACATTGAAGTAAGTAATTCCCATGATCCTTCAATAAGAGAGATTGCAGTAATGGAGGCTGTAGCACACTCGCTCAAACCACACACAGCTATGAAAACTGATTGGCCATGAAGTCCTCTCATCAGGATAACATTTTTTTCTGCTTCAAAGTCACATTCTCTTTTTGATTTTTGGAGACAGGGTTTCTCTATGTAACAACAGCCCTGGCTGTCTTGGAATTCTCTTTGTAGACAAACTGACCTCAAACTCACAGAGATCCCTCTGCCTCTGCCTCCAGAGTGGGTTGAAGGCATGTGCCATCACCGGCTGGATAAAAATCACATTTTCAGGTGAGCTTCCAGGGCCTGAAGCTGTGGCTCAGAAGGTAAGAATACACACTGCTCTTGCAGAGGATGAGGGTCCAAGTTCTAGCATCCCCAGCTGGCAACTCAAAACCACTTGTAACTTCAGTTCCAGTGGATTAAACATCTCTGGCCTCTGAAAACTGATGTACACGCTACATCCAGTCAGATATAAATAATAAAAATAAAACAGTAAGCTAGGAAGTGGTGATGCACATCTTTAATCCCAGGGAGAGAGAGGCAGGTTGATCTCAGTGAATTCAAGGCCAGCCTGGTCTACAAAGTGAGTTCCAGGACAGCCAGGGCTACACAGAGAAACCCTGTCTTGGAAAACAAAAACAAAAACAAAAAAATAATGTTAGTAATAAGTATTAAAACGATAAGTTACTTAAACTAATGTCCAAGATATACACATTATATATGCATATATGTTAAAATACATACACTCCATCAGTATATAAGTATATGTATCTATATCCTTCTCTATATACATCTATCTATCTATCTATCTATCTATCTATCTATCTATCTATCTATCTATCTATCTATCTACCTATCTATCTATCTATCATCACTTACCTCTGTCTATATCTATAGATAGATAATAAGTACTGTTTCATTTTTACTTAAAAATTTTCAATTGAAACAGATACTAGGCATTTATAAAAACAAATAAAATCTAAGAAAGTTCATATTTCCCTCCTAAGATGCATATATTGACTATTTTAAGTACAGTTAATAGAAATTTTGATTCTTAATTTTATTATTTATATTGACTTGTGCTATCAAGAAAATGTAGGAACATAATAGTAAATAATGTGGAAATGACTAAGTCTCACACAAATAATGTTTATGGTATTGCATGATGCATGCATGTCTGTTATATGATGGAAAGCAATAGTGTGCTGTGGGTTAACAGTTTAACTGTGAGGACTATGTAGAGAAAGGACTAGAAATCACTTTGGTCCTTAGGTGTAGCAGCCTAGGATACCTCAGAGCACCTTGCCCTCCAGACAAGTATAAAGGAAAACAAGAGAAGGGCTAAGAAATCTTGCAATGAAACTGGGGCTCCCAGCATGATCATACCCATCACAGGTAATGGCAAGGTGGATCAATAGACGCAGAAACAGACTGGCCATCATGAGCACCTTAGGTAGGGTGGTAAATCTGTCCCTGTTAGTCCACACTTTAAAAAAATCAAAGATGCATGAACGTGCTTAAAATTGAGATATATACATGTTTACTTATGTCTCAAGTCCACAGAACATATATTAGTTCAATTTTCAAAGCCAATTTTAAGTTTAGTATTTTAGGAATGCTCAGAGTTGAGTCCAACTCTAAAAATCATAACTATATATAGTGTCTTCCTACTCAGAATTTCAGGAAATATTCAGATGTAAGAAGGTTAAAATGTGACCTTAGACCTTCTACCCTGTAGTTCTCTAATCTTTACTGGGGCCTGATGCCTTAATTCTATAAAAGTCTGTCTCCATGTCATATTGTAGAAACTACTTAGCTGAAATAGATTAAATTTTGTTCATGTATTATCAAATTTAAATTTCTTTTCAACATGGTCATTTCACATAACCCAAATGTGTAGCATGCACATGTGCACATGAAAGCATGTGCATATATTATACATATATAAACACACGGACATACACACCTGTGAATGTAGCTCATCTTAGTTGTCCAGCTAACACAGTGTCCCCAACACCAAATCCACTGAAAGTCACCAGTGAAGTACTAAATTGCCCTTATTCTCATAAGATGACAGAATCAATGTAAATTAGGATAAATTATTTTATGTATGTACATCACTGATTTCAGCCTGCTAATAATTTGTCAAGGAACTTTACATTTATTTCCAAAACAGGAATAGTTCTTGCCTGGTTTTAGTGTCTGTTCCATGTTCAATCATGAAAGGTTGAAGGATTTACAAAACAGAAAAAAACAAAAAAACTGTGATAGCCTTCAACTTTGTGTAGAAATCTGCCAAAAAAATGATTCCATGAATACTATTCATTTATTCTCAGAAATGCACATGTATGCAGATATCCATTGGAAGCTTCACTTTTTTCCAGCACATGACTTTCATTTTTTTTCATAACTGCTGCCATATTCAGGACCCTTCTCTCTTATGTAATTGTTTAAAGCTCAGAATAGTACATCTAGCTTTCCAACAGATAAGCATAAATATTTTTATTTTTTCCTTTTGCTCATATTCATCATATTTGCTTTACCAATAGTTCAACAAATCTCAAAATTGTCCAATCACCACCACCTCTTTGGAGTTCCTGTCACGTTCTTGTCATCGCTGTAACTTTTTAGCACTCCTTCTCTAGCACCAATCCCATCATTACACATCTCCTTTGGCCACCTTTGCACAGGTGGTTATGTCTATGCTATAATATAAAATATATATTTCAGAACACCCAGAACACTGCAGATGCACACACACATAGAAATGTTTAATGGTGGGGTAGATGGAAGTGAACACATATTTCATACCTTTGGAGTAAACCCCATGGGGCTGTGCCAACACGTCTCAATAAATGTTAAAAAAAATCTATGAAAAGAGCATTTTCAAACTATAAATTTAATGAGTTGTTGATGTAATTAAATTGTTTGGATCTCTCAAATTGCCTTGTTTATTACTACTTTGTGTTTCCTCTTCTGCTGTCCTCATCCTGGCTGATCTGTGCAACACACAATACATCACTTTTGTTGTCTTTTCCCAACCATGCATTCCTTTAATCTCTTGCACTTTCCCAGAAACATGTGATGCTTATATACTATTGTGGTGCTCTTCTACATGCTATTTTTGTTAAGAGCCTCAAGGGAAGTTTATCTAGAACCTCAAGTGTTCTGGTTCATAGTTATATAGTTTACGTCAGTCCTCTCAGCATAACTATTACTTGTTCAATGTCTACAACTTACGATATTAGAATAAGACCATCATGGAACACTTATTTTCTACATAAAGATCTATCTGCTATACTTGAAGCCCTGCTTAGACTGCAAAGCACCCTGATTTATCGGGGCTCTGGATATAAGAGAGGCATAGCAAAATCAATGCAATGGCTCCAGGGTGTAATTAGGAAGAGTAAACATTTAGGAAGGACTCCATAGCCAACATGAACTCTTTTTTTCAGATTTGTGTTAGCTGTTGGAAGATAGCACCAAAATGATCACATGTGAAAAACTGGGAAGAGAATTTATGAAGGTCTGAAGTTGGTTGAACATAACTCCTCTGTAGAGGAAAAAGCTTGGCTGAAATATGGAAGTTCTGGAAGGAAGTGATAGAGCAAATTTCCAAAGCAAAATATTCTATATACTTTAGAGATTACAGAAAGAGTATAGAAGGCAAGAGAGGCATCTGGGGAATAAATAGTAAGTCCGTACTGAAGCAATGCTGTAAAATATCCAGGAGAGACTAGAATGCTCATTTGTGTACACACAAAATGGATATGCACAATTAATCTTGACTTTGAAGAAGAAACCCAGAAAATGCATAAGGATATTATTCTTGCCTGGAATTAACTGATTTTCATGTGGCACTTCCAAAATACCTCTGTTCATATTGGATGGACAACAAGACATCCCACTTCTAGCTTAAGGGGACATGGCATTAAGTAATTAACCTAGCAAGAATTCTAGATTAAGTACAGCAAAGATTGTGTATGGGCTGTAGGAGGGATTTTTCCTTCCCTCCTAAGTGGCAGAATTCCTACTAGTAGGCCTAATAAACATAATTTTCAAACTCTTTGAAGTGTAATTAATTTCAAATAGCATTGTACAGATGATCCAAAAGGAGAAGAAATTCTCTAGTGATTTAACTTTCTCTTAGACAAGCAATCTTTAGGAAAACAATCATCTTAATTAACTCAAATAATGGTTTCTAGATGCCAGGGCCCAAGTCAGGAATCTGTACTGAGAGCACTAGAGACAGCAGAGTGGCTCAGGATCAAAGCTCTTGCAGCAGACAGGCACACTGCTATGGGGTTTGCAGGAGACCCTCAGCAGGATGGCCCAAGAAGCTTTAACATCCATTCTTAGAGTGAACTTTATATAATGTGCCTAACCCATAATTTCTCAAAAGCAGCTTTTGTGAGTCCCCTTAATGGGAGTTCACACTTGTGGTTCCCCCTTTGTAAGAAATCAAAGCAACTGTGGAAGTGTTCTGATGAATTATTATAAATGATAGAAACTGGTGGCTTAGCTTCGATGGAAGCTGGAAAGTTATTCATGTGGAGAAAGAATTAGGACTTCAGATTCTGACTATGATGCAACAAACATCTATATGCAAGCTAGCAGGGAGACATTTAATATTGTCACCTGAGATAGAAATGAGAATTACATCTGACTCTTATAGAACTGTAAATATAAAATATGTAAGGTTATGAAAATTCAAAAGCAATAACAAAACACATATAATTTCTGATTAACTGAGAATATTGTCTACAGGTTTTAGAGTGCATACTTCAAGGCAAAAAGTTTACTTTATTTTATTAAGGTGGCATTCACATGGCTATCTTTAGGTTTTTTTGTTTGTTTGTTTGTTTGTTTGTTTGTTTGTTTTTTGGTTTTTCAAGACAGGGTTTCTCTGTGTAGTTTTGGTGCCTGTCCTGGATCTTGCTCTGTTGAGCAGGCTGGCCTTGAACTCACAGAGATCCACCTGGCTCTGCCTCCTGAGTGCTGGGATTAAAGGCATGTGTTACCACTGCCTGGCTTTTATATGGCTATCTTTGAGTTTCTGGGAATTTACTATAAGTTATTAAAATGCATTTATGACTAATATTATCTCTAGCACCCTGGTTCATAGGCTGTCATTTCTATTTAATGAAATTGTGGTGCCTTCATCATTAAATTTTTCTTTATGTATGTTGGTGCCTATTAAACACAGAGACTAGAACAGATTGATATTTGAATTAAAAAATAAATAGCTAAGGATACCAGAAAATGTTTTTCTTCCTTCATATTCCTAATACCCTGAATTCCTATCTTATACTATTTATTCTTTTTGGAGAAAGTTCTTGGCTTTGATTGTTATATCTACCATTGTGGTGAAGCCTTTTTCAAATCCCAGTATAGAAACTAGCATAATATTGCAAATCAATTAAGAATTGTGAAGAGGGGAGAAGGCATAAGAACTTAGGAAAGGCTTCATAAGACATTAAACAAGACAAACTAAGCAGGGATTGACAAGGAAGTTTGACTTTAGATGAGGGATGAAAGAAAGAAAGTTTTCAAAGAAATGGCAACATGAGGCTAGAGAGGTGACTGGATGGTTAAAAGGATGCTGCTCTTGCAAAGGACCAGGAGTTCAGTTCTCAGGACCCACATCTGATAACTGCCTCCAGCTCCAGCTCCAGGATTTTCAGCACCCTCTCCTGGCCTCTGTGAGACATGTATACACATGGTGCACACAGCAACAGTCAGGCACACAGATGTAGACATAAATAAAGGCAAACATAAAGGACAAGACAATGTTTAAACTCTGTTGAGTATCTGTTCAGTAATCCTGGGGAAATATTGTCTGTTGTGGTGGTTAGGATGAAAGCTTTGGTCTTATTGATCAGAGGTGAAGACAGATATTTAGTGAAATGCTGTGTGTGCATAAAATGGGTATAGAAACACAATGTATGATTTTTTAGCATAGCAAGGTGTATGCAATATTTGCAAGGAAATTAATAACAGTAGAGTGTGTGCAAGTTAAAGAATTGGTACCCAGAACCATATTCAAGTAAATTGGAGATTTACAAAGGCAGAATTGAAAGTAGCCAGAAGATCACTGATGAGGAGCGGCCAATGAAGACAGCTGAGTGAGTGCACATGGCTCCTGTGACAGATGAAGTCAGAGTCACCAAATGAAGAATCTGCATGGAAATTTTCAAATATGATGATTCTAACACTTTTCCCCTGGGCTGGAAATATTTAGTGTCTGAATGTGTTCATCAGCATTTCTGTTTATTGAAATCTCAGGAACAGGAAGTAGGTGAAGGGAAAAAAGAAATAAAAAAATAAACAAAAACAAGAATACCTTTTATCAGCTGAGCAGAATGATTTTGCTTGAGTTTGTCCTGGGATTTGAATTACTATTATCTCATTCACTATCACATCTTTATTCTTAAAATTAATCTGATTTGCAGGCCCCCCACAGTCATGATTTCCCCCTACCTTGTGCTGTAAGCTCCTTGATAGTGGGGTTTTGTTTTTAAATGAGCCTCAATTCCCTTAAAAAAGACAATGGACCAGCAAAGTATTATAAATAATGGCACTGTAATGTGTTTGAACTTTTGTAAAGGAAATGTTGTTGTGAAATTTTATTACTAAGAAAGAAAGCACCATGGGGCAAACACTGTGGACTGCCATTCAATCACAAGTAATGGCTGCAGAGAAATATCAGCTTCCTACAAAAGTATTATGAGAATTATGAAAATAACTTGATAGATATCAAACTTCAAATAAAACTCTTTCCTGTGATTGATGATCTTGGAACTTCAGAGGTAAACTGTGCATGTATAGTATGTTTCATGTCAAAAACACATAATAAAGATGTGAACTTTATGATTTATAGGTTGCTGCATAGCTGTTTAAGATATATTATAAAGGTCATGTGGATTAATCTCCTCAAAAATCATAACTCAATTTCTTAGTGGGAATTTGATGGTTCTCATGCAAACAGCAGTGAAGAAAGGAAGTGATGTGGAAAGATGGAGGAATTAATTTGTAATATGGAAACAAGACAAGATTTCAGCCCTCACACTGGAACCACAACAATGGAGCATCATTATGAATTGAAATATCAGTAACAGGACTGTCTACTGTAGGTGTACAGGGGATTTGAGCTTCCCCCATAGAGGGGTGATTTTGCATAAGGGAGTGTGTTTTTCCTGTGGCTTATGATCAAGTACCATAGAAGAAACAATTCAAAAGGAAAAGGAAAGGCTGATGTTGGCTCAAGGTTGAAGGAATACAGTTCAAAATGGCAGGGAAGGAACCGTAGTAGGGTCATCTCACATCTGTGGTGGCAAGCACCAGTTGCTCTTTGCCTCTGCAGATCATGAAGGAGAGAAAGGAGAATGCATTGTTACCTACGTTTAGAGCATAAATTCCATCAATTAAGCTTCTCTGGAAACACATTCTCAGATACACCCAGATATAGATACAAGGCATTGCTTCATCCAACCAAAGGAACAATCACAATTAACCCTCATTGGCTACTTGTTGAGTCCACAGAATCTTCTATAAAGGAAGTTTGCTTGCCCTGGATTCCATGGGGATATTGCCATTTTAAAAATCATCTGTTTTTACAGAAAATTACACTTTTCACTTCAGTTTCTGCATGGATAAATAAGCATGGCAACTCTGTGTCCTCTCCTCTATCCATCAATGAAGTACTTTTGTTTTTACCATCAATCTGAAGCAGCATGTGATTGTTTTATGGAAAAGAGTGTTGGGGGAGTATGATACTATCTTAATCCCAGGCCTACCTTATAAAGCAGCTACTGTTTTGCATTTTAAAGCCATAAGTTATATTGAAAAAAAATCTAATATACCGAGTTTGCCCTGATCACATGAAGTAATATGAAGAAGAGAAACCCAATTGATGTTAATATTCTAACTGTCCTCTCACTACAAAAGATCCAGGCATCTATGCCTGTGTATCCCAGCTAGAAAGTGGTTCCCAGGCCTAAGCTACACTGGACAATGATATTTCAGTTATAAATACATTGCCCAATAAAACTCCTTTATGAGTAAGCAGAAATGCATTTGTTTCCTCAATTTTTGAAATTTTGAATTTTGTAAGGGTTTTAATTTGTGGTATCAGGTAGATTTATTACACAGGTAACTTTCTGATAACAAAGTAATTAAAATTAATCAGTGTAGTGTAAAGATTAAATAGCTATAAAATGTTATAATACTAAATGAATGCTAATGTATTAGTCAATGTTCTGTACAGGAGCAGAACTGATAGAATTTATCTATATATCCCAGTGGGTCATTATTAGGGTGGCTTACAGTGTAGCCCAGCAATGGCTGTCTACCAATGGAAAAGCAAGGAATCATGTGGTTGTTCCATCCATGAGAGTGGGTGTCTTAGCTGGTCATTTCTCTGTGTTGGAACCAAAAAAAAGTACATTCTAGTGCAGCGAAGAAACACCTCATGATTATGTTAGAGAACTTGCCACAGAGAGTGAGGGCTGTAGGGCTCTGGCCTCCCATTTTGGGTAGCTGTTGTCTTGCTTGCTTACCTTGACCAGATGTCCTCCCTATGCTCATTCCCGGCCAGTTTCCTTCTTCTTGAAAGCTCATGGGAGGTTCTTTGTTTGTGTGTCTTGCATTTGGTGTAAACAGCTTAGATGCAAGAATGTAGAACATCAGTAGCGAACTTCTGCACTCCGGGGTTCTCCCATTGTGCTGTAAGCCTGTATTTAAGGTTTCCTCCCTCTTTCAATAAACAGCATTTGGCATTCTGCTGGGGTGAATGACCCACTGTCTTTTGTCTCTATTTTTTAATCCACAGCCCCTCACTCAGACATGGTGACCAGGATGGTAGTAGCTTGGGCGCTACAACAACAGAGGGCTAGCAAAGAGCAAAAGCTTCCTTCTTCCAGGTCTTCTTATGAATGCTACCACCAGAAAGTATGGCCTACATTTAAGGTGAGTCTTCCAATATGAAATGATTCAATCACCAAAAATCCCTCACAGGTGTGCCCAGCTGTTTGGATTTTAGTTGATACCAGATATACTCAAGTTGACAACCAAGATCAGCCATTACAACTATTATTAAGACACTTAGATAATGGCTGATGCTTAACTTTTAGCTAAGACGTAGTGATATATTGAAAGGCAAAGAGAAGAAAAGAGTCGTAGTCCCACAGTCTTGAGGCAAAGTGAGAGATTTGACTTTCATCATTCTTTGGGTATTTTTCATTTCAGCAATTAGCTTGGAAACATTTTGAAAGTTGTAAATAATTGCTCTCTTCAACCTGATCTATATTTTACTGTAATGTATTAGGATATACTTAAGCTCTTGCCAATTAGTGAAAAAAAAAATGCTACTGATATGAGATTTACAAAATCATGAGAAAACTGGAAAAAAGTGTATAACAGCTGGGATAATATGCTAGTAGGGAATTCATGAGATATAGAATAAAGTGCATGCACAGAAATTGATGCGTTCTGATCAACTTAAACAAAATGATTCCAAGTTAGGAGTATATAAATAAAGAAATACACATTTATGTATCCATGTATGTGTGTATGTGTGTGTGTGTGTGTGTACATATGAACAACATAGAATATAGATAATTTATTTACTTACTGGTTTATTTACACTGGATTCTGGGTAAGGAAAGAATCTCCTGCCCTGGAGAAAGCACACATGGTATGATAGTAGTGAATCAGCAAAAACTGAGAATCACAGAGAACCTAGGCTTGAATTTTACTTGCAAATCACCTTCAAAACCTTGAGCTTGCTGTAAGGTTTTTAAGGATTAAACTGAGGTCCTGAGATCAAGCCAAAGTCTTTGGAAATACTTCAGAGCAGAAACATAATGTATAGTGATTGTTACTAATGTAAAAAAGAACAGTTTCAGAATGATCAGTCTAGTGTTTCAGGTTTGCTGTGTAGACAAAAGTTTGGAAACAAAGTAAATGAATAAACATTAATTTTTACCTAGGGAATTATAGTTTAGATTGTCCAAATGGAATCTAATCCTGAGACTGAAGATCTTTTTATCTTACTGGTCATTTGGCAACAGTGATGGGGGAGAGGTGTAAGACGAATTGCTAAATGGTCTTATTAATAAAAAAAATCTCAGAGCCAGATATTGGGGTGAAAACTGAGAGATCATAGGAATAGAATAAGCCAAGCCACAAATTCTTACCACTAGGAAATCCTCAGCCCAAGCAAGAGCTACTTCCTATATATTCATACCTTCCTATGCCCTGCCATCTTACTTCCTCTCTCTGCCCAGGTACATCACTTCTTTCTGCCCAGCTCTATCACTTCCTGTCTGTCTGTTCAGACCTCTATGGTCAATTAGCTCTGGGATTAAAGGCATGTGCCACCACATCTGGCTATGTTCCCAGTGTGGCCTTGAACTCACAGAAATTCAGATGAATCTCTGCATCCGGAATGCTAGGATTAAAGGGATATGCTACCACTACCTGACCTCTATGTTTAATATAGTGGCTGGCGTTTTCCTCTGATCCCCAGATAAGCTTTATTGGGGTACACAAATAAAATATCAACACAGAGATTGGTATATCACTAACGTTTCTGAAACTATCTTATATAAGGAAACAAAATAGTTGAAGAAGGTGGAAGTTATAACACAATTAACTACTGGGAATCTGAAGAACAAAAATGTTTCTATCTCAAAAGTAGGCTATTGGTTTAAATATTAAGGCAACTCCATGTAGTTAAAAGGGAGGTTTATTTTGTGGGGTAACTTACAAGTGAAGGGATAGGTTACAGGGTCTGGGAAAGGTGGAGCACAGTCGAGCGGTGTTCTCTGGAGAACTCTGCTTGGTTTACCTCCAGCGTCCAGGGTCCAGGAACCACGAGAGCTTGCCCATCTGGATCTTAGGTCTTCAGGGTTCCTCTCTTGGCTCTGCCTGGTAGGCATGACAGTTACCAAAGCCTCAAAGGGGGTGGTACTTTCAGGTCAAAGCTAGAACAGCTACCCACTACAGTAGGCTTAAATGGGATTCAAAAATTGTTACATTTGGTGTTTTGTATAGGTGTATTTTTATAAAGTATTTACCTACTTTTGATGAATTAAGTTTAAATAAATGTGATTAACTGAGAACATAAATTGCCTTTTGTATTCTGATTCTATACACTTGGCTAAGTGCTTTCAGACTCTAGGAGTGTTAGTTAAACACTGGGATGTACAAATGAAAGAGAGAGAAGAAAGATGGAGAACACGGAGGGAGCAGATCACAGCCAATTTATCCTGCTATTTTCAGGCTGTTACCCATTCTGCTTCACGTCTAGACTGAAGGCCAGCTTTGCACAGCCATGTCTTAGAGATTCACAGTGACTTTAATTTATTATCAAGTTTCTGTCTGCATAATGTTGTCATAAACCTTAATGTGCAGAGCAGTGGTATTTCAAGTAGAGTTTTACACAACAAAGTTGCTCTTGTCTCTGTTTGAATTTATGGCAACTCTGTGTCCTAATTCCTACACTGCTGCAGAAGATATATCACTGACTCATGATTACTCTCTGCTGGCTCTTTGCCAATGTGTTGGTATTGAAAAATAACTACAATGTGTCACTAAGACGGGAAGAAAGTAAGTCCCCTCTTAAGACAAGTGTCCTATAATATAATCCTTCTATTAGAGGTGAGTATTTGACAACAGGGATTAATATAGAATTATCACTATTATGTTGATTAAATTATATATCACTTATCCCATGAATCATTTAAACTCATATCAAAGATTTTGTGAGAGATTATTTAAATTTCCTTTATCAAACGATCAGTCTTAACATTTGGATGGTGAGAGCTTTGATCATAGATAAAGTATGAAAAATAGGCTATTCAGTTTACATTCAACACAGGGATTTAGTAATCAAACTTCTAGCCACTCATGTTCCTGGACATCCCTAGCCCTCTTTGAGTCCCTGATCATTTTGAATTAAATGGAAAACTATTATGTATAAATATTTTCCTCTGCATCTCAAACAGCTTTGTCCTAAATGAATCTTTAGTATCTTCAAAGTGTGTGCAATTTCATGCCATCTGACTCCAAGGTAGTGTTTATGTTTCTGATCATTCTATAAATACTAAGTTTTCATAAAGTCTAACTGGCTCTCATATTCAATTATCAATCCATATTCAAGTCTCTTTTTAAGATCTCACTGTTTTGTGTTTGTTTGTTTATTTATTGTTGCTTTTACTGCTCATTTCATGATGGATCCTAATGGATAAAATAAACAGTTTAGCAGATCCTCAACTCATCCATCTCTCCATCCATTTCTGAATCCTTTTGTTTCTTCTGAATGAGGGAGAGAGGGAGGGAGGGAGGGGAAACAAGCTAGGAAGAGAGAGAATAAGTATACACACTTGGACATATAACACCACACATTGATTTCATTGTGAATAAGAAAACAAAAAAATAACTGTAATGGTTAGTTGAAATTAAGTTATAACGTTTGTGTTTGGGTAAGTAAAGATACTATCATAAAATAAATATCCTCATAATGACCTTTAATTATATTAGTCAAAGAGTGTTTGTATTTTCAGATGTGACATTTTATTGTTTTTCAACACATAGAAAAAGATAGCCTTGAAAAATTTGAGGGTACTATTTCTCATGCAGAATTTGTAAGAAATTTAAGGCAGTAAAAGACTGTCTTCAAAGTGTGCTAGTGTTGTAAATAAGTTTGTCCAAGTGACCTATCATAGGCTATAATATCAAGTAAAAATCCTGGAATACTGCAGGTATATAGTGATTAAATTGGGGATATTCAATAAATAATTTTTGATGACTGTTAAAAGCATTTATAATGTGAGTAAGCAATAAATATTTGGAGAAAATCATAGGTGTAGGGTTCAGGATGTCATTTTTGAAATAAGGACTTAATATGGGTTTGAGGGATTTAAATAGAAACTCTTGAGATTATGGAACTCAAACAGGTGAGGAATCTATGAATTGCCAAAGGGAATTGAAGTTTCTTGAGATGACTCATGGACCTAGGATCTGAAAGAAGACAGCAATCTCAAGTGTAGGAATATATGGAAAAGTACCAAACATTTTGAGGATAACATACATTATAATTGGAAAGTGTCTAGGTGAGAAATTTCTGATGATACAAAACACAGAAGGCAAAGATTCTGCTGAGAAGCCTTTATTATTATTATTATTATTATTATTATTATTATTATTATTATTAAATTTTCTATTTCTTTTACATACCAACCACAGATCCCCCTCTCCTCCCTTCTCCCATACCCTAGTCTTCCCCCACCCATCCACCCTCCATTCCCACCTCCTCCAATCCAAGGCCTCCCATGGGGAGTCAGCAGAGCCTGGTACATTCAGTTGAGACAAGTCCAAGCCCCCTGCCCCCTTCAGCAAGGCTGTGCAAGGTGTTCCACCACAGGCACTGGGCTCCAAAAAGCCAGTTCATGCACCAGGAACAGATCTCAAACCCTCTGCCTGGGGCCCCCTAAACAGTTCAAGCTAAACAATTGTCTCACCTATCCAGAGGGCCTAGTCCAGTGCTATGGGGGCTCCACAGCTATTGGTTGACAGTTCATACATTTCCACTAGTTTGGCTGGCCATCTCTGTACATTTTCCCATCATGATCTCGATGTCCCTTGCTCATAGAATCCCTATTCTCTCTCATTGATTCGACTCCTGGAGCTCTGCTGGGTGCCCAGCAGTGGATCTCTGCATCTGCTTCCATTAATTACTGGATGAAGGCTCTGTGATACAGTTAGGGTATTCACTAACCTGATTACTGGAGTACATGATCAGATTCAGCACCTTCTTGACTATTGCTAGTAGTTTAAGGTGGAGTCTTCCTTGTGGATTCCTGGGAACTTCTCTAGCACCCTGTTTCTCCCTATTCCCTCCATGTCTTCAATTATCATGATATCTCTTTCCTTGCTCTCCCACTCTGTCCCTGTTCGAGCTTGAACCTCCTGTGAACCTCCTGTTCCCCTGTGTTCTCATCCCATATCCCTTGACCCCCATTACCCCCCACCCCCAGTTTGCTCATGTAGATCTCATTTATTTCTCCTTTGCTGGGCTATCTATACATCTTTCTTAGGGGCCTCCTTGTTAGCTAGCTTCTCTGGAGTTGTGGGTTGTTGTCTGGTTATACTTTGCTTTACATCTAGCATCCATTTATGAGTGGGTACATACCATGTTTGTCCTTCTGAGTCTGGGTCACCTCACTCAGGATATTTTCTAGTTCCATTCATATGCCTGCAAATTTCATGTTGTCATTGTTTTTCTCTGCTGAGTAGTACTCCATTGTGTATATGCACCACATTTTCATTATCCATTCTTTGGTAGAGGGGCATCTAGGTTGTTTCCAGGTTCTGGCTATTATGAATAATGCTGCTATGAACATAGTTGAGCATGTGTCCTTGTGGTATGATTGAGCGTTCTTTGGGTATATGCCCAAGAGTGGTATAGCTGAGTCTTGAGGTAGATTGACTCCCAATATTCTGAGAATCTTTTGAAAAGGAAGGGAATATAAAGTGGGAATTTTCTGCCTTTGCCCCACATCTCTGAAGAGAAGCTAGTGCACAACCTCCATAGGTTCACTTTCCTCAACATTATAGTACAGCTGGGGTTTTCATCATAAAGGAAGGATGTGATTAAATAGAGGCAAGAGTTAAAAGAATAAATAAATTAAATTTAAAAGATCCAAGGTGTAATACAACCTCTGGCAGAAAGACTTCCCATTTCACTCTCCACTGACACCCACCTGGCATTCTATTGTTGCCGTGCCCATCAGCTGTGGACAGGTCACTGTGTGTGTATTGGGGGGCATGTATTCTCTGTATCTTGCCATCAGGTGAAAATGGCTGGCTTCTGTCCTAAGGTTCCTAAGATACATTGCATTCTGAGGGCTATTATAGTAGTGAATGGGTTCCCTGTTACCTGTCTTGATGCTTATAATCTATCTGTTCTTGTGAAGTGAGGGTCTAGAGAAGATAGTCCTGAAGCCATATGATGGAACTGGAGAGCATTCGAGTGTACCAGAACTTGGTCCTGAAGCAGTGAGTTGAACTGAAACCTGAAGGCTTTGGTAAATAAAGAATGGGAGGGGACAATTTGAGATCAAATTTCATATTTTCTCACATATTTGAGACCCTTCTTTTGTGAAAAATACATTTTTATCTTTCCTACATACACATACAGTCAACTGATACATTCTGAGGTAGAATATTATTTATATGAATAATTTTCCCATTGGAAAAAAGAGGAGAGGTTCAAAGTAAGTAGGTCTTTTGATAGAAGACACTAAGGCTGACAAGGGCAGAACGCTGTTAGAAGTGTGCAGATATGATGTACACACGGAAAATGAGAATGAACTTCTCACTGGAAGGGTCTAATTTTGAATGCCAGGTGAAATGATGTCAAATGCACAGCTTCAACATGAAGGGCTTTCATGTTGCTGGAAACTCAGCTTCCAGGGTGAGGGGATTAAAGGTGAACAGTCTTTCACATTTTGAGGTCTGGAATTTTGAAGCAAAATTAATTTTCGTTTCAATCCTCCTCTGACACTGAGGTTAGTGCAGTTCTCAGAGTGCCCATCTTGCTTCCCATGCAGCTCCTCATAGCAGCATGTAGGGGCTTTTCCTTTGTGTGCAAAATTTACTATTTTCCAGGGTCATATTACATAGCCACGGCTGGCCTCAGACTCGGAGATCTGCCTGCCTCTATCTTCCCAGTGCTGGGATCAAAGGTGTCCTAAACTCAAGTTTCATTGTGAGTCTTATCTTTATACCACATGATGTATGACTAACTATATTCATGAAGAGTTCTTTGGAGATTGTCATTTTCAGCTTTCCAACCTCAGTTCAAGCTTGTTAAAAACTACTTTAGCCAGGTGTGGTAACATTTGTCTGTAACCTCAACCTTTAGAAGGCTGATGAAGAGAGATGGAAAGTTCAAGAAAAGCCTGGGCTTCATAGTGAGCTCATGTTTCAAATAAAATAAAAAACAAAACAAAACAAAAAACCAAAGAAAAAAAGAAAGGAAGAAAAACAACAAACTGACATCAAACAAAACAAACAGCTGCATTTTTAGTCTGGAATTCCTTTTCCGAGATTATTTTTTACTCACTCCAAGAGGTCTGAATTAAGTGCAAATTTAGTATTATTTCATAAGCAAGTTCCCAGCAGTTCCTGAATTGGCTTCATTACAGAAGTTGCTATTTTCTGGTTATGTTTTGATTCCATCCTGATTACACATAGCTAATGATATTTCTGAGATAGTGTATGTGAAGAGGAAGTTATTTTAATGTCAAAATAATGATGATAATGTTCACAATGATTCAACTACAATGCAGAACCCTGAGGTGGGTGGAGTGATATTTCCAAGTAAACAGATTTTAAAATACACTTTCCTTTTGTAGCCGAAGATTCTGTCACCCATATCCGGACCCTATGAATACAAGCATCACTGAACATTCTAGTCTCATTGAAATAAAGAAAACACCATGCTTTTGTTGCTTCCCAGTGTTATGCTACTTCAGGGTTTCCAGAATTATGCTAAGTGGTCCAGGTTATTTACCTGTTTTCTTCTTTTACTTAATGGCTTTGCCATCTTGCTGATTTGCATATGCTCACATTCCTAGAATGTGCACCAACCTGTTCTTTATCCAATAACGACTTGGCAAAGTTCTCATCATTTTCTAGTGCTTGATTTTTTTCTTGTTATCACAAAATTAGGCATAAAGTAATCATGTCCAATTATATCATCATTAAAATGCTTTTTATATGAAATATTATAAATAATTTCAGGATATTTATTAGAAGAGGCCTTTTGTTCTGAATGATACTTTGATAACGCTGAAGAGAATTGATCTTCCCTTCTGACTGTCTCTTAAATTCAATCATTATCCTGCCCAGGACATTTTGAAATGACTTTCTTTTAAAATGCAATGCAATATGAGTTACATTGTCTAATTTCACTCACATGGCCATTCATATAGGAAATAAAAAAATCTCTCATATCAACTATGATATTCTTTCACAGATTACTGAACAAAAGTGTTTCATATTTTAAAAAGAAAATTATTACTAAAAAAATTGCTCCTGGAAGCACCTTCTTGTAAATAGTCAGAAATACATTAACTACTGAGTTTATGTTTGTCTTATTAACTGGGTGATAATGAGACAGTGTTCACTAGGACAGAGTACTGATGCTTTTTCTCTTGTAGTTTCCATTCTTGTGGAAAAGATAGATTATCCATAATAAGTCATATAATAACTCATAAATGGCAGCATGTACAATTTCTCTTAGATATTTATTTATTACTGTGGCATTACTACACAGGTTTACCCTTGTAGAATGATGCTGAGAAAGTGAGTGTTGTGTGTGACAGCTGTGTGATAAATAGGATGGCATGGAATGCCTCCCCGAAAATAGTTTATCCTGTTGAGGAAAATAAGGGCTCCCAAGTTATTAAGAGTTATAAGGAATGTGAAGGAGCTTGCTGTATTCTAGAAACTGAGTATTTCATACATGTGGGTTTTAAAGACATTGATAAAAAGGGGATGTATCAGAATGGCTTCACCACCTGGTTTGTATATTAATATCATTCACACTGCTTGGGGAAGGGGTGGTATATTCTTAAGTGGTGTAGACTTTATTAAATAATCTACCACCCTTACTATGATTAAACTCAGTGAGACATACACACAAAAGGCATGAAAATGAAAGATGATTTGAGAAGGTTTCCAGCAGGAGAGGGAGGCTAGCGAGGCAATGAAGGGTGAAAATGACTGATACCCGTTACATAGTTTGAACCATCAAAAAGTACAAGGACAGTGAAGAAGCTGCACATGAGTGTCACTAATGACCAGGATGACTACAGGGAAACACATAACAAGAAAACCACACGAGGGAATGTTAAATATTGTACTGCTAAGGAGGCTTGCCAAAACCTAGCAGTCACATAGAAGACAAGGAGCCAGCCATCAAATAAGTCAAAGAAAAATTGGTCAATGAGGCAGAGAAGACATCAGAATTGCCAGGAATCATTGAAGGGAAGACTCATCAAGCAAGGGAATCCATGCTATTTTCCACTCTATATCCACAGAGTAATTTTTTACTGACATTCATTCTGATTCGGAGATACTGCTTTGACTTTGGGGTTAAACCATGGGTAACATGTTGTCTGCCCCCAGATTACTACTCTCCTGACCTATAATGACTCAAGTAAACTCCCATATATTTTTCAGAATACACAACTGTCAGCACAAAAATGGTTTTCATGAAGTGGTGGAAATGGAAGCAAATTAAAGAGCTTAAAATGAACAGAATGAATATTAAAAAAAAAGCAAAGTAGATTGAAAAAAATTAGATATTGTCTCTCAAAGAACAGGAAAAAGTATATAATACTTCATTTGAAATCTGTCTTAATTAACCTTAAATAACCTTAACAGTCAGATGATTGAACATTTCAGTTTTTCATTCTTATTATTTCAATAGAGTAGAAAAGTTTATATTTCAAACACACGCACATACACATACAGAGACAGAGAGAGCAAGAGAGAAAGAGAGAATTTAAATCTGGCTTTGATTTCTAGTAGATTAAACCCAATAGAAAACAGTGTCAGTGAAGAGACTCTACTAAAACCTTTTATAAGCATGTGTATAGGACTAAGAGAACTGCAGCCAGAAATTTCTCTGGTCCTGTCTGGCTGCCTGGTCAGGATGAATCTCTCCCACCCACTTCCTGAAGCACATTGGTCTCAAGTAACACACAGAGGCTTAGATTATTTACAAACTGAATAGCCTATGGGTCAAGCTTCTTGCTAGCTAGCTCTTATAACTTAACTTACTTCTATTAACCTATATGTTCCTGTGTGGCCATGGTGTTTAAAAGCACTTTGGGCAAGCCGGGCGGTGGTGGCGCATGCCTTTAATCCCAGCACTCGGGAGGCAGAGCCAGGCGGATCTCTGTGAGTTCGAGGCCAGCCTGGGCTACCAAGTGAGCTCCAGGAAAGGCACAAAGCTACACAGAGAAACCCTGTCTCAAAAAACCAATAATAATAATAATAATAATAATAATAATAATAATAATAATAAATAAAAATAAAAAATAAAAGCACTTTAGGCATCCTGTTGCTCCTTGGGCAGCAGGCTGGTGTCTCCCCTGACTCCATCCTTTTTCATCTCCTCTTCAGTTTTAATGTACCACCTAACCTTATCCTGCCCTGCCATAGGCCAATGCAGCTTTATTTATCAACTAATCAGAGCAACATATATTCACAGCATATAGAAAGATATCACACAGCACAGAACTAGTTATGAGGCTACAGGACCCAATACTGCCACTCAAGTCTTGTCTGGTGTACTGCTTATGGCACTTAGCTGAAATAGGAAGGTTCTGAGTTCCAAGTTAGCCTAGGCTACATAGCAAGACCCTGTCTCTACAATGACACTCACATACTCACAAACATACAAACATCACGGTTAGGCTAGGTCTATTAGACGGCTGATGGAGTATGCTGTGATCCAGGTGAAGATGTGTCATCGTAGGACAGTTTGGCTGTGTAGCAGAGGTAACCATATGAAGAAGACAGTAATCTTCAGTAGACCACATGCCATGCATTCTTCCTCCCTTCTTACTGTGCTCTCTTTTACCATCCTTTCCTCCATCCCTGCACACTCCCTTTCCTCTCTCCTCCTCTCTGTCTTGTTTTTGTTTTTGTTTTTTTTTTGTGACAGGAGAAAATAGTGCTAAATATAAGATAGCATTTTTTTTTTAAGTTGGAGTGTCATCTGACTTTGGGCAAAATGAGCTGTTTGGTTTCTTTTTTTTTCTATTGTATTTTTTTTCTTTACTAGTAAGTCTGTCAAACTGCAGTCATGGGAGTAATAGACTCCAAGCCCTCATATATTTCACTGTACAGCCACTTTCTGATTGAGCTAATGGAAATTTTAGAGTGATGGCTTGTCAGGTGAGCATATTCCTGCCATGTGTCAAGCCATTTTTCTTCCCTAGAAATGCTATGGATTACTCATGCAGTTTCATGGTAAAATCAGTGAGAAGAGGGATGGTGATAGCTTTGATTCATATAAAGAAAGAAGACATAAATATTTAATGCACCACTCAGTAAAATCTTCCTAAAAAGACAAATACTGAGAATATGAAGCAGTCAGATTAAAGCTGAAAATAAATTAATTTCAGTCATCTCAAAGTCACTATGTACCTGTTTTTCTAAAATGGCCTCTGTGTTCCTTAGTTACTAGTATTTCCCAGAAAACAATGTTTTGATTCCTTTAATGTAGTTATTTTTTAGTATAGCATATATTAAAACAATTTGGAATGATTATTCCTTCTCACAGACTGTCATTTTGGAAGAGTTCACTGTTCATTGCTCTAGAGGCAGAGGGACTTGGGAGAATGGAGCTGACAAATGAGACAAATTAAAGAATTATGGAGTGAGTAGTCAACTTCATTCAGAACCTCAGAGAATTTGTACTCTGAGGGATAACAAGAGTCTATAAAGAAAAAAAGTGTCCAATCACAAAGGCAAGCTGGAAGAGGCAAAAACATGTTTTCCCACAAATGTTTATAAACAAATAATAATAGCCAGTTACAATGAATGATCTGATGTAACTTAATTCCTATCCACTACACCTGAGAGGGGCATGAAAGCATAATCCAAGAATATGTTTTTGAAAAAACTGAGGTCACAAGACTCTTGTCTTGGTTTCTTGGAGTTTTCTTACAAGTACTCACAAATCTCATATGACTCCATTCTTGGACTGCTCTGACAGTTCACTTAAGACAACATCCAGTCTGTCCATACACCCCTCCCTGCTCTCTTTCAAATTCATGGCCTCTTCTTTCATTAATTGTTGTTACGTGCATACATATGCATAAATAATCTTTATTAACTATAACCTGCCCATTCTGTGTAGCGTTGCTCATGTGTATTATTTCAGGGCTGACCATGCGGGATTGTCATGGGTCTTCTCTCCTCTGGAGAAGACTATGGCTCCCTCTCTCAGCACTCCTCGTTAGCCCGCTGCTCTGTGTGTTGGGTTAAGTATAGGCTCTCCCAACTCACCCCATCCATTTTGGCATATCTATTTTTGCCTTCCTTGTTCAGCTCACATTTGGCTGGTCATATTGGAGATACTCTACTGGTGTAACTTCTAAGATTAAGAGACACAATCTTAGAGAAAGTTCCCTGGTCCTCTGGTTTACAATCTCCCCATCCCCTTTTCCGAAGTGTTCCGAGCCTTCAGTGTGAGCATATTTTACAGTTGTATCCACTGGGACTACTTTCCACAACTCTACATGTTGATTGCTTGTGCTTCTCTATAATGTTCTCTGTCTGTAGGAGAGAAGTTTTTTGATATGGGATGAGGAATACATCCCATACATACTCATACCTATGGGTATAATACATACACTTACCTATGGGTTTAAAGAAAAATGTTTGGAATGTGATTAGGGATTATGCTGGTTTAATAAAGTGACAGATATGGGTTCTCCCACAAGATTCACGCATTCACTACCTGTGATTAATGGGCTACATTTCTAGTACCAGGCAAGATTTCCCTTTATCAGGTTGGTCTTAGATTTGACAAGAGAGCTGTTGGTTAGCACTAAGGTACTCATGCCATTTCTGCATCCTTAGATGCAGCCAATAAGTGTTATGATGCATATGTTAGTCGAGCAGGACTGTCGTTTGATTCCCTCTTTGGAAGCTTGCATGGCATCTTCTTATACCATGAAAGTTAATACTCAGGGAGAGCACATTCAGGTCAGTTCCAGTTCAGGTGTCTCTGGGCCATGTCTGAAGTGCATGGTATCTTCAGCAATAGAGACTTACATTCCACATCTCAGGGAAAACCAAGGGCAATAGCCTTAGAAGTTTTAGGGACAACCAAGGGCAATAGCCTTAGAAGTTTTAGTATGTGTTCTGGGGGTCTCTAGCTAGAAGCTTTTCTGTGTCCCTCTTACCAGTTCACAATCCTGTGTCCCTTGTAAATAGTCATTCAAAGGCTTAATATTAATTACAAACTGTTTGGCCTATGCCCTTAGGCTCATTACTAATTAGCTCTTACAACTTCTTTTTTGTCTTTCTTTTTTTTTCTTTTTTTTATTAAGAAATTTTCTACTCACCCTACATACCACCCACAGATCCCACCTCCTCTTTTCTCCCACCTCCCAGTCCTCCCTCCCAAGTCACCCCCCATTCCCACATCCTCCAAATCAAGGTCTCCCATGGGGAGTCAGCAGAGCCCAGCACATCGAGCCTAGGCAGGCAAAAGCCCCTCCCTTCTGCACCAAGGCTACGCAAGGTGCCATACCAAAGGCACTGGGCTCCCAAAAGTCTGCCCATGCACTGATGGATCCCAATCCCCTCGCCCGGGGGTTTCTGCAAACAATTTGAGCAAAAAAAAAAAAAAAACCTGTCTCCCATATCCAGAGGGCCTAGTCAAGTCCCATGGGGGCTCCACAGCCACTAGTCCATTGTTCATGTGTCTCTACCATTGTGGCCTATCATCTCTGCATGTCTTCCCATCATGATCTCCCTGCCTGCAGAATCCCTCCACTCTACCATTGACTGGATTCCCGGAGCTCAGCCTGGTGCCCCACTGCGGATTCCTGCATCCACCTCCATTAGTCACTGGATAAAGGCTCAATGATGACAGGTAGGGTATTCACTGGATCAGTCACCAGAGTACACCAGTCCAGGCACCCCCTCGATCAGTGCCAGCAGTCCAAGGTGGGGTCATCCCTGTGGATTCCTGAGAGCTTCCCCTGCACTCTGCCTCTTCCCACTCCCATGATGTCTTCATCTATCATGGTTATCTCCTTCCCTGCTCTCCCACTCTGTCCCTGCTCCAGCTCAACCCTCCTATTTCTCTATGTTCTCACCCCCCATTCCTTGTCCTCTGTTACACCCCCAATACCAGCCACTCATACAGATCCCATCCACTTCTACTTCTCTGGGCTATCAATGTGTCTCTCCTAGGGTCCCTCCCTGTCAGCTAGCCTCTCTGGAGCCATGGGCTGCAGTCTGGCCACCCCCTTGCCCTACATCTAGTATCCACTTATGAGTGAGTACATACCATGTTTGTTCTGAGTCTGGGTTACTTCACTCAGGATGATATTTTCTAGTTCCATCCATTTACCTGCAAATTTCATGCTAACATTTTTTTTTTAACTGTTGAGTAGTACTCCATTGTGTATATGTGCCACATTTTCTTTATCCATTCTTCAGTTGAGGGGCATCTAGGTTGTTTCCAGGTTCTTTTCATTATGAAAAATGCTGCTATGAACATAGCTGAGCATGTGTCCTTGTGGTATGATTGAGCATTCCTTGGCCCTATGCCCAAGAATGGTATGACTGGGTCTTGAGAAAGACTTATTCCCAATTTTCTGAGAAACAGCCATACTGATTTCCAGAGTGGTTGTACAAGTTTGCATTCCCACCACAGTGGAGGAGTGTTCCCCTTGCTCCACATCCTCTCCAACATAAGCTGTCTTCAGTGTTTTTGATCTTAACCATTCTGACAGGTGTAAGATGGGATCTCAGAGTTGTTTTGATTTGCATTTCCCTGATGACAAAGGATGTTGAGCAATTCCTTAAATGTCTTTCAGCCATTTGAGATTCTTCTGTTGAGAATTCTCTGTTCAGCTCTGTAGCCCATTTTTTAATTGAATTGTTCAGTTGTTTTGTTTTTTGGTTTTTGGTTTTTCGAGACAGGGTTTCTCTGTGTAGCGTTGTGCCTTTCCTGGATCTGGCTCTGTAGACTAGGCTGGCCTTGAACTCACAAAGATCCACCTGCCTTTGCCTCTCGAGTGCTGGGATTAAAGGCATGCACCATCACTGCCCGGCTGATTGTTCAGTATTTTGAAGTCTAGCTTTCTGAGTTCTTTAGATATTTGGTGACCAGCCCTCTGTCAGATGTGGGGTTGGTGAAGATCTTTTCCCATTCTGTAGCCTATTGTTTTGTCTTATTGATTGTGTCCTTTGCTCTACAAAAGCTTCTCAGTTTCAGAAGGTCCCATTTATTAATTGTTGCTTTCAGTGCTTGGGCTACTGGTGTTATATTTATGAAGTGGTCTGTGCCAATGTGTTCAAGACTACTTCCTACTTTCTCTTCTATCAACTTCAGTTTATGTGGAGGTCTTTGATCCACTTGGACTTGAGTCTTGTGCATGGTGACAGATATGGATCTATTTGCAATCGTCTGCATGTTGACATCTAGTTATGCCAGCACCATTTGTTGAAGATGTTTTCTTTTTTTTACAGTTTTTGCTACTTTTGCCAAAAATCATATGTTCATAGGTGTGTGGATTAATGTCAGGGTCTTCAATTCGATTCCATTGGTTCACATGTCAGTTTTTATGCCAATACCAAGCTGTTTTTATTAATGTAGCTCTATAGTAAGGCTTGAAGTCAGGGATCATGATGACTCCAGAGGTTGCTTTATTGTACAGGATTCTTTTAGCTATCCTGGGTTTTTTGTTTTTCCATATGAAGTTGAGTATTGTTCTTTCCAGGTCTGTGAAGAATTGTGTTGGGATATTGATGGGGATTGCATTGAATCTGTAGATTGCTTTTGGTAAGACTGCCATTTTTACTATGTTGATTTTACCTATCCATGAGCATAGGAGATCTTTCCATTTTCTGATATCTTCTTCAGTTTCTTTCTTCAGAGACTTAAAGTTCTTATCATACAGGTCTTTCATTTGCTTAGTTAGAGTTACTCCAAGGTATTTTATATTATTTGTGGCTATTATAAAGGGTGATGCTTTTATGGTTCCTTTCTCAGCCTATTTATTATTTGTATATAGGAGGGCTACTGATTTTTTTGAGTTAATTTTTTATCCTGCCACCTTACTGAAGGAGTTTATCTGCTGTAGAAGTTCCCTGGTAGAATTTTTTTGGGTCATTTATGTATACTATCATATCATCTGCAAATAGTGAAAGTTTGACTTGTTTCTTTACAATTTGTATCCCCTTGATATCCTTTTGTTGTCTTATTGTTCTAGCTAGAATTTCTAGTACTATGTTGAATAAGTAAGGGGAGAGTGGACAGCCTTGTGTTGTTCCTGATTATAGTGGAATCACTTTTGAGTTTCTCTCCATTTAATTTGATGTTGGCTGTTGGCTTGCTGTAAATTGCCCTTATTATGTTTAGGTATGTTCCTTGTATTCCTGATCTCTTTAGAACTTTTATCATGAAGAGGTGTTGGACTTTGTCAAAGGCTTTTTCAGCATCTAATGAGATGATCATTTTTTTCTTTCAGTTTGTTTATATGGTGTATTACATTGACAGATTTTTGTATGTTGAACCATCCTTGCATCCCTGGGATGAAGCCTACTTGGTCATGGTGGATAATTTTTTGATGTGTTCCTGAATTTGGTTAGCCAGTATTTTACTGAGTATTTTTGCATCAATGTTCATGAGAGAAATTGGTCTGTAATTCTCTTTCTTTGTTGCATCTTTGTGTGATTTGGGTATCAGGGTAGCTATAGGCTCATAAAAAGAATTTGGTAATATTCCTTCTGTATCTATTGTGTGGAATAATTTGAAGAGTATTGGTATTAGCTCTTCTTTGAAAATCTGGTAGAATTCTGCACTGAAACCATCTGGTCCTGGGCTTTTGTTGTTGTTGTTGTTGTTGGGAGACTTTTAATGACTGTTTCTATTTCCTTAGGGGTTATTGGTCAATTTAAATAGTTTTTCTGGTCTTGATTTAACTTTGGTATGTGGTACCTATCTAGAAAATCATCCATTTCTTTCAGATTTTCCAATTTTGTGGAGTATAGGTTTTTGAAGTATGACCTGATGATTCTCTGGATTTCCTCATTGTCTGTTGTTACATCTCCCTTCTCATTTCTGATTTTGTTAATTTGGATGTTCTCTCTCTACTTTTTGGTTAATTTGGATAAGGGCTTATCTATCTTGTTGATTTTCTCAAAGAACCAACCAACTCTTTGTTTCATTGATTCTTTGTATTGTTCTCTTTGTTTCTATTTTATTGATTTCAGCCCTCAATTTGATTATTTCCTGGTGTCTGTTTCTCCTGGGTGAGTTTGCTTCTTCTTGTTCTGGAGCTTTCAGGTGTGCTGTTAAGTTGCCAATGTGAGATTTCTCTATCTTCTTTATGTGAGCATTTAGTGCTATGAATTTTCCTCTTAGTACTGCTTTCAGAGTGTCCCATAAATTTGGGTATGTTGTACACTTGTTTTCACTGAATTCTAGGAAATCTTTAATTTCTTTCTTTATATCTTCCTTGACCCATTGGTGATTCAATAGGGTATTATTCAGTTTCCATGAGATTGTAGGCTTTCTGTAATTTTTGTTGTTGTTGAAATCTAACTTTTAGACATGGTGGTCCAATAAAATACAGGAGATTATTTCACTTGTTTTGTATCTGTTGAGCTTTGCTTTGTGACTAAGCATGTGGTTGATTTTGGAGAAGGTTCCATGGGGTGCTGAGAAGAAGGTATATTCTCTTATGTTAGGGTGGAATATTCTGTAGATATTAAGTTCATTTGTGTCATAATGTCTGTTAGTTCCCTTATTTCTCTGTTAAGTTTTTGTCTGGCATACCTGTCCATTGGTGAGAGTGGAGTGTTGAAGTCTCCCACTACTAGTGTATGGGTTTTATGTGTGATACAAGCTTTTGTAATGTTTCTTTTACAAATGTGGGTGCCCTTGTATTTGGGGCATAAATATTCAGAATTGAGACTTCATCTTGTCAGATTTTTTTCTGTGATAAATAAGTAATGTCCTTCCCGATCTCTTTTGATTGATTTTAGTTTGAAGTCTATTTTATTAGATATTAGGATAGCTACACCAGCTTGCTTCTTAAATCCATTTGATTGGAAAGTTTTTTCCCAACCTTTTATTCTGTCTTTGGAGTTGGGGTGTGTTTCTTGTATGCAACAGAAGGATGGATTTTGTTTTCATATCCATTCTGTTAGCCTGTGTCTTTTTGTAAGTGAACTGGATATTAATGACCAGTGATTGTTAATTCCTGTTATTTTTTGGTGGTAGTGTTATTTGTTGGTGTGGGACTATCTATTGCCTGTGTTTTCATGGGTGTATCTAACTTCCTTAGGCTGGATTTTTCCTTCTTGTGCTTTCTGTAAGACTGTATTTGTGGAAAGATATTGTTTAAATCTGTTTTTATCATGGAATATTTTGTTTACTCTGTCTATGTTTATTGAGGGTTTTGCTAGGTATAATAGTCTGAGTTGGCATCCATGGTCTCTTAGTGTCTGCATAATGTCTGTCCAGGATCTTCTGGCTTTTAGAGTCTCCATTGAGAATTCAGGTGTTATTCTCGTGGATCTGCCTTTATATGTTACTTGGCTTTTTTCCTTTGCAGCTCTTAATGTTTTCTCTTTATTCTGTATGCTTATTGGTTTGATTATTATGTGGTGAAGGGACTTTTTTTTGGATCCAGTCTATTTGGTGTTCTGTAACCTTCTTGTATCTTTATAGGCATTTCCTTCTTTACTTTGGGAAATTTTTCTTCTATGATTTTGTTGAATATATTTTCTGTGCCTTTGAGTTGGTATTCTTCTCCTTCTATCCTTATTATTCTTAGGTTTGGTCTTTTCATGATGTCCCAAATTTCCTGGATGTTTTGTGTTATGACCTTTTTGGCTTTAGTGTTTTCTTCGACTGATGAATCTATTTCCTCTATTGTATCTTCAACACTAGAGATTCTCTTTTCAATGTCTTGCATTCTGTTGGTTATGCTTGCATCTGTAGTTCCTGTTCATTTACTCAGATTTTCCATTTCCAACCTTCCCTCAGTTTGTGTATTCTTTATTACCTCTATTTCAGTTTTCAAACCTTGGACTGTTTCATTCACATGTTTAATTGCTTTTCCTCGGCCTTCTTTAAGGGATTTATTGATTTCTTCCAAATTTTTGTTTGTCTTTTCTTCAAATTCTTTAAGGGTAGTTTTTATTTCCTCTTTAAAAGACTCTATCATCTTCTTAAGGTCATTTTTAAGGTCTAATTTTTCTGCTTCTTCTGCTTTGGGATGTTCAGGTCTTGCTGATGTAGCACCACTAGGTTCTGATGGTGCCATATTGGTCTTTATGTTGTTGACTGTGTTTTTGCACTGGTTTCTAGCCATATCTTTCTCCACTTGGTGCAAGTTGGTGTCTGTGTCCGAGGGAGCCTCTCTTGGTCTGATTGATACTCTTGGCCCAGTGGAAGCTCTTGGTCTAATCAGTTCTGGTGGACTCTTTGTCTCAGGAGCAGTTCTTAGTCCAATTGGCACTCATGGGTTCTGTCTCAGGGAGTAGCTGCAATCTTTCTGTGTGGGTGGCTTGGGAGGGGTGACGCTAGTGGGTTACAAGGTCTGGTGAGGGATGGTGGTAGTCTGACCTGTCTGCAGTACGTCTTCCTGTTGAATCACCTGAAACTGGGATTGCAATGGGTGGTGGTATAGGGGTGCAGGGTTGTGCCTCTGGGCCCAAAGCCTAGGGGCTGTGGTGTTCGGGTATGAGGATAAAGACTCACCTCTTAGTCCAATCAGGTGCTGGCAGGCTCTGTCTCTGGGAACAGTTGCAGTCTCGGAGGATGGGTTAGATTTGGGGCAGGTGGGCCTTGTGGATTACAGGGTCTGATGGGGAATGGTGGTAGTCTGACCTGTCAGCAGGAGGACTACCTGCCAATTGGCCTGCAACTGGGACTGCAATGGGTGGTAGTGTAGGGGCACAAGGGTTGTGTCCCTGGGCCCAAAGCCTAGGGGCTGCGGTGTTCCAATATGAAGGTAAAGACTCACCTCTTAGTCCAATTGGGTGCTGGCAGGCTCTGTCTCAGGGAACAGTTGCAGTCTTGGAGGGTGGGTGGGATTTCGGGGAGCTGGGGCTTTTAGGTTACAGGGTCTCGTGGGGGATGGTGGTATTCTGACCTGTCTGCAGGAGGCCTGCCTATTGGCTTGAGACTGAGACTGCAATGGGTGATGGTGTGGGGGCTCAGGGTTGTGTCCCTGGGCCCCACCTAGAGAAAGACTCACCTCTTAGTCTAATCGAGTGCTGGCAGGCTCTGTCTCAGGGAACAGTTGCAGTCTCGGAGGGTAGGCAGGATTTGGTGGAGGTGGAGCTTATGGGTTACAACCGCTGATGGGGGATGCTGTAGTCTGACCTGTTGGCAGGAGGTCTGCCTGCCAACTGGCCTGTAACTGGTATTGCAATGGGTGGTGGTGTGGGGGTGCAGCGTTGTGTCCCTGGGCCTAAAGCCTAGGGCCTGCGGGTATGAGGATAAAGACTCACCTCTTAGTCCAGTCGTGTATTGGTGGGATCTGTCTTGGGGAACAATTGCAGTCTTGGCAGCTCTTACAACTTAACTCAACACATTTCTATTAACCTACGTATTGCCACGTGGCTTCAGGGCATTACCATTTCTCTCATATTTTGCTTTTCCTGGTGGCATCTCAGCATCTCAGAGCTTTTCTTCCAACTCTGCTTTTCTTTTCTCTCTATCTTTCTCTCAGCTCCATCCTGCCCTGACATAAGATAATGCAGCTTTATTTATTAACCAATGGGAGCAACACATATTTACAGCATACAGAAAGACATCTCACAGCACTTCCCATTTTCTGTCTAATCAAAAAGGAAGATTTTAACTTTAACATAGTAAAATTATATACAACAAAATAATTATCAAGCAAGAATTACAGTTACAATATCTAGTCTTTGTATTTGACAAAATTAAAGAAAATACTCTATCATTTATCCTATTTTTGTGAGTCTAAAGTTTCATATCTGTTTTACTTTTTTTTGTAACTAAGGAAAACTATAATTATAACTATCTAGTCTTCAACTCCATCAAAGACCCCAGAAGGATACAATATTATCTGAGTAAACAGGAAGTACATTGTAACCAATTTTCAAAATTCTACAAATGACAGAGACATTTGGCTGCCTGGACAGTCACTCAAAGTTCCTCTGCAATGTTGGGGCATCCATCTTCAGCCTATAGGTCTTAGAGTTTCTGACATATTTTTCAGTGAAGCAGGAAATTTAAAGGATTGTCTTGCCTATTGGCAAAGTTCATCAGTTGTTTCCTCTGTGTCCTGTAGAATGTCTAGCAGTTTCTTCTATGAGGCAGGAACCTGAAGGACCATCTCACCTAGTTTTGGTAAAGTTCACTGGTCACTTTCCTATGGGTCCTGTATTTCCTGTTTATACAACATACTGTCAAGCATTCCAGGCAAGCATGGTTTCTTGCCCAAATGGCCGACTTTTGCCACAAAGAAAGCAAACTCCATATAGAGTATCGTTGATGTTCATCATCTTCTCTGAAGTAAACCGGTACTGCCAGCAGCAGACATGTCTCAATGTTCAGAAAAGTCTAAGTTCTTAAAATATTTTAAATGCCATACTCTGTATATCTTTGAGACGTTTGAAGATTACCTACTTAATTGAAATACATCTATGAATACCTAGAAAACTTAACTAACATAACTATAAATTTGCTTATGGTAGATGACTATTAATCTATATTTCTTAATTATATAATATAATTTTAAATGAGTTGCATAAACATAATACCTTAAACAAGAGTAGAAATATACATGCAGTATAATAAAATTAACTTTAAATCTATATGAAAAGACCAAAATCCATACTAATGTAGCTGGAGTTATCTCCATTCCCGCCCAGGCTCACAGCCACTCAGACCCAAATAAATACACAGAGACTTATATTACTTATAAACTGTATGGCCATGGCAGACTTCTTGCAATCTAGTTCTTATATCTTAAATTAACCCATTTCTATTCATCTATAAGTTGCCATGTGGCTTGTGGCTTACCACTACTTTTACAACTTGCTTCCTCTGTGCCTGGCTGGTGACTCCTGACTCAACCTTCCTCTTTCCAGAATTCTCCTCTCTCTTGTCCCACCTATGCTATACTTCCTGCCTGGATACTGGCCAATCAGCGTTTTACTTATCAATCAATCAGAGCAACACATTCACAGCATACAGAAAGACATCCCCAGCATACTAATGTAAAATAGATAAGATTAATAATTCTTTTTTGGATTAAAGCAGATCCAATAATCTACACTTTGATCCTATCATTTCTATGTAGCTAGAGTTTTCCTGCCTTGCCCACCCACAGTCAGGACAAATCTCTCTCACCCACCAGTCCCACAGCTGCTCAGACCCAACCAAGTAAACACAGAGACTTATATTGTTTACAAACTGTATGGCCATGACAGGCTTCTTGCTAACTGTTCTTATATCTTAAATTAACCCATTTCTATAAATCTATATCTTGCCACGTGGCTTGTGGCTTACCAGCATCTTCACATGCTGCTTGTCCTGGCGGCGGCTTGCAGTGACTCCTTCTGCCTTCCTGTTTTTTCTTTTCTCCTCTCTGTTAGTCCCGCCTATACTTCCTGCCTAGCCACTGGCCAATCAGTGTTTTATTTATTGACAAATCAGAGCAACACATTTGCCATAAAGAACATCCCACAGCATTTTTATATCACCTATTCTTTTTAGAATGAGATCCCTGAATCTAGTCTTCTTTGTTCAGCTTCTTTTTCAGACCATTATCTATAAAAACTTGTAAACAATCACCCTAAACAAATGACAAATATTCATAATTTATTTTTGGGAAGATGGGCATAGTTCTCTAGATTACTTCCTAGTGACTGAGGGTGCTAGTAATCCTATGGGGACCCAAAGAAAATTTAGGATTAGGGTCAAGTCATGACTAGTGTAATATGTGAGGCTGGATCATCTCAGCCAGCAGCCTTGAAGCCTTACTGGATCCAGAACTCAGAGGAAACTGCAACAGAGATGTTCTGAAACATTGAATCATCTGAGACATTTGTTCTCATTAGAGATTTTTTCAGAGGATCTTGTTTGATCAAACCATATTAACCTGGAAGCAATCCACATGTTCTCATCTTCTATAGGAACAAAAGTAGAACCTCTTTTCTGAAGCAAGATATCCTTAGGCCCAAATTTTGAAGTCAAGATACCTTTAAAATATATATGTTGGTTTAACTTAGCAGCCTCTACAATCACATGTCTCCCTGCAGTTAAAAAAAAAATCCCTGCAACAACACAATAATATACAGAATGCAGACTCTCTATGTATATTTGATCTTTACATGTTAATTATATTTGTTATTATTCTATTTCTTTTTAAGGACTTTTTCTACCTCCCTTTTTCCCTCTCTCAAGCCTACATATATTTTTAAACATACTGAAAGCCATTTAGAGTTCTTTTCCATTTGAATCTGTTTTATTGTGTATCTGTAATCATTTTCTGACCAGGAGAGTTTTTAAATTGTTAAGCTGCATAGCTAGGATCGAATTTGTGGCTTTGGCTACTGGCTTCACCCTGTTGGGCTTCCCAACATGGCAGAGGTATGTTTACTGCAGACTAGATAGTTACAGTTACAATCCTCTCATATCTTAGCTAAGTACATGTTAAATACTAGAGTTAGATTCTTCAAGATAGGACAGCTATTGGAGTAACCTCTGTAATTTGCCATCTATGGTCTACACATTTAGTATGTTTTTCTTGTTTGATGTTGTTCTTGTTGGTTGTATTTCCATTTTTGTTTATGTTATCACCCTTTATTTCTCCTGGACAACACTTGATGATTGTTTTTATTGTATATGGTTTATATTGGGCTTATAACCTTCTTATTTAGAAAAAAAGGAGAAATATAGTGATCTGCTTATGATCCTGGGTTATTGGCTTGAAAGAGGTGGTGCTTCTTGTCTTCATACATGACTTCATAAAAGGAAAGGGAGAGGGGTCATGTTCTTCTTGGCATGATTGGACAGCCAGGTGCATTTACTCTGGTACAGAACAGAGGATGACTTCAGTTCTTTACTCGGTTCGGTATTTGTGAATGTATTTCCTCAATTTATACCTTAATAAATCCCTATTACCCATTGAATGGACTCACATGGATTGATCATAACAGGGATCTAAGGTCCTGATGCTTATGTGTAAGCACTTTGACAATTGAGCACCAACATGCAGATTGTTAAATTATATTTCTTTTCTTTCATGTTCCATGGCAAGCCACCCAAACATCTCCATGTTTGCCTCAGTACTGTATGTTTATCCTCAAGCCAGAGATACTGGCGTCAAGTTGTTTCTTATGGAAACTAAAGAATTGATCTCCATCCCCCTTCAAGATTCACCCCTCAACTCTTGCTAAATGTCTAAATACACTTTTATAGTTTTTAAAATAAATAAGATCACCTACATATAAACTACAATGAAAATAGAAGACATGGATTCTACATAATAACTTATCTGAAATTTATAATTAACTGTTACATTTTTATTTAGACCTATTCAGTATTACATGTATTATACATATATACAAGTTAGTTATTAGATCTATTCAATTATTTATATATAAATAAAATTTATTCAATTATATATGATAGAAAAAGTTGTTAAATATGTCTAATATATGATTGCCATTTATCAATCTAATACCATTCTTCAAATATCTTATATATTTTATTATATGCATACATTGTTAAAATAGTCCCATTATTAAACATCTGTTAAACTTATTGACTAGAATTATTAATGAACAGAATTTAAACTTCTCTTTTTCATTTGACCTGGAATTTGACAATATTTTAACTTGTAGTTCAGTTTCATAGACAAGAAACATGAACTCCAAGAAAAAGGGATCCAAGTATGCATTGGGTTATCCCACTCTTTAATGCTTCTTTAGAATGGCAAAAATTCTAATTTCAGACTTCTAAGTCAGCTTTTTCTCTGTGTGATCTCAGATTTCTAGGCAAGATGTGAGTTTTGGTCAGCTGTGATCTCTTACTTCTAGCTTTGACTAAGAGGGTCTATTCACAAATCCTTCAATGATTCCTGCATTGCAGCTGTTGGTCTATGTTGCTGTACATTCATTACTGTTCAATCAAATGCTTGTCATTATAACTCATCAATCCTGGGTGTGCTTTCTGTATGATGTGATGGTATAGAGATCAAATAACAATTCAGGATCAGTCATTTCTACTTCTATTAAACACTGAAGAATCCTATCAGCAAGAACTCATTGATTTTGTTTCTGTATCAAACCACCACTTTTCTAGATTCTTCCACATCCTTCTCAGTCTGATTTTCCACTCAGGTCCATTGTAAAATACAATAATGTACTCAATGCTTGTGTGACTTCATTTGAAATCTTAGCTTTCTGAAACCCTTAATCTAAAATATTACATATTTTTAATATCAGAAGCCTACTAACATGCACTTCAGGTATCTATCTATTTAAGCAGTAAACATGAGCTGCACATACAAACTCTTTACTGATGGAAATGCATATTTTATAACATGGATTATAATAATTGATAAACTCAGAATAATCTTTTCAGGTCAGTACTGATTAATTGTCCCTTAAGTCTTGCCCCTATATTGATTGCCTATTTTATGAAACTTGAGTCATTTCCTATTAATTCAAGAAAAAACAGTAAAGTTGATCATGTGTGCAAAACAGCTGAGGCATATGGGTGAAATACAAGGAGAAAGAAGCTCTCAGATCAATAATGAAAAGATAGATGATGTGTGGCAGGAAAAGAGGCCAAGAGAATGAACCCAGGGAAGTTCTAATGTTGCAGAAAAAGAAAAAAAATAAAATAAAATAGAGGAAATACTTGGAATTTTCCAAATGTCAATTACTGAAACAAGAATTTCAAATGTTCGTTACTTCACTCTAAAAATTGAATTATTTTTAATATTTAAAATCAGTGTAAGCTTTGATTCATTTGAAAAATTATTGTCTGGACAGATAATGCTCATTAGTTCATGTCCTAGAGTAATTACAAAGTGCTAAAGTATTTCATAAGGCAGCTATTAAACTACTTCAATAATTACCTTTATTAATAAGTCAAGACATTGATGGAGTATTTTGTGGAAAACGGAAATAAACAGGAGAATGTGCTGAGTCTGGGTGGGCTGGACTCCTCTTCCACAGCCAAGTCAAGAGCCAGATGGAGAGAGAAATGTATAGAACATGCAGTGTTCTTCCCTTTCTACTTAAAGACCCCCACGTATCTCTGTAGGTCCATAAGTTAAAAAATTATCACTTCACCTACAAACTATCATGAATGTTTTGAGAATGGTGGTGTATTTCCACAATGCTGGCCATCAATATATGGAGGAAAGGTGATCATGAAACCCATGCCAATCTGAACTAAAAACTGAGAAATTATCTCCAAAAAAGTCCTTCAAAATGAAATAAAAATTTAGGTGACTGAATTCAATAATTCAAATTTGCTAATTAATTAATGAGTTAAAATTAATCGACATTATCTCTGAGATTTATATTAGGATTACTCTGAGAAATTCTAGAAAAACAGAGAAGGAAAAAAAAAACATGCTTGGGAATATCTACAAATTCCAAACACTAGTTTCTCCAATGCTTATCATGAAAACAAATTAAAGGCCTTATCACTTGTCCAACAACATGGATATATGGCCCACATATTTAAAAGCTGTGGATATGTTATTTTAGCAAATAGCTACTTTTTTTGTAAAAGAGAAGCGCTTTAGAGAAATGACTTTTGTGTAAGTTTTTCCATGGTTATAGAAAGGGATAATTGTGGCTCCTTCTCATTCACTGGTGATTTGTTAGTACAGTGTTCAGATTATACATATATCTCTTAAATTACTTAAATATAAAGAAATGGGAACATGTTGTACAAATGGCTTCATTAAACAACTCCAACATGTGTGTGTGGACACCAGAGGATGATTCTTGGGTGTCAATTTTTGTCATCTTATCTGTTATGAGGCAGAGCCTCTTCCCAGCTAAGTGAGCCAAGACAGCTGGCCATTGAGCTCCTGAGGGCAGCTTGTCTCTGTCTCTCAATCACTGTTGTGCTATTGTACCCATGCAGCTCTTAAGGAGGTTCTGGTCATCCTGACCCAGGTTTTGGTATTGCATGGTAAGATCTGTTACCCACAGAGACTTTCCCTAGCCCCTCACTAGCTTTCTGAGATCATGGTGAAGAAATATTTCCAGTGATCATAGTTTAACTTGAAAAGAACTTGGGTTCCAAGATAAATGAATAAATTTTATATTTAAGATCAAATTTTAGGAAATGACAAGTTACATGGGACCCTTTTTTTCCTATTCATCTTAATAAATTGAAAAATTAGCACAGAGAAATGAAATAATCATTATTTAAAGACAACTTGCACATATAACTAACAATTCAAAGGCAATATATAAAAAAGTAATTTAAATTAATAAATGCGTTTATTTTTAAAAATCATCTACAAGTCTGCATGTCTACAAGAAGTAATTACAAATATCACTTACAAAATATTAGAAGATTCTTAAAAACCTCACTGGGCTAATAGTGAATTAAATGCTTAGGTGGGAAATATATTGAACAATTATATCAGGAATGAAAATTAACATAGATTATTAATACCTTTCCCACCAAGAAGTGAGATTTGTCCCTTAGAAACCCTTTTATATACTCTTCTTAGCTGATGGGATATAGCAGACAAGGTATCATCTGCTTGCAGGTTCAAGGCTAAAGGCCATGGCTGAACATTGTCGGATTGTTTTCTTTTGTACTGGTAGTGTGGCACACATAGCTCCACAAAGAGTCCTAAACCCAACAGCCTTAGCCAAATTCACAGCCTGGAATCTTCACAGGCTGACCCAGTGCCATCCGTCCATTTTGCTTTGTTCCAGCTGTGTGCAGAGGGAAGACACATTGAATTCTCATTGTTCACAGTAAAACTGCATTCATGGTCACCCGCTCTGATTGAAGATACATAGGGGAAAAAGGAAGAAATGGTTATCTATTTGTTTAAGCCACTGATTTCCAGTGTAAGTTCTTAAGGGAATTAGAAGTAATCATACCTTAGAGGAGTCGACATTTTAACATATCAATTTCCTCTGGATTGTTCTATAGACTCACAGAAATCTCAGATCAAAGTTCCAGATGAGGAAAGAAAGACCACATGCCATAGCAGTCCATGCATTTAGTGTTTAAAGCTCGTCAGAACAAAATGTATGGGTGTAGAACTGCAATGCTTGCTACTGGCATTGTTGGTGTGTGGGAGGCATTTTTGGGAGACCAAAACAAAGACCCTTCCTAGGAAGAAATATTTGTTTGTTAATTTGAATGTTGTTCATAGGATGTGTTTGCTGTTAGAAGATTAAACTGAATGTGAACAAATTACATTTATTTATGTATGTTTATTTAATATTTACTAAATGTTTACTGATTTTAAAAAATAAAACACAGAGAAGCATTAAAAAAAAAAAAGCATTGATTCAATATATCCCTGTGCTGCAGGCCACAGGAATGCATACTGGAATTCAGCTACTATCACAAAAGCTACTACTTGGAAAAGTCAAGGACTTCTCCAAAGGTCAAGCCATGGCTAAAAAAGTCTTGGTGATATTTTAGCTTTTGTATATATATTAGTTGGTTCCTAAAATGATTTTCTTGCATACTTCCAAGAATTCCTAACAGTGTATTTATCTAAAATGACTATCAAGCATCCAAATCCATACAAAACAACACCTGTCTCCTAGGTCAGGCGGATAGCTTTATTTCTTGTGCAATTTAGGGTGAGACCCTCCTTTCTAATATAACCTTACTAATAGACCCCTAACTTCTTACCTGACCACTTCTAGGAATGTAGACTGAGCATATAGACCCCCTTTTTGATTTACTAACCAGTCATTAGCACTCAGTTGACCTCCTCTTTTACCACTCCCATTTTGGGATGTAAAAGAAAGCCTGACAGTCACTGCCTGAGGGAAATTCTTAACTGCCTTTATGACCCCATAGAATTCAAGCCTGGTGACTTTGTTAGGCCAAAGAATTACTATTGCTTGGGTTTATAACTGGATTCCAAAGGGACTTAGAGAGAATAAGGAGATAATAAGAGAAAAGAGAATGGAAGAACTAGATGGGTAAGAACTTGAGAGGTACAAACTGAGACGGGGAAGAACGAGATTGAAGGGTGAGAAGAGAGTACTAGAGGAACAAGATGGAAGATGAAGAAGAGCCAGATGGGGAAGAATAAGATGAGAAAGAACAAGATAGAAAGAAGGAGATGAGAGAGGAGCTGAGATGGGAAAGAACTAGATGGATGAGAACCTAGATGGGGCAGAAGTAAGATGAGAGAATTAAGATAGAACTTAGAGGGCACAGCAGGTAATTGTAGGGAGAAATCAAGCAAGAAAGGATCTAGGCATGAGAGCAGAATAGAAACTGTGTAGAGAAAATAAACTGACACAGAATAATAAAGTGCATGAACTAAGGAGTTTTGTGTTCACAGATTCATTTCTTTTCATCAAAGATTAATTATCAGCTGGTTGTAGATTCTTCCTGGACCCTGGGAGGGGACTATCAAGGGGATGGACCCCCTTAGTCCCCGATATCCCTGATTATATGAATCTTTACTAATAGAAAATAATTCAAGTCAGGGCATGGCACATGCCTTTAATCCCAGAACTAAGGAGAGAGGCAGAGGCAGGCAGATCTCTGTGAGTTTGAGGCCAGCCTGGTCTACAGTGAGTTCCAAGACAGCCAGGACTGTACAGAGAAACCTATCTCAAAAAAGGAAAGAAAGAAAGGAAGGAAGGAAGGGAAGAAGGAAGGAAGGATGAAAAAAGAAAAGAATCCCAGGCATATTTTTACTGTGGAATATGCAATTAAATACATATCTTTCATGTCAACAAGAAGCAAATTTGGAGTGAATAAAAAAATGCTTAGACATTGTCCAAACCAAGAGGGAGCTATGCAGGCAAATGAATAAACATAGTCTAGTGTCACATGTGGGGTTCTGGGCTGGCAGAGGCATGGTAAGTGATCACTAAGAAAAACAAAATGGGCAATCAGAGGTATGGTTGCCTACCACCATCTTGACAACTTTAATGCTGTCCCTGGGACTTGTGATACCTCAGTAAAACCCCCCATTCTATCCCCTACAGACAAAGAGAAGCTTAAACCAGGATTTGTAAATGTAGATAAGAACTTAGACCCCTTTTCCCCAGGTGGCTGTATCTGCTACAGGGACTTTGGAAAACACAGTCAGGATATTCAACCAAAAGACTAAAAAGGGAGGGGAGTTAAAATAAATTATATGGTCTGTGCCTTTAAGAACTAGCCTCACAAAGAAAGGGGAGCACTCGTTCCAATCTCCCTGCTGTGAGTGAGAGATTTGGAAGAGCCTCCCTGGAGGCTTGTAAACTTAGAAAACACCTTACTTTTGCATTCTGTACCTAAAGTCTCCAGTGGCGGCTTTGGGGACGTGATCTAGGCACAACAAGACCCTCACTCTATTGTCTCAAAAAGGGGGCCTTAGACAAAGATATCTCAATATAGATAGACCCAGGCCAGTTTCAAGTCCCCAGAAATGATGGGGCCAGCCCCAGGAACAAAAGAATAGAGTCAGGATGTCTGATGGTAACCAATTAACCACGAGATGCCTCTCTCCGGAGATAACATGACCAGACCCCAGAGAGGAGTTGTAAAACTCCTGACAGGGCAAACAGATAAACTAGAATAAGATAAAGTCCAGGCCCAGGAAAAACTGGACCAATCAAGGATGGACCCGTACTAACCCCCTCCCCTCTAAGAAATTTTATGGGTTTTGCCTATAAAAACTAACTTCCCCAAGAAAGAGTAACTCTTCTCTGCCTCACTTGAGATGGCTTGAGTTGAGTTCCCTGTCATGACTTGTAACGGATAAACCTTGCTTTTGCATTCTGGTATGCTCATCCTTGGTGGTCTCTCTGGGGGTTACGATCTGGGCACAACAGGACTGACAGATGGGAGGAGAGAAACAACACCCACAGTTGTTCTCTGACCCCTGCACGTGGGCTCCTACACTTCATGAAGAGTTAAACACACATTGAAAAACCATGAAAAATTATCTGCTTTGTTTTCAAATTGTTTTGTTAAAATAAAATGTTACTATTAAGACAGTAATTGTAGCAAATCGATCACATTAATCTAAGCTGTTCATAATAGAGACAATTTTCTGTTGTATAAATTGGAAATCCCTTGGTAACTAAAAGGCAAACAAAAACATTCAACAAACTATAACATTTATAAAAATTTTTAATTCCAGATTTGACATAGAAAATTCTGAAATGTAGTCAAAGTACTTTCATAAAGACTAAATGAGATAGTCTTGTATAATTTTCACAAATAGAGAAAATGGGCAATGCTGCATGTTTATGTATCAGCCTGCTGATTAATGTTGGTTTGATTTTTTTCCCCCACTGTCCTGAGAAGTCAGAATAATTACAAGTTTAGAACAGAATACTTATTTTTGAGGTAATGTTAAATTTCAAGAATTGTTACTGTGAAGGTAACTCCATTTGTCCTTGCTTGTGGTGAAATCTACTTGCATATGTGTTGTTGTTATTTTGCCCTTTGGGGGGCCCACCACCCAACTCCGAAATAAATCAGACATGGAGGCCTATTCTTAATTATAAATGCACAGCCTAAGCTTGGCTTATTTCTAGCCAGATTTTCTTAACTTTAAATTACCCCATTTACCTTTTGCCTCTGTCTTTTTTTCATTTTCTTCTGCAAATCTTACTTTCATTCTTACTCCATGGCTGGCTGTGTGCCTGGGTGGCTGGCCCCTTGAGTCCTCCTCCTTCTTATTCTCTTGCTCTCCCCCCCCAACCACACACCAGATTTCTCCTTCTATTTATCCTCTCTGCCTGCCAGCCCCACCTATCCCTCTCCTGCCTCACTGTTGGCAGTTCAGCTCTTTATTAGACCATCAGGTATTTTAGACAAGCACAGTAACACAGCTTCACAGAGTTAAACAAATGCAACATAAAAGAA
Source organism: Peromyscus maniculatus bairdii (assembly GCF_049852395.1). NCBI lineage: Eukaryota > Metazoa > Chordata > Mammalia > Rodentia > Cricetidae > Peromyscus > Peromyscus maniculatus. The sequence goes on from NC_134858.1 coordinate 8,380,697, forward strand.
TGCAACACATTTTTACATCATTAAACAAATGTTCCACGGCATAAACAAATGTACCACATTTTAAAATAATATTCTACACATATGAATTGATGTCAGAACAATACAAAGGAATGGACAAATGAAATTCAATTCAAACAGTCAAAATAAAGTGTTCCTTCCACCTGAGGCAGGAACTAGGGTGGTGTTTTGAGTAGCATTGTAAACACCAAGGCAATGAATGAGAGGAGAAAGACAGAGGCTGGATATGAGGCTGGAGATTCAGTAAAGGATGCTAAGAATGTGCCTCATTGTGGTTTCTGTTTTCTTGGCTTGCAAACAGTGAGTGGGGAGCTGTAAGCAAGACATTTGGAACTAGCATGTATTGTCATGTGATGGCAGTGACTGCTCTTTGGGAAGAGCTGTAGAGTGATGCAAAGGTAAAATACCCCCTGAGAAGCTAATCCTGAGAAATCACAGGAAGAGAGACCGTGATTCTTCGGGGAAGTATTCTGCTGCTATTATCTTCCTTTTACTTTTCCTAATATTGTTTTCATGTTTAGGAAACAGCTAACAACCAACCCCCCACATACACAAGCAGCATTAAAAATTCAAGCACAGGAGTCTCCGCCTCCTTCAACAATGAATCTGCTTGTAGTTGCAAACACTCACCCCACCCACAGTCCCACCATATGTGCTTATATATAATTCATACAACATTGTATAATGGTACTGCAAGCAAGGGAGCCTCATGTTCATTGTATGGACTTCATTTTCAGTTTATTTCCCTTCCTTCCAAAAATCTTACAGAAAAAACAAATTTGGGAATTAAAGTATACAGACACTAGTTTGAATGCATCCTATCCTTATGGCAATGAAACTGAACTCCCAAACAAAGCAGGAGTTGCCATTCACTTTCTTTATTACTAATAGGCTATTTCTCTGTAATTGAATATTTTGAAAGGATCTTGAACAAACATCTGCATCACATAAACCCTCAAAGGAGACCATCTCTTCAAGAGAAGATGTACATGCTAGCTGGACAGGGAGACTGGAAGCCAGGTATCTTCAAGGTTTTTCTTTACCTCTTAAAGACAGATATGAGATTCAAACAAGACAGTGATTAGTTTTAAAAACTTCAAATTGTCAAGGTTACTGTTTGTAGCATTGACTTAATGATTCATACAAAACACTGACATGCTCAAAAAGATAATTTTGATTATTTGACCATATGTTTTGAAAATTCCTATAAATCATCATGTAAAAGTACTTTTAAATTAAAAAAATCATTTATAATTATAAACTATATCATTGCTAATATAAATTTGTATTTTTCAAATACACTTTAAGAAGACTATAAATTTTGGATTACCAAAACTATTATGAATCAAATTAAGTAAATGAGTAAGGCAAACACACCTTATCATCTATTACTTTAGAAAAATAAACAGTGAAATATTCAAGTGAAATATTTCCAAAGAAAGATTTTTACACTGAAGATGCTGAGTGCAGATGTTTCTATGAGGAAATGTACATAACTGGAGTTCTTAGGCTCCTCACACAGTATAATTTCTGTGGCACCAAGCCTGCCTTTAATTTAGACTTCTGCATTCTTCCATTTGTGAGCGAATGATATCTCTTTGTTTCCACATGCAGTCAACTGTTTGCAAATAAAATGTAAAGAGGAATAAATATGGTAATTAAGAGTGAGTAGATGTAGTAGACAAATCTACTAATTGCATATTTATGCATGGATTATAACTAAATGCATAGCCATGAAACAGTAGTTATATAGTCCCTAGCAACTTCTCATGGATGATCTCAAACTGCTTCTGCTGTTTCTGAAATATCTAGATTTTTTTAATTCATCATTGATTTATGAAGACCATCACACACTTTCATTTCATTTTGTTTGCCATTGTGATTAGAGTTACATTTCACTTGTTCCCAGCATAATAACAAAGTGTTTTAAGAAGTGATGAAATCTGAGATTAGATTTTAATCTTTTCAGCTGAATCACTCAAAATTTGGTCAAGTCTTGCAGAGAGTTTAAATAATCTGCACTGTGTTCTCTGTCCACTTATATATTGGAAATTATATGAACATATTTATCTGTTCTATTTTGGTTCTCTACCTGTTCATTGTCATGTGACCGAAGTAAGAGTGTGCATGTGTGAGATCCCCAGAGCCTTGTGTGCTAGTCGAATATATGAGCAACTTGATTGACTATTATGCTGTAATCTTTTCATCAGAGAAATGATCCTAGATTATATGTACTGTAATAAGTGAAGAAAGTAATATAAACCAATGGTTTTTGAATGGAAGAAATAAAATATCTTATTGAAGACATCCTTATCTATATAGAATTCCCCTGTGGACAATCTACAAAACAATATCTACCATCTGTAATAATAATTGAAATTGATAATATAGCAATTTTCAGTGTACTATGCCCAAATTTGTTTCTAAAACCTCATAATAAACAATTGAATTTATTTCTTTGAATTAATAAATAAAGTATTGTAAGAAGATGATGAAACTTAATAAAAGAAAATGACTAATATACCTGGGTGCCCAAAACAACAACAAAAATCATATGTGAGAAAAGCCAAAGATGATCTAAACAATGAACATAAATACAGTTGTCATTGTTTAAAAAAATCTTTATAATGTCCCTTCATTTCAAACTAATTCATAAATAATATTAATTTTAAAGTAAATTACCAAGCTTATAATATGTAGATTTCAAATACAACATTGTTTGTAGTTGTTTGGAAGGGTGTGAATTAGAGGCACCACACATTTTCCACATCTTCACAAATCTGAAATGGAGTGTCAACTGCATGGCAACAGAGAGAGATGAGTGGTGTGCAAAGACACAGGGGTTCAGGAAAAAAAGTAGAAAAATTTCAGGTGAATTCCAGAAATATTGAGAAATATACAACAAAAGGAACTAGCAAAAATGTTAGAAGAAAAAATGAGGTACGTCCCACCTCAGCAGGGGTTTTTATAAAAGGAAAGGGAAAGTATGGTTGGACTCACAGGTTGTCACCCTGGAGCTCAGCAAAGATAGAGTTCAGTATGGGGAACTTGTGATCTGCACAGTATGCTGACATTGGCTTGGCAATCAGCTCTCCTAGAAAGATCTCTGATGCTGAGGTCAGAAGTCATCTTAAAATGAGTCCTTACAAGGAAACTTGGAAATGAAAAATAATCAGCAGAACATATGTTGCAACATGTCACCAGTAGATCAGATCAAAGAGAGAAATAGAATATTGGAGACCATTGTTTACATTTAAAGGGCAGTAAACAAAAGCACAGGAAAGGAGGTGGGTCTGGTGGCTCACAAAGACTGTCACAGAGAAGAATCCAGCTTTGACTAAACAATGGATTCCAGACAAGGAGGAGCTGATCTTCAAGAAAGAAAAAAAATAGGAAAGAAAAGAAAAAAATTAAAAATAGAAGGAAGGGGAACCTAGAAAACAAAGACTAATGAAAGAAAAAAAAAAACTATTTTGCCCATATGGAACATGGTAAGAGATCAAATCCAACCACCCAAGAAGGTGGAAAAATGGGCTGGGATAGAAGCTACAGAAAGAGAAAATTTTCTTATTGAAATAGTATAGAAATTTCCCAAATTTACAGAAAGGTACTGACATCAAATTGGAAACAGGAGGCATTTCAGACCCCAAGCAGACATGACCAGAAAATAAATATTTCCATATCACATCAAGTTATAGTTGAAATATATATAAAGAATACAGAAAAGTGAATATTTACAGCTAGAAACCGAAAGCAGTAATTTAGGAGAAAAATCTCGAGTCCATGTCAGATCTATCCATGAAATGTTAAATTTGAGAAAAGTCCTGAGAAGAATCATGACCAACTCAGCTTTCCATTCCACAGATTATCCTTTAAAGCGCACCATGAAATGAAGGCCTCTCAGTATCAGCACTAACCAAGCAATGCCTGGTAAGCAAACCAACGCAACAGAAGCTACTTCAATGAATCCTGCATGGATGGCGATTTTAACCAGAGAGCATGGGGAAGAACAAACTACACAAGAAAAAATGGATGACAAGTGATGGCTGAGGAGTAAGGAAGTATGTTCAAATTGGTAAACCAACAAACTCCTAATAAAATGAGAGAAGGAGAAGAAAACCTTACTCAAACTCATGAGGAGGAGAGAAACAGAATTCCAGGAAGCAGCGCACACCTCCCAGTAGCAATAATACATCCACATCATCCTACATGTCCAATCAAACAACAGAGTGGAGAACTAGAATTTTTAAAAAAGTTCCAGGATCTAGAGCGATGGCTCAGCATTCCAGAGGGCACTTGTTGCCTTTGCAAAGGACCTGAGTTCAGTTCTTAGCACCTACATGGAAGTTTAAGGACCACCTGTAACTCCAGCCCCAGATGCCCAATGTACTTCTGGCATCAAAGACTCTTGCATGTACATGGTATACATAAATTCAAGCACTTACAAATACATATAAAAATACATACTTACTCCGGGCAGTGGTGGTGCACGCCTTTAATCCCAGCACTCGGGAGGCAGAGGCAGGCCGATCCCTGTGAGTTCGAGGCCAGCCTGGGCTACCAAGTGAGTTCCAGGAAAGGCGCAAAGCTACACAGAGAAACCCTGTCTCGAAAAACCAAAAAAAAAAAAAAAAAAAAAACATACTTAGAAATGGAAAATAATAAAAAAATAAAGACAAGACTCATCTACTTGCTGTCACTAAGAAACATACTATACTGGTCAAGGTTTTGATATATCAACATGCTTTGTCTCCTGTTCAGGGAACATCATGGAAAGGGGGCAGAAAGAACATAAAAGCCAGAGGATGGGGAGTCTACATTCCAGCATGATAGAAGACTGACTCCTGAGGCTCCTCATTTCTAGCAGAGGCAGTATTGGCAGTTGATGTTAGTGAGAAAGGAACAGTCATTTTTATTTGGAGATGTGTTAGATGAAAGGGTGCCCAGACCCTAGTGGATGACCTCAAATCTATGCACAGAAGGGCAGCACTAATTGAACAGAGAAGATTATTGATAATAAAGAGGAAGTTGTAAGATCAGCTGGGGAGTCCTGGATGGGAGGCAGTATAAATGCATATAATCAAAATACATTTAATATATTTATATAATTTTCTATGTATAAGTAGAAATACTATTATTCAAACTGAGTACATGCACCAAAAAGTATAATTTATCCACTATAATATTTGACACAACCAGCAGCCAAATATTCACAAATGTTTGGTTTGCATCTTCCACATTCTGGATGACATCATATGCAACCTGCAAAAAACCAGTCTTATCTGAACTGCAATGCAATAGCAAACATACACACACAGTATTAATGGGAGATTATAATTAAAATATTGTAGAAACTTCTGGGAAAAAAGAGAATGAGATAAGAAAAGAATGATAAATGCAACAGTTGACAATAGAAAAACATGTTCAGGGAGTGACAGATAATCCATTTTCAAAGGAGCAAGCAAATTCCAAGAAATTGGATGGATAGGATCACTCATCTTGATAAAACAAGAGACTTCAAGTGCCCTGTTAAGGGTCTTGCAGTCTACTTCATGAGGCATTTCCAGGAATCTAAGACAGGGAAGGCTAAGCACAGCTATCCACCAGGAAACAGTGTTTAGGAAATTAGAATACTCCCTTGTGCAGGGCAGCTTGCAGCTGGAAGAGGGAGTTAACTGACTGACCTTTTACAAATCATTATTATAACCATAAATAGCAATAAATAGTTTTATCTTGCACATGTTCCTGAAGTGATATTAGAACATTTTCTTACAGTAAACATATTTGTTATATATTTTGCAGAGAGAAAGTCCCTGGCTCAAATTTTATAAGACTATAACATCAAGTCTAGTATTAACAGATTATTTGCCCTGATTTCCACTAAGATCTGCCTGAAATCCTGGACAATCCCACAGTTCTAATATTCAAAGAACAGAGCTTAATCTTGAGGGGATTTTTTTCTTTCTTATTATCTAAATTTGCTTTTATGACATGTGTTTCCAGAGAGAAACACTGACATCATTCACTACATTGATACAAATGCTTGCATTCTTGCAAAATCACGGAAAGCCGTGTGTTTTGTCAACAGTCTCACGTGCCAGCTGCCACTATTTTGGGAAGATGGAAGTGATGTTTGGAAAAAAGGAAAAGTGCCAATGGAACAGATCCCACAAGGACAGCAGTACTGCATCTGGAAATCAGCAGAGTGGTCAGCCTTTTCCATGGAGATTTCCTGCACCCATGTTTGTTTTTCTTTCCTATAGCTTCATTCCAAAAGCAACAGAGAAAAGTAACTTGACTTCTTCATAAAACTATGGAGAAAAGAGGGGCCATGCACATCTAAGGCTGTGAACACATCTTTGAAGGAAGCTTTGGGTAAGATTTGATGTGGTATTTGTAGAGTTTCTTCTTAAATACCAGCTGAAGTTCAAAAGTAGTTTTGAAAAACCAGTATCTGTTGAAGGCATTAGTCACAACTTCTCATTTTCTTGGTTTTTCTTCTGGAAAACATCACCTCATTATTTTGTATTTCACATGACAAGTGTTTTGAAGGAATTTTTCTTAATCACTTGTGAAAACAGTGTAGCTGTATATTTTCTCATCATACATATATTCAAAAAAAGAAATTAAAGAACATATTCAGAATAACTGTCAAGTCCCAGTAATGATGCTGAAAATGATTTAGTGTGATTCATCACTTCCTAACTCAAGTCTGTATTATAGATTGCCAACTGACACACCACAAGTAGCCAGCCAGATAGTGTATAACCAGTAATTACTCCATTTTCTCCTGAATATTGTTTATTCCTTCTAGCACAAATCCATAGCACTTTAAATTCTCAGATTCTTCATTAGTAAGCCAAACCCCATTCCAGCACTATATGCTACATGAAGTTTTATAAAATTATGAAAACTTGGTACTAAATTCCAAAGTTACTAAGATTAGAAATGCAGTAGACATTTGTGTACTCTACTATCTCAGTTCTCTGGGTATTATATGGATTGTTTAGGTTTTGCATCACATTCCCATGAAACAAACATCTACCAACTTCAGAATCCTAATGTTACTCAGGCTGCCTAGCAATATATACATATGTTTAGCAATATATGCATGTGATTACCCAAATACCAATGCCAGTACCTTATGAAGCCTTTCAGGGGTCATCTGTAATTCAATGTAGTCATTAAACAGAGCCTGTTTCTCCTTTGTATGGAGGAATGGCCAGCTCACCATAATTATAAAGCCACAATAAACCCGACAAATACCAAATCTGTTACAGAAAAATAGCCTAAGACTTATGTGTAGGCAAGTTCATGTGTAATTTAACACTTAAATACAAACTAAATGCCTAGGACCCCATAGTGCACTTAACACTTTTGTGAGGAGTTGGTGAAATTGAGAGAAACAAAGAAGAGCCATTTGAATGAAGTGTGTCAAGGTTCTACAGTTGGGCTGCACAGATTTGTTCCTGGTACAAATAGTTTGATTAGGATAAATATGACAATATTAAATATAATTTTCTACTTTGGATAATTAGAACATTCATGAAATTTTGGTTGCATGTTAGGAAGATCAAATTATCTTAACAGCTTATGATGGTTAAAATGTCAAATGCTTGTTTTTAGGTTTTTAATACAATTTTAATTTATTTTACTGGTTTATTGAAAATACCCCCTTTCCTCTGTTGTTGGAATGAGTTTAGTTAGTATTATTTCCAGTGCCATGGGCCAGTTATCAGTAGCTTTTTATTTATTCTGTAACTGAACTATGAATTAGGAGAAATGGACATCACAATTTTTTAGATAGCCAGTGTAGTAGGACAGTTTTGAATGTGACTGGAAGAGAAAAGCTGGGTTAAATATCCACTTCCAGAATTTGTAGTTAGCACCTTGATCCCTTGGGACAATGAGTCTAACCTCACTTAGGGACCTACATTCTATCTTTACTCTGTATGTGGATTTCTCTTTTGTCTGTAATCTTGATGAAGACTCATGTAGATGGATGATAGCTAAGCTAATATTGTAGAATAAATCCATGAGGCCGTATTAATGTCTGTGGTCCATGCTGCCAACAAGGGTCATGTCTGAATCTGTGGCACTCCTGCAGCTGTGGGCTATGTTGATATGATTGGCAGGTGTTACCACTGAAGATCAGATGGGTATCATTTGTGCTGCCTCCTGAAGCTGTAATGATACCCATAGGCTGTGCTGCTATGGGAAACCTTATTGATGTCTGTGGCCTGTGATACCAAAGAACAACATGACGGTGTCTATAGTCCATGCTGCAGCCAAGGGCCATGTTAGGGTCTGTGGTACTGCTGTAGCCAGGGGCCTTGATGTGAGTGACCTGTGCTGCCACCTGAGACCATATTGATGTCTGTGGGTGGGCTGACACTGGGGACCATATTGGTGTCCATCTCCAATGTTGCCCCAGAGCCTGTGTTGATATCCTTATCCTGTGCTGCTGCCAAGGGCTATGATGGTGTGCCTGACCCTTCTGAAGCAGAGGAGCCTTGATAAGTGTTGATGTCCATGGTCTATACTGCCACCGAAGACCATGCTGAAATCCATAGCATGTGTTAATGTTACAGACCATCTGGATGTCCATGATCCATGCTGTCACCAAAAACCATGTGGACATCTATGATCTGTACTCCTGTTGACTGTAAGAGCAAAGAAACTACTTTTGCCTTGTTATTTATGACTGCAGATTTAAATCTGAGAAAGAGAGACTTCTGTGACAAACCTTACCCTCCCCAAAAGTAACAGCCTAGATAGGAAACCATCGAAGAACTCTTAAAAATTGTGATGAGGATGCTGAAGTTTAGCTCTCCGCAACCGAGGGCTTCTGGTAGGGGTATGGGTGAAGAAGGACTCAGTTATCTTTATGGGCTGGCTACTGGGAGTTTACCATGTTCTATCAGTATATGGGCAACACAAGTTGGACTTGTATGTAGGCTTTTTTGTTGTTGTTTCCTTCTCTTTTTGGGAGGGGGGTAGATTGTGAGGGTGGGGCGGGGCTTTGAGGACTGAGAAGTGAGTGTGACCAGGGTGCGTGGTGTGAAATTCTCAAATAATCAATAAAAATATTATGTTGGAAAAAAATGAGAATAAGTCCAATCCAAACTAATGGGCTTTGTCTTTCCACATGAAGATGAAAGTTCTGAATAGAACAGGTTAATTTCCCACAAATGAATACAAACTTGTAGCATTTCATTGCTACACAAAATACACTACACATGTTCAAACACACACACACACACTTGCATACACATATACATACACATACATATAGACTCACACACATATATCATACACATACTATACATATACACATATGCACACACCACACAATCAACAATAAACAAACACACGCTGCAACACATGCATACACGCCCTACACAGAAATATATACTTAGAATGAGAAGCTTGAGTGAAGATTGTGAATTTGGGTTAAATGTATTCATGGGCCAGAATTCATTTGGCTTATTTACATTTTATAGACCCAATGAATAGAGTATTTATTCCTAATCTTGAAATATGACTGGCAATTAGAATATTAACAAACAAAACTTTAAAACACAAAAATATAAACACCCTAGAAATTGTAATAAAGATAGAATCATCAATGTTTTCTATAAAAACCATGGATAATATAATAATATGGTCCATTAAAAAGTGCTAACACTTATGTATAATACTATCCTATAGATGTCCCTAAAAATTCACTCTATACAAAATATCAAAGTATATGTGAACATTTTCAGTCTTGAAAATGTAGCATTTATATACAGTGAAAGTTCATGTAGGTATAAAGAAAAATGTGATAATGAAATTTGCAGGTAAATGGATTAATATGGACAGTATTATACTAAGTATGTTGACCCAGACTCAGAAAGACAAATGGTATACATTCTCTGCCACATGTAGATCTTAGCTTTTAATATTTAGATGTGTGTTATTGACACAAAAACACAGCTCTCACCTCAAAAGGAATAAGAGACAATTTATGACCACGGCCTTGGAACACAGACTCATGTTTTCTTGAATTCCCTCTTCCAAGGTGATTTAGTTAGGGTTTCTATTGCTGAGATGAATCATCATGATGAAAAAGCAAGTTGGGGAGGAAAGGGTTTATTAGGTTTAGGCTTCAGCATTGCTGTTCATCACTGAATGAGGGTTAGGAGAGAAACTCAAACAGGGCAGGATCCTGGAGGCATGAGCTGATGCAGAGGCTGTGGAGGGTAGCTGCTTATTGGCTTGTTCCCCATGGCTTGCTCAGCCCACCTTCTTATGGAACCCAGGACCAGCAGCCCAAGGATGGCACCACCCATCATGGGCTGGGGCCTCCAGCATTGATCACTAAATGAGGAAATGCCTTACAGCTGGATCTCATAGAGTCATTTCTTCAGTTGAGGCTCATTCTTCTGATGATTCTAGCTTGTGTCAAGTTGACACCCAAAACTACCCAATACATAAGGTGAATACAATTTGGTGAAGTTTTTAAAGGAACAGATCAAAGAAAATCATATAACAGGGCACATTTTAAATATGTTCGTAGGAATATCAGGTAGATGTGTTACAGCAAAGCCAGAATCTCAGCCAGAGCACTTAAATGCTACCTGATGACATTATTAGGGTTTCATTTATCATTCATAAGAATGTTAGGCCAGGTACAAGGTGAACATGCAAGGCTGTAAAGGGGGTACAGATAGCTCAAATTAAATCGTACTTAGGTTGTGGGCCTGCAACATTCCAACGTCTCCAAAGTCATTGGAACTCTAATCAATTAATCAGAAGGTTGAATATAAGGTAACTTTTTTTCCAGAAACATTTGTTTACAATGTGTGTGTGTGTGTGTGTGTGTGTGTGTGTGTGAGAGAGAGAGAGAGAGAGAGAGAGAGAGAGAGAGAGAGAGAGAGAGAAAGAAAGAGAGAGAGGGAGAGGGAGAGAGAGAGAGTAATGGGAGAGGGAAGGAGTGGTATGTGATGTGTGTGTAAGCTTTGAAATTAAATGAGGTCATGAGAAGAGAGAATGAGGCATTGAAAACAATGAGAGGATGATAGAGTGTGTGATGTGAAACTGGAAAGAAGTTTGCTGGGAGTGGAAGGGAAGAAGAGACAGGGAGGAAAATCAGCCAGAACAAAGCCTGACACTTTCTTTGATTCATGAATAAATAAATAAAATGAAGAAAATTACTCAAACAAATAAAAAAATCAACATGTTAGTCATATTTTTGTCAATTCTTGAAACATGAGGATGCTTCTCTTATCACCATTTACATTTAGCTTGATTTTTCCTTTGGCTTTTGATTTTGATATTTCGATATTCACATCTTATTTTTATAATCAATAATTTCAACTCATGGAAAATGCCATCAAATAATCTTTTTCATAGTAATTTTAGAGTCATTCCAAGACCTATAGCCTTTTCTTATAGCTTTACCTTATTTTAAACATTTATTTTTCTAATTTTTTAATGTCACATGGTATTTGTGCATATTTCTGAAGTACTGAGGATTATTTAATTAATATCTAGCTTATATAATGATCAAATCAGACTAATTAGTTTTTAATCTTCTCAAGCATTTTACACTTCTCTGTATAGGTGCTGTGGGATATCTTTCTATATGTCATGAATATGTGTTGCTCTGATTGGTTGATAAATAAAATACTGATTGGCCAGTAGGCAGACAGGAAATGTAAGTGGGACAAACAGACAAGGAGAATTCTGGCAAGAGGAAGGCTAAGTCAGGAGTTGCCAGCCAGACACATACAAAGCAAGATGACAAGGCAGAACTGAGAAAAGGTACCAAGCCACATGGCTAAACATAGATAAGAATTATGGGTTAATTTAAGATATAAGAGCTACCTAGCAAGAAGCCTGCCATGGCCATAGTCTGAAAACAATATAAGCCTCCGTGTGTTTATCTGGGTCTGAGCAGCTGCAGGACAGGCCAGGACATAGAAAAATTTCCAACTACAATTGGCATATCACTGGTGGGCATTGATCCACATAGACCCAAGAAAGCTTAAAGATTCTGAACACACAGAAACGAAGCCACACTAGGCTTCTTAGACTCACAGTCTCCTGCCAGCAGCAGCACAGGTTCATCTCCCAACAGCTGCCTACAAGATAGAGCGGCTTGCCAGCTACCATGAGCTAAGGAGCATGACTGCAGATTCCCACCACAGTACACAGAGGCATCTGCAAGCCATGCAGCATGGTGCATGGTGGATATTGTTTTTGCTAGTACAGACAAAAGAAAGATTTCTGGGCTACACACTGCTTTAATGGAGTCATAGACCCACTGCTTCTGAGAGTTGGTGGTACACATGGCTCCCAGAGCTGGAAATAAACATACCACCACCATGCTGAAAAGCTGAGGTGGGTGGAGTCAACAGCCAAGGCTGTCAATTCTATTCCAACCACTCTGCAGTTTAAAGCAATAGATTCACAATAGAACAGATTCAGATGAAATAAACCCTAAACAGTTTATAATGTGTGTAAAAGCATACATAGGCTTGGAAGACAGAAGAAAATGAATATAGAAAGTTATATAAAGAAGTAGTTTTGAAAAAATAATGTCTTTAAAGAGACAGTAGAAGTAATATAAATAAATAAGCCATGTAAAGATGGATATTACACAGAGAATCTGAATTGTGCTGTCTTTGGTATTTTTAACTGGAGAGAGACATTTGATTATAAAAGCTGCTAAGTTAAACCAATATATGTACTTTAAAGTTATGTTGACTTCAAAATTGCATCTAAGGATATGTTGCTTTGGAAAGGAGGCTCTGCTTTTGTTTCCATGGGAAGCAAGGGATCAAGGTAAACATAGATCAGATTTGATCAAACCAGACCTCATGAACCTAAGGAGATAGTACCTATCAACAAAGGCTATAGCTGGTCTTCCTGGGACTTGATCATTATCTCAAATTTTCTCAGGATCCCCATAAAGATTGCCAGTACCCACAACCAGAAGAAAGTAGTATGAGAAGCCATGCCCAGATTCCCAAAATATTGTTTATAAATGTTTATTTTTATTTAAAGATGGTTGATTATAAATGTAATTTCTTTCTAAAGCAGAAAAGGGGATAGCATAGATATGATAGGATGAAAGGGTAGATTATTGAACCTACTTTTAAACAGCAACAACTTGCTCAAAATGTTTTTCATTGCTATGGATTTTAGTTTGTTGATATAAATTAAATTTTGTTATACTATATGTATGTTTCTACTCTGATTTAAAGTATTTTTGTGTGACTCATTTGAAATTGTATTGTATAGTTGAGAAATACAGATTAATAATTAGTCATCTATGATAATCAAACTTATAGTCATGTTAGTTAAGTTTTCTAGGTATACATAGATATATTTCAGTTATGTATGTAATCTTCAAACACTTCAAAGACCTACAGAATATGGCATTTAAAATGTTTAAAAAACTTAGACTTTCCTGGACAATGAGACATGTCTGTTCCTGACAGCACCAGTTTACTTCAAAGAGGAAGATGGGCATCAAAGACACTTCATATGGAGTTTACCTTCTTCTTTGCAGAAATAGCCATTTGGGCAAGAAACTGTTCTTGCCTGGGCTGCTTGTCAAATTGTTGTATTGACTGGATATGCAGGACCCATGTAAAAATGACCACTGAATTTGCCAAAACAAGGCAAAATACTCCTTCAGATTTCTGCTTCACAGAGGAGACTGCCAGATATTCTACAGCACACAGAGAGAAGTAATTGAGAGACTCTAGACCTAGAAGCTAAAGATGGATGCCCCAATGTTGCAGACGAACTTTGGATTACTGTCCAGGCAGACAGCTGTGTCTGTCATTTCCAGAATTTTGGAAATTGCTTATAATGCATTTCCTGATGTAGTTGAAGACTAGATAGTTACAATTATAATTTTCCTTGATTATTATAAAAGATAAATTAGATATGAAACCTTAGACTCACAAATATAGGATAGATAGAATATTTTCTTTAAATTTGCCAAATATAAATGGACTAGATATTGTAGCTACAATTCTTGCTTAATAACTGTTTTGTTATATGTTATTTTACTAGGTTAAAGTTAAAACCTTCTTTTTTGATTAGACAGAAAAGGGGAAGTGCTGTGGGATGTCTTTTTGTATGCTGTGAATATATGTTTCTCTGATTGGTTGATAAATAAAGCTGTTTGGCCAATGGTGAGGCAGAATAAGGTTAGGCAGTACTTTCCAACTGGAAAGAGAGGAAGAAGAAAGGCAGAGCTGAGCAGACACTGCTAGCCATTGCCAGGAGAAGCAAGATGTAAAGTACTGGTAAATCACGAGCCATGTGGTAAGGTATAGATTTATAGAAATTTAAGATATGAGCTGGCTAGCAAGAAACCTTCCAAAGCTGTAATTTGAAAACATTATGAGCCTCTGTGTGTTTATTGGGGTCTGAGCAGCTGTGGAACTGAACAGGACATAGAAAAACTTCCAACTACATGTAGGGACCTTCAGACCCTTCCAGTTATTTTGAAATGTACCTTAAATTGTTGAAGATTAAACTTTCTATTCTTCAGAAATCTAAACACCATTCTTCCAATAGAATTGTATTTTGGTAACTGTTATCCATCCCCTCACTCTCTTCCTACTCTTTTCTACCCTTTGATAGACACTCCTTAATTATTTTCTCATATGAGAACACTTTCTGAGCTTCCACACATCTTTAGAACCAGAAAGGACTCTGGTATACTTCTAGATGTAGGAAAGATCATTTATATTCCTTTTTATTTTTCAATAAGACTTGGTTGGTTGGGGAGCTCATGGGCAATAAATAGCAATGAACCTATTATTGTTCTCCAAGATGGATACATTATCAAACTATATAGCTGGAGTTTTCCTGTGTCCATCCAGCTCCTGCAGCAGCTCATACCCAAGTAAACACACAGAGACTTATATTACTTATAAACTGTATGGCCATGGCAGACTTCTTGCTATCTAGTTCTTATATCTTAAATTAACCCATTTCTATTAATCTATAAGTTACCACATGGCTTGCGGCTTACCGGTACTTTTACATCTTGCTTCCTTTGTATATGGCTGGTGTATCCTGACTCAGCCTTCCTCTTCCCAGAATTCTCCTCTCTCTTATCCTGCCTATACTATACTTTCTGCCTGGCTACTAGCCAATCAACATTTTATTTATCAATCAATCAGAGCAACACATTCACAGCATACAGAAAAATATCCCCAGCAAAACTGCCCTCTGCATTCATATCCCTCTGCTTGAAGTTTAGCACAACTTCTTGTTCTTATCAGAAACATTTCTTTGTATAGTAAAGGGTGGTTACTAGAATCTCTCAACTGGTATAAGTGCAGAGAAGAAGTAACTGTGGAGTGCTGGCAGCAAATTAGACATTGACATCATCATACCCACACCAAAGGCTCACACCAGTTACAGAAGGGGAGAGAGAAAGATTACAAGAGACAGAGGTCAGGGACAGTATGAACAAAACAATATCTTCTGCACTCATAAACTTGCTGCTGCTGCAGTTGCCTACATAAGATAATGCCCAAGGACAAGCCAGTCAATATTCTATTATGGAACAAAAGACATTCACCCCTAACTTAGTAGTTGATGTCTTCTGGGGAGGAGTTAGGTTTCTTCTAGGATGTGGCTCCTGGTAGGTGCAGCATATGCTGGTGGATGGCTCTATACCTAGGAGTATATGAACAGCACATGCTGAAGTACATGGGTCATTTAAAAAGTAAGCACAAAGTTGGGAGGTAGGGAAATAGGGGCAGATCTTCCAGTAGTTAAAGGGGGAACTAAGGGTGAATACAATAAAAAATACACTATGAAATTCTCAAAGAATTAATAACACATTCTTTAAAACAAATCATCCTGTGAAAATAAATATCTGACAGAAAAGAAAATGGGAATATTGGAACGATACTGCTCTTGAGACTTCTTTGTTCCCAGCATACGTTCTTGTATTTTTCCTCTATCACTTGTTTTTGTTGCTCTGTGTTATTCCTCTGCCATTACTCCCAAGTCACTTCAGAATTTAGTGAGCACAAAACCATTCATCTCCTTCATAAGACATAAAGTGTAATTACTTGTCTATCGTACCTCTGTGAATAGTAACAGCTTCATCCTGGCTGCTGTTTCCATGGACTGTTATCAGGCTGTCTGTAACCTGTGAAACTATGAAATACCCTGACTTCATGTCCCAGGGATTCTTCACACTCTTCCTTCCTTCCTTCCTTCCTTCCTTCCTTCCTTCCTTCCTTCCTTCCTTCCTTCCTTCCTTCCTTCCTATCCCTCCCTCCCTCCCTCCCTTCTCTCTCTCTCTCTCTCTCTCTCTCTCTCTCTCTCTCTCTCTCTCTCTCTCTCTCTTCTCTCTCTTTCTTTCTTTTTTTGAGACAGGGTTTCTCTGTTTTGGTGTCTGTCCTGGATCTCACTCTATAGAGCAGGCTGGCCTCGAACACACAGAGATCCACCTGGCTCTGCCTCCTGAGTGCTGGGATTAAAAGCATGCACCACCACCACCTGGCCCTTCACATTGTTTCTTATTGGTTCATATACTAAGATTTTTCTAGATGCTTCAGCACTCTTACCATTATTTTTTAATTACATGTAATTAATAACCTTTTCTCTGATGCATGGACGATTCTTATCCTATTTTGCTCTGGTATTGACTTCAATGCCATGGTGCCAGTTGTCTTTTGAGGTTTAAATGTTCATGGACTGAATCTCTTGTCATTGTCTCTATCATGTTTATAATGACTGCTATCCTAAGGTTGAGTAGCACTCAGTGGGGAGATGGGGGGGGGTATTCTCTTCCAATATGCTTTACTCCACAGCAGTCCCAGAGTTGTCTGTGATGGTTTTCCCTTTGCTGCACCCCTTATCCCTGACATTTGTGACTCTCCAATGGAGAATGTCTCTCAAGTCCACTCATCCCTCATGGTAATAAATTTTGTCAGATAAATGATCGCTGCCACCAATGAAGCCTTCCCTTCTTACATTGCCATTAAAATGTAATGCTGTTCCATGAAGCTCACTTATGCTCATGATTAATAATAGTTGTGCCAATCTTAAAGATGTTAAAATAAATTTTATTTAATAAAGTATGAAAAGTTTCTTTGGGCTCATGGTTTGGGAGTGGAATACATTATGGTGGAGAAGGCATTGCAGCAGGGCCACTGATCACACTGCATCAGCAATCAGGATACAGAGAGAGACAAGGGACAGTGTCAAGAGTAATTTCTTCTTCTCATACAGCTGAGAAGAACAGCCCACAAAATGGTGCCACACATATTCAGGATAGGTCCTCTGATTTTTCCATCAATCTCATAAACATGGCCAGAGTCTGCCTCCAAGGTAATTCTAAATCCTATAAAGTCAACAATCAATATTAACCATTAATCAGCATGTCTATTTGCTATTCAATAATTCCTACTATAACCAATACTGTGCTACAACCTCACTATTAAAAGTGTAAGCAAACTAACATTCCTTTTCGAGATAAACTTGCAACTCAGGAGAAGACAGAGACCCTATATAATATATATAAATAACTAAATTTTTTTGTTTACTTATAAATCATAAGGCTTAAAGATTTGGTTTGAAAATCATGACATTCTCTCAAAGGATAGACCTGTTTTTAAGAGTCTTACATGGAAATTTTCTTATTTTCCCATATTTTCTTGAAGAAAAGTTCATGTTTTCCACAGGCTCATGTGTGCTTCTTCAGTATACTAATATGATCAAATTTGAAACATGTATTCTCTTTAACACATTTCAGTACCTAGTCACATAAAAAAATATGATGTCTGTAATAAATTATCACTATTTTCATTTAAGGTGATCCCTACATTTAATTTTACTTTTAAAAAAATCATGAAGAAATCACTCCCAGTTCTGTGCACTCACCTATATGTATGTGCTTGACTCAAGTGAAACTATGACTCATAAGGAAGTGAGTAATGCCTTGGTAAAGGACAATCACAGAGGTTCTTCACACCAGTGAAAATTTAATTTGCTGTTCCTATTGTTTATACCAATCCCTCCATAGGGTCTTCACTTTCAACAAAGCCTTAAATATTAACACCAATGAGGTGATAAAGATAGAGCTCTTCCCATATTTGTTAGATGGCAGGAACTGGGCTTTGGACGCCCCTGCGAAGGCCTCCTGAGTGTTGCACACTAAGGTGTAACATGAGTTACTAAATGGTCTCATTAATAAAAAAGCCAGAGCCAAATATTGGGGTGAAAGCTGAGAGATCAGAGGAATAGGACAAGCCAGCCATAAGTTCTTACTGCTAGGAAATCCTCAGCCCAAGGGAGCTACTTCCTGTACACTCATGCCTCATATATCTTTCTATGCCCTGCTTTTTTACTTCCTCTCTCTGCTCAACTACATCACTTCCTTTTTCAGCCTAGTACTATAACTTCCTGTCTGTCTGTACAGACCTTCAGACCTCTATGGTTAAAAAGTGCTGGGATTAAAGACATGTGCCACCATGCCTGGCTCTGTTCCTAGTGTGGACTTGAACTCACAGAGATCCTGATGAATCTCTGACTCCCAAATGCTAGGGTTAAAGGTGTGTGCTACCACTGCCTGGCCTCTATGTTTAATATAGTGGCTGGCTTTGTCTTCTGATACCCAGTCAATCTTTATTTGTTAGAACAGAAATAAAATATCACCATACTAAGGTTTCATCTTAGCACAGCATCAGGCCCCATCAGCACAACCATTTCCAAGAGAAGAGATATCAATGTCAGAAGTAGCATTTAGCTGCAGAAGCACTGGATTATTAGGGAAGATCATCACCATTACCACATGTCAGGAATGTTAACAGGAATCATAGGAGTCATGAACCAGAGATAATTGCCCCAAAAATTACAAGTTGTGTGTACATGAAGCAGTGACAATAGGAAAACATATAGAAATTAGATATTGTGACTAAGCTTGCACCTGTCTACCACAGAAATAAAAATAGACTGAAGGATCTCAGAAATCACAAAATAAAAGAAAGCTAACTAAAAGGAAAATTTTACACTGGGATTTTTGTTAGGGGGGAAAAAGGAACACTGGTATACTGAAATTGAATACTATCCCAGTCGACTCACTGGCTCCAACAAGTGGTACCAACCTTGGGAGTGAATACCGGGAATAACCATGAAGGCCACCACAAGAGTACAGTGAGTGTACTCAGAAACAATGGAAGAGTGGTGAGTAATTGGGGAGAAATTGTCATATAATTAAAAGCAGATACATGGTTAAAACAGTTGTGCAGTGTAAATATAAATAAAGAGTAACTTAGGTAAAATGTAAATAGAAACATGGACCAATGAAATAGTAGACAGCTGTTTATACATTTACTTAGAGATACTCTGAAGGTCAGAGGTGCCAAAGTAGGATATTAGCAATCGTGTAAATTTTTAGAATTTGTAGAGAAAATTTGTCCTTGGTTCCTGAGCAGGGTACCTTGGATGCAGATATTTGGGGCCATGTTGGAGTCAAAATATAGCATTATATTATATTATTATAGTATTATAATAAGCATGGTCCAGAAAAAAATTCTAATAGATATTTTTAGTCTCTGGGCACTTATTCAGGAAAATATTCTGAAAAGCAGAAAGTGTTACCTACATCGAGTAAACATGAAACTGAATCTTCAGCTCTGCCAGAGGGACCACTTTATGTGGATGCTTTTACAAAGTTATTTGAGGATAATCACCAGTTAGATCCCAGTGGTGAGGTGGAATTAGAGGAAGAAACTGCTAAGTATCATGATGAAGATTCTACCCCTCCTCCACTCCTGACTATGAACAGTTCCTCTGGATAGATTAAGTGGGTCATGATGTGACCTCAAGTTGCTAGCCAGGTGTCTCATTTTCAGATCTCTTCACAGCTGGCCAGTAAATGTAAATGTGGGCTCTCTCTGTCTTGTTCTGACTGCTACTATGTTACTGTTCTGTTCCATGTGTTTAAGGGGACTGGGTCCTCTTGAATGAAATGAGATATCTTCAAGTGAGGCCATAATCTCAGTACTGATGTACTGGTACCTGATTGTAGACAAATTTCTAAACAGTCTTATTAAATAAGAAACACAGAGCCAAATACAGGGGTGAAAACCATAGAGATCAAAGTGATAGCCACCAACTAACCTTAGCTCACCATGTTGCCAAGAGAACTTTTTCCTGTCTAACCTGCACTTTTATTGCCTTGCTGTTCTGCCTTCTCATTGGCTCTTAACCCAGCTACCTTATTTCCTCATCACTGCTTGTCTATACAGACCTCCAGGTCTTTATAGTTGGTACTAGGATTAAAGGCGTGTGTCACCATGCTTGGCTGTGTCCTTGAACACAAACAGACTCTGCCTGCATGTGATCAGATTAAGGGTATGTGCTACCACCACCTGACTTCTGTTTATGGCTGACTATGGCCTCTGATCTCCAGGCAAAATTTATTTATTAACAAGCAAATAAAACATTACCACATTTCAGCACAAATAAAATATCATCACCCCTGATTGTCTTGGTTATTATTATTTGTTTCTGTCTACTAACTTCCCTCATTTCCTTGGAAGAGAAAGAGAGACAGGAATGGCAGGGCTGCCTCCCTCCATACCTCTCTTGCTATCAGGCCCAAAGCATGTCAGGGCAGGTCTTGGCCTGTAGGAGAAGCCTACACCAGCCAGTGGCTCTCATGGAAAAGGGAGGGGGGTATTTGCTCTCAATGCAGAAAGGGCAGAGGTGGGAGCTCCAGGTGGAGTGGCAGGGAGTTTACTGTCTACCCTTGACAAGCTGAACAAATGCTAAAAAGAGAATCTGGGGTTAGTTGTTTATTACTATAGTCAGAGGCGTTAACACTTTTTTTTCAGGAACACTGGCAACCAAAGCATGCTCTGTGACCACTGCTCACCCCGCCTTCCTTCCTAAGACAAGTTCTTACTCACTGTGATAATTTCAAGGTCTCTTCTGCTGGCCAGCAGCTTCCCACCTTAACCCTTCTCTGTCCTGATACTGCTTTAACAAAAAAAAAAAAAAAGATGTTGACTTACCAGCCAGCCTGCATATTTTGAAAAGTTTTGAGTTTAGAATAAAAGTCAAAGATAGATTATATTTTGCAAAACTTATGCTTTTCCTTCCACAGGAAAAGAAAAAATACATGGATTTGGTCATTTGAGCTCAGTGGGTTACAAATACTTGTGAGCATTTGGTTGCAAATTATTATTGATTAAGAGAAGAAAAAATTCTGCTAATCTCAAATATTTCACATTGATATAGATTTTATATATTGATACAAATATGTTTTTTGTTGTGATATGTATGTATATATATATCACAACAAAAAACATATATATGTTTCTTTTCTTGTTTGAAATGTTATACCTGATGTAATCTATGCTGAATTTGAAGGGACGCTATTCTGAATTTGAAGATTTAACCATATTAGGTTGATTCTGTTTGGTTTTCTTCCTTTTAAAATATAGCTGATGATTCTTCACCATAAAATGTTTATGTTAAAATAGAGATATATACATGTGTATGTATGTGGATACATATGTGACTTAGATTTAACTCTATATGTGTGAATATAATCTAGCTTTAACTCTACATGGGTGTGTATAAACATTTGAACCAACTGTGTGCATGTAACTATTGTTTAATTTTAAACAGCAACCACATAGCCCTCCTCCATCTTGGTTGGTGACCTCATCATGAAGTAGGCAGCCACATGAGTGACAGCAAGCTTTAACTAAGGTTAAAGAATACCACTCTTTTTCCAATAAGCTCTATTTTCACTGTATCTCCTTTTAAACTAAGGACGCAATAAGTCTTAAGTATTTTGGATTGGGGTAGATTTCTATATGATAATTCATGTCATAAAATAAGGTTTATAAAAGTTATGATGTAAAATCAATGTTTATTAGATAAAATATTAAAGCTTTATCTCAATGCTTTTATACAACAAATACACACACACATACACACACACATACACACACACACACACACACACACACACAATGCACCGTGCTCTGGCAGCTAAACCCTGTAATTTGTCACCCAGATGATAATAGTTTAAAAGACATGACAAGATCATAGAAAACAGCTGAGGAAATGTATGACAGTTCTAGAGTTCCATAGAGAGTCCAATTGCAATTATGGACCTTAAAAGTTTTGCCAGATGATAGCTGCCAGAAGCATCAGCCACAGTAAAACGCAATAGGCCTGAGTCTAGAAGGTATTTTGGAAAGGAATCAAATGTTATAAATGTTCCATTTACTAAACAGCATGTTGATTGGTTATTGAATAATGAATCTTGGGCTATTGCTTTTGCTCATTTTTTTGGGTCAAATTAATAATCATTTTCCTGCTGATTGATTATTATAGTTTGCTCAGGTGCATTCTTTTATTTTTTCTAAAGTAGTAATGCAAACTCCAGTAAAGGATGCTGCTTTAGTTTTTACTAATAGCACATCTAATGGAAAAGCAGTTTATGTAAATATATGCATATGATAATTGATACTTATTCAGGATTTTTGATGGCCATTGAAAAATCTGAAGAAGCCACCAAACATGTATTTGCTCATTGCCTGAAATGTTTCTCCTATATGAGGATATCAAAAGTTATTTAAACTGATAAAGAATCAGTATATATTAGTAAAACTTTTTAGCAATTTTGTTCTCGATGGAAAACTGAGCATAAAAAAGGTATTCTTTATAATTCTCAAGGAAAAGGTATTGTTGAGCAATACCAGGACACTCTCAAGATGCAGCTTCAAAATTTAAAAAGGGGAAGTTATGCCCTCAGTTACCACATAATGCACTGAATGATAACGTATTTGTTATAATTTTTTTAAATTTGGGTGCTGCTGGGAAATATGCAGCTGATTGGTTTTGGCATGAAGGCATCACCACAAAATTTGCTCAAGTCAAATGGAAAGATCAATCTACTGGTTTATGGAAGGGCTCCAACCCAGTTTTAATATGGGGATGAGGGCATGTTTGTGTTTCTTCAAAGGAAGAAAATAAAGTTCATTGGCCAATGAACACTTGGTGTAATGTGTAGAACAGAAAAATGCTTGTCCTGATGTTCCTGATGGCCATCTGGAGGTATCAAAATGAGACACACTAGGCCTATGTTCCTGATCCAGCTGTGTTACATTCTGTGATTTGGGAAGGAAAGGAGATTGTGGTCACAGTCAATGATACCAGGCTATTGGATCAACGTGCCACTCAAGAATTTCCAATTGCTCAAAATTTTTCTTATTTTGGATATGGTAAAGCAATTCCTGTATGTTTTGAAAAAAAAATACTTTGAAGGGATGTCTTGGAGTATTTTCAAAACAAATAATGGGGCATGGTAAACATTGTACTCATTTTACAAAGTTATTGCTTCCCCAAGGTAATTGGATAAGTAATACTTCATCTCCTCAATGATTTCCTTCATGCACAAAAGAACTACAAATGTTATGGAGATGTTGTACTGACATTGTTCCTTTAAAGTACAACATCACAGGGACACAATGATGTATTCTTGACTGGTCAAGAAATTAAGATGATTATACTGACTCTTGGAATTTGGTATTCCAGTATGGGATTTTCACAAATTTGTCTTTGGAAACTGGCTGCCACCATGGGGACAATCACAGAACATTCCAGTTCTTCAAAATCTATTTGTCCTTTGATTGGGATTGTTTTAGCTTGTGTTAAATTGCCCTGTGTTCTTTTAGTTGGAAAGGTAAATATTTTTTTTTCTGGTTTTTTGAGACAGGGTTTCTCTGTGTAGCTTTGCGCCTTTCCTGGGACTCACTTGGTAGCCCAGGCTGGCCTCGAACTCACAGAGATCCGCCTGGCTCTGCCTCCTGAGTGCTGGGATTAAAGGCGTGTGCCACCACCGCCTGGCAGAAAGGTAAATATTTTTATGACTAGTTCTGTGTTTAATGTATCATGTTTTAATTGCATTTTGACTAATTGTATTCGTCAAGTGGACAATCATACTCATGTATTAGTGTTAAAACAACCTCCCTATTTAATGTTGCCAGTGTATTTAAATGACCTATGATTTGATGATAAAGCATTGCAAGTGATTGAAGAAATTAAGAAAGCTTTAGGTAAATATGTGTGTGTTGTTGGATTAGTTACAGCAGGGATTTGAGCTCTTACTAACATGTTTGCTACTACTATGTTTGCTTCAGTGGCTTTGTCTCAGTCCATTAAGATAGCAAGTTTTGTTAATCAATTAAGAATGTTTCTATGACATTGGAAACACGAGAAGATATAGGTGTGAAAATGGAACATAAATTGAATGCCTTGGTGGAACAGTTTTTGGGAGATGAGATCCAAAGCCTGAAAACTAAAGTACATTTAAAATGACATGCTAATTATGAATGGATTTGTATTACATCTTATTATATATTGAGATTTCTGTTGGATGGGAAAGAGTTAAGGCACATGTTAAAAGAATTTTACATGATTCTAATGAATCCTTAGATTTGGCTAAATTACATCAAGAGATTAAAGAAATGAAAAAGACTAAATTAGATTTTGATGCAGCTAAAACAACTGAAGAAATTTTAAAAGGCTATTCCATTATGATCATCATTCACTCCACCCTTAAGTAGCATTGTAGTTATTGGAGCATAACTGGTAGTCAAAGATGGGCAAGTTTTCTTTGTCTCCTTTCCACCTAAGACAGGACATGAATGACAGAATTCATGTTCCCAAGACAGGTAAGACTGGAGTGTGATAAGGAGCAACGTAAAACAGGCATAGTCTTCTGAGAGACTTGGTGGCATCTTAAAAAAATAAAAGAGGGAATTGTGGGAGTTCACAATGACTCGGTTTCCCACAGGGACTCAGTTAGAATCTGAAGTCCATTCTGACCCAAAAGAGTTCAAACCTTGCTTGTTTAGTTTCTTCAGAAGCTGTGAGACAGCTCTGATCAGGCTCCTGGGAAAAGTACAGGGGTTGTGAGAAATCCTGATTAGCATGGGGGAAAGAACTAGTTACCTAGCTAATGCACAATCCTTGGCAGGCTGCTGATGTCAGCAGATGGGATATGTTTGAGATTACAAAACTGCCTGTTCCTTGAATCAGGACAGACTAGACCACCTGTGCTGTGCTTTTTTCTACTTTAGCCTTTTAGTTTATATACAATCTGGCTATGAAATAAATTGAGGGCTTGCTTGGTATTGACCAAAAGCCCTCCCAGCACTGATTTCTGTCTCTGTCTATTTTGTCTCTGTTTTTTCCTCAGCTTCATGCCCTACTCAGCTACCCTAGTCAATTTGTTGGCTGATCCCAACACCCCTCAAAAGGGCAAAGAGTAAGAACAAACAACAACAGTCATGAGGACCAGAATATTATCACAGGACCCATGTGAAATAACCAGGTATGGCAGAGTGCTTGTCATCCCTGCACTAGGGAAGGAAAGAAAAAAGGACCCCTCAGGCTCACTGACTAGCTGGCACACTGAGGGAGCTCCTAGTTCATTTTGAATGTCTGTCAAGAGGATAATTAAACAAACATTCACTAAGTTGACAGGGATGAACTTACACGAAAATACACACACATACACAAATGTGTCACTCTAGTTGTTGCTTTGAAAAAAATAAGCTTTGCAGAGATTAATGGGAGCCACTGACTTGTCAATTAGAACTATATTTTCAATTGGAAATGTAACATGAATTGCTAAACACTCTTATTAATAAAAAAAATCCAGAGTCAGATATTGGGGTAAAATCTGATAGATCAGAGAGGCACAGCAGCAAGCCACTAGTTCTTACCCCTACAGAATCCTCTGCTGAAAGAAAGGGAGCTCAGTTTTTATCACTTCCTGTCTGTCTGTACAGACCTCCAGACCTCTATGATTAACTAGTGGCTAGCTCCTCCTTCTGATTTTCAGGCAAGCTTTATTTGTTAGAGCACAAATAAAATATCACCACACTGAAATATCATGGAAAAAAGGTTCTTTCCATATAATTTACATTTTAAAAATTTACTCCCTAATCTCAGGACAAAATTAATCAATTCATTGAATTCTCAGGAACATTTATCAAGTTAGAGAAAGTAAAAATGGGTCAAGTTGTTCTATAGCAATATAACTAAAATTTTTCCAAGCTGAGGTTATTGTGTTGGCACTGCTTGCTCAGTGCCATTCATGTTTAACAACTATGCTGTAGCAGTTTTACAAAGTATGATTGAAGTTACCAAGCAGAATGACACACAAAGAAGCTGTTATTAGGGATTTTCAAAACCCTCTATCTAATGAATGCAACATCAAATATTTATGAAGTGCTTGAACTGATGGATTGTCTATGGTGAAGACTCAGATAAGATCTTGGATACCAGCTTAACCATTCCTTCAGGGATGCTCTTGGGTTAGGCATTCAGTTACCTTTGACCTCACTTAGCACAGGGAAAGAGATTACAAAAACTACAGGGATTTATTGTGGAAATGCTTTTAGAATGCTGACTTTGATGAAATAGCTTTAATGACAACGAAGAACAATATGGACAGGATAAAATGGAGAAGGTTCATTTCTTCCCTTGGTTTCAGGAGAGGGACTAGTTTTGGGAACTTAGTAAGCAAGTAAGTTTGGGATCTCTCTCATGCTGCTGTGCATGTCCACATGAAGAATTTTAGCTTTGTGCAGCATGGTAACTGTTTTTCCTAAATTAACTTCCTAAGACACAAAATACAAAATAGAGCAGTTTCTTAAACTTCTACAGCTGCCTCTGTATTGTGTTTAAAATGATCTATGAATAATAAGCAGCATCACTTCTACCATAATCTGATCTTGGAGAAGTCATCAAATTCACCCAGCTACATAATGAAGATCCTAGACCTGCAAATTGCTCTGGTTTGAGCTGGATTTGCATTTTTTTTCCCAGTAAATAAGTACTAGGTAAGTTCTTGTCTTTACTATCTGCCTCTAATGTGCCCATTTACCACCAGACATTCAGCAGTGTTTATGAAGACCCATAAAGTTTGTCTAAACTTGATCCCAACCTATACCTTAAGCCTCATTTCTCCTGATGTGCACTCAAAAGTAAAATTTTATTGAGTCACCTAAATTTTAATTTGTTTATTCAGTCCATTTTCCCACATTACTTCTTCCACTTGGGGAGTCCCTCCTTTCCTCAAGCATGAGGAGTAAACATCTTCATTTTTTTAATTGAGACTGAGGTGCTACATGACTGCTTGATGCTTCCATTGAGAAGGATGAGGCAGGTCTTTCACACTCCTGTCTTATTACTCTTGGTCTACACTAGACCCCAGATAGCACACCCTTGTATGCATTCAAATTTCAACCTTTTTGAATGCTGTTAATTTTTGCAGAGCAAATAAAAGGTGACTTTAAAATATGCATATTCATAAGAAATTGAGCCAGTTCAGTTTGTTGGTCAAAACTAATTAAGTAAACAAAATACCAAAATTGACCCTTAAGGTAATCATAAGGCTTTGCTTAATACTTCTTTTTAATGTAGATTAGTTACATACTGGAAGATTTTTTTTTCTCAGTGCTTCTAGGTAAGGAATAATGACAATGTAGACAAAGCAATCATTTATTGAAACAAAATACATTAGCAAGGGCATTGTAGATACTAATAACACTTTTTAAATGAAAGACACCCGGAAAAGTATTCTTGGTTTGGTATAAATAGAATAGGAGAATATCAAATCACAACCATTATTTTTATTTACATTCTTTTTAGGAGATTCTCTTAAGAGTTACTTTAAGTAATCTTATAGCCCAGATTTCTCACTAATTTAAATAATTTATATTGCTTTATCTTATCTTCATATAGTTTTAATATTTGATCTTCTTATCCTTATATTAGACCTAATTTTATATACTCACTATGAAGTTTAATTGTTCATGGAAGTAATCATTGCCTACTATGACTATGATGTATATAATACAAAAATCATAACAACCTCATTTCACATTTTGATTTATATGACCACAGGATATTGTTAATACTAGTATTTTTTCATTGAGAATAGTGGAGTGATTACAGATTTTTGTGATGTAAACAAAAGAGTCTGTACACAGAGATATATGCTCTGGAACAGTTTTATAAGTCTTCATTTAAACTCTGATAAAGCATTATATCTTCAACAGAGAAAGGAAAGAAGTACAAGAAAGAACTTCAGAGAGAGATCAGACATTCTGTCTTGGTCATGGGGAATTTAATGTGATAGGGAGACATTTAAGTAGAGATGTCTGGCAGACAGAGAAAGATAAGAGACCAGACAGAAATAAAGAGGACAGAAACAAGATATACCTCCCTATCAGCACAGACAGAAAGCTGTGGGGAAATGAGACATCTGTGATTATAGGGAGGTCAAAAAGCTGAGAAAAACTAAGGAACATAAATGAACAGTGGCGTCCATAAAACAGCCAGTTTTGGTGTTAATATCATTTGTATAGCTTTTTGTCATTTATGCAAAGCCTTCATGTGCATTATGCAATGGTAGTAATGCAGGAAGAGTGATGATCATTGCTATTTGGCAGAAGTCAGTGGTCTGAGCGATTAATTGAGTTGCTGTGCGTCTAATAGGATGGAAACATCTCCTAAAACACCCCAGACCATCTAATCAAGATACATAATGGAAAGGAATAGATTTGAATAAAGGTCCTCCTGCAATTTTCTTTATTGATGTTTTCTACTTCCCCAGCAAAGACAAGACCTATCTCATCAGGTTGTCTGTACATCAGAGTCTGCTTCTCTGAGTATCTACATTGTAACCGATTGTTAGATCTCTCCGTGTTTCTGGGTGAGTACATCCTGTTTCCAAGTCATCTAAACTATCAACTATGATAGTTACAGAAAATACTTAAATGGCAATTAGATGCCTTAGAAACAATAAATCAATTACTATTCACAACAACTCATGAGTTAGAGCTATTATCATTTGCATTTGATGGATGAGAAATGGAGAGAAGAGTTAAAACTAATAATAAGTCCTAGAAATGGCTTTTGAAACTAAGCTGCATGGTTTCATGTCTCTATATCTGCTACTGAACAGTGGTTCTAGAAAGTGAGAATAAGTACTGTTAAATAGTGCAATGCTTAATTTGCTATAAGACAAGGATTCCTTTTTTATGAAAGCAAATACTAAATATGCCTTTTATGATGGGTCAATTCCAACTGTCCTGAGACAACTTGACCTGTTTGTTGAAAAGGATATCTGATTTCTGTTCTTTATCCTTTACACAATGACTTAAAACAGGTCAAAGAACTATACATAAGTCAATGCCATAAAACTTTTACTCATAAGAATGTGTACCTTCTAATACAGCACATAAAAATCATTATAATGGAATAAAAAAGTATTTAAATTTATTAAATCAACAGCATTTGTGTGGCAAAAGATGCTATAAGAGAGTATTAACACTTCCTACACAATGAGAAAAAAAATCTGCCAATAAAATATCAGATACATGCCATGTAACCATCAAAACGTATCTGTGGGCAAAGGTGTTTGCCACCAAGTTGATATCCTGATTTGGATCCCCAGATCCACATGACTGAAGAAAAAAAATAGAGTGCTTCAAGCAAAGTTTGTTACATGATGAAATCCTATCTCAAAACAAAAAACAAAAAACAAAAACAACAACAAAAAAAAAAGCGGGGAGGGAGGAAGGAAGGTAAAACAATCCTCTTGTGCACAGTAAATGCTTGTCACCTGAATTGGCTTAATATAATGCTGATTGACCAGTATTCATGCAGGAAGTATAGGCAGCACAACCAAACTAAGAATGATGGGAAGGAAAATGGCAAAGTCAGGGGTCACCAGCCAGATGCAGAGGGAGCAGGAAATGAATGTGCCATGCTAATAAAGGTACTGCCATATGACAAAGCATAAATAAGGAATATGGATTAATGTAAAATGTAAGAGCTGGTTAGTAATAAGCCTAAGCTATTGACTGAGCATTTATAATTCATATTAAGCCTCTGAGTAATTATTTGGGAACTGGTGGGTGGGAGAGAAATATCCATCTGCATATGATGTTCTAACATGTGGCCAAAATTTCCACATAAAACCTGACAAAGCTTAAAAAAGCATCCTAGACACAGAAGAACAGAGCCAAGTACAGTTTCTTAGTAGCTGCCTTTTCTCCAGTGGTCTCTCTTTGCTGGCTATAAGCAGAGGTATGGCTCTTTTAAGAGCTAGCTTGCTAGCTTCCTGGCTCAGTCCTAGAATTAAAAATAGGCAGCACTTTTAAGAGGCCCTGCTATCAAACACTTATATGGCTTTTATGAGCAGCAGGTGACATGCTACTTAGTGGCAGCATGGACCTAGAAACTTCCCAGAGTTGGGGTGGTAAACATAGCTCCCAGAGATGGTTATAAACATGCCTCTAAAATTAGAGTAGATTCTTGGGAAACTGAGGGGAAGGAGCCAGGACCAGCATACCATAATCTAAGATACACAGCAGTTATTTTGCTCATGCAGACAGAAAAGGTTACAGATACACAGAAAGGATAAATTCAGACAAAAAGAGCCTCTAAATGGGTCACTGTGTGTATAAATAATATATTCAGGCCTGGGAGAGAGAAGAAAAAAAGAACATATATAGTCTTAGATTAAAAAATATAGATTTAAAATAAAGTTCTTAAAAGAAGAATAGAGTAATAAAAATATAATAAGTCATGTAAAAATGGAAAATATACAGAGAGTCTAGACACTGTATGTTATTGTGTTGTCTTCAAACTTTTTGACTACTAATGAATACATGATAATTGTTAGGAGGTATTTGATTATTAAAGCCACTAGATTAAACCAACTGATATATTTTAAAAATATCTTGACTTCACAATTTAAGTCAAAAGATATGTTACTTTGGGAAAGATGTCCTGCTTTTATTTTTACAGAAAATGAGAGTCTGTGGATTCATTCTGTGTTAAGAAAAATAAGGCTTGATTGAAAAAGACCCCCTGAAGAATCTCCAATGGGAACAGATGGCCCCAATGATTCAATGTTTCAGAGTGCCTTTGTTGCAGTTTGCTCTGCAACCAGAACAGCTTCAAGGCTGCTGGCTCTGATGATCCAGCCTCACAGACTACTCCATTCAGGAATTGACCACAAACTTAAATTTTCTCAGGGTCCGTCAAAGATTAGCAGCACCCCTAACCAACAGGAAGTAGGCTAGAGAATGACACACACATTCCCCGAAATAAATTATGATTGTTTGTCATTGTTTAGGGGGGTTGGTTACAAGTTGTTATGGATAATGGTCAGGATAAAAGCTAAACAAGGGAGATTGCATTTGGGGATCTTGTTCTGAAACAAAAAAGAGGGAGATACAGAAATGATAGACTAAAAGAGTAGAGTATTGAATCTACTTTAATGTAAGAAACAACTATTAATCTTACATATTTTACATTATTATAGATTTTGGTTTATTGATACAAATTTAAAGTTAATTCTCTATACTATATGCTTACTTCTACTCTTGTTTAGGATATTATGTTTTGGTTGTGAGCCTAGCCTTTAATGGCTGAGCCATCTCTCCAGCTCATTTAAAAATGTAATATATAATTGAGAAATACAGATTAACAGTCATCCAATAACAAACTTATAGTCATTAGACATGTTTTGAAGGTCATACAGAGATATATTTCAGATATATAGGTAATATTCAAACACTTCAAAGACCTAAAGAATATGGCAATTAAAATATTTTAAGAACTTAGATGCTTCTCAAAAGTGAGACAAGTCTGCTCCTGGTAGCACCAATTACTTCAAAGAGGAGGATGGGCATCGAAGAAACTCCATATGGAATTTGTTTTCTTTCTGGCAAAAGCTAGCCAAGTAGGCAAAGACACTGTCCTCAGTTGCTGACAGTTATTTCCAAACTGGACCCACTGGACACAAAAAGGTGACTGCCAAACGTTGGCAATACAGCGTAGGACACTCCTTCAATATTCCCTGTTTCACAGCAAAGTCTGTTAGATATTGGGCCTGTAGGCCAAAGATAGATATCCCAATGTTACAGAGGAACTTTGGGTGACTGTCCAGGCAGCCTGATGTCCCTGTCACTAGGTAATATTTCATCTTTCTAGAGTCTTTGATAGAGTTACAGACTAGATAGTCTTAGTTATAATTTTTCTTCATTATAATTAAAGAGAAAATTTGGCATAAATCTTTAGACTCACCAAGATAGGATGGACAATTAAATATTTTCTTTGATTTTATCAAATATAAATAGACTGGATATTGTAATTGTAATTCATACTTGATAACTCTTTTTGTTGTATGTAATTTTACTATGTTAAAGTTAAAACCTTCCTTTTTAATTAGACAAAAAGAAGGAAATGCTGTGGGATAATCCTCTTGTACATTGTAAATATTTGTCACTCAAGTTGATTTAATAAAACATTGATTGGTCATTATCCAAACAAGAAGTATAGGAGGGGTAACCAAACTAAGAATGATGGAAAGAAGGACAGAGCCAAGGCCTCACCAGTCAGATGCAGAGGGAGCAGGAGATGAATGTGTCATGCTAATAAAGGTGTCACCAATTGGCAAAGTATAAATAATGGACATGGTTAACTTGAAATGTAAGACCTGGTTAGTAATAAGTCTGAGCTATTGGCTGAGCATTTATAATTTATATTCAGCCTGTGTGGGTTTTTTTTTGGGGGGGGGGCAGGAATGGGCAGTCAGGACAGGAAACCTCTGTTTATATAAGTGAGAGAGTTTACTTTGTGATAAGTTTTACTTTTGATATGAGGAAGATTTCAGAAATATGAGAACAGTTTGACTCAAGATAATTCAACTAGAAACATTTGAGCCATTGAACTAGACATTTCACAAAAAGAACACATCTGTGAACATGTAATTTTTTAAAAGAAAAAAGTTATAGGGAATTTTCTGTCATTATCATGAATGTGGAAGCCATAAGGGAAATGATGGTTTTTGTATGTAAAATCAAGGATTCCTGTTTAACAAAAAATTAACAGCTCAAAAGCATTGTTTTTAAAGATGACAAATTATAAGACATCTTTAATAAAGACTACTATCAAAATGCAATAAAACATGAAATATAAATGAGAACAGGTATTAAAAAATCAAGGGGTCCATTAGAAAAATGGGGAACAAGGAGGCAAATAATCAAGAGGATAAATGGAGAATGCTAATGACACTTTACTAATCATAAAAGTGACAATCACAGTAAGGAGCTGTTATCTTATCTCTACTATATTCTATACAAGGTGAAAGTGTTTCCAATGGACAGCATTGCCAGGGATAATACAGAATCTTGAGATAAATTTAAAGAAGGTTTGACTAAATATAAGAGATAACATTTATTTTATTAAATGAAAGTTCTAGGTAGGCACCAGCTCGACTTTTTCATGTAGATGTTGTCTTTAACAATATGACCTTACCTTCAGTCTGTGGAGAGCAATCAATATCCTGGGCAACTCCCTAGGTTGTTAGAGGGTTCCCATGAGTCCTCTTAGGCCAACAGTTTGATTAGATACAACCCATTCCTGGGACTTAAAATTTTATTTGGTGATGAGAGATGTCTTGTTGGAGCTCTGTCTCCTTCCTTATTTGGTGATTCCATTTAAATAACCTCCATACTTGTACATATTTTAGGAAGCTTCTACTGTATTATGTTTCCATATACCCCTCAAATCGCTCTTAGTTTTAGCTGTCCTTCCCCATATTCCCTTCCCCCACTTGTCTTCCATCCATAGCTATCTATTCTATTTCCCCTTCTTAGGGTGCTCCAACCCTTCCCTCAATTGCTTATTCTACATCTGTTCTCCATGGTTATATGGATTATATCCTACTTATCAAAGATTTTTTGAGGTTCTTTTTCTTTTTTTCTTTTATAATTTAATTTAATTTTATGTATCAGCCATGGATTCCCCTCTCCTCCCTCCTCCCTTCTCCTCCCTGCCCTCCCCCCAGCCCATCCCCCATTCCCATCTCCTCCAGGGCAAGGACTCCCCTGGGGATTCAGCTCAGCCTGGTAGATTTAGTCCAGGCAGGTCCAGTCCTCTCCTCCCTCCACCCAGGCTGAGAAAAGTGTCCCTGCATAGGCCCTAGGCTCCAAAAAGCAAGCTCATGCACTAAGGACAGGTTCTGGTCCTGGTCCCACTGCCTGAGAGCCTCCCAAACAATTCAAGCTAATCAACTATCTCACTTATTCAGAGGGCCTGATGCAGTTGGGGGCTCCTCAGCTATTGGTTCAGTTCATATGTTTCCACTAGTTTGGCTGTTTTTCCCTGTGCTTTTTCCAATCTTGGTCTCAACAATTCTCGATCATACAATCCCTCCCCTTTCTCGCTGATTGGACTCCCAGAGCTCCACCTGGGGCCTGGCCTTGGATCTCTGCATCTGCTTCCATTGGATGAGAGTTCTAGCATGACAGGGTGTTTAGCCATCCTATCACCAGGGTAGGTCAGTTCAGGCTTTCTCTTGACCATTGCCAGTAGTCTATTGTGGAGGTATCTTTGTGGATTTCTGGGGACCTCTCTAGCTCTTTGTTTCTTCCTATTCCCATGGGGTCTTCATTTATCATGGTCTCTCTTTCCTTGTTCTCCCTCTCTGTTCTTGAACCAGCTGGGATTTCCCACTCCCCTAAGCTCTCTTTCCTTCCACCCTTGCCCTTCATTACCTGCCCCCTTCACATCCAGTTTGCTCATGTAGATCTCATCCATTTTTCTGTCATTGGGAGATCCCTGTGTCTTTCTTAGGGTCCTGTTTTCTAAGTAGCCTCCCTGGACTTGTGAGTAGCAGTCTAGTCATCCTTTGTTTTACATCTAGTATCCACCTATGAGTGAGCGCATACCATGTTTTTCTTTCTGAGTCTGGGTTACCTCACTCAGGATGATTTTTTTCTAGATCCATCCATTTGCCTGCAAACCTCATGATGTCATTGTTTTTCTCTGCTGTGTAGTACTCTATTGTGTATATATACCACATTTTATTTATCCATTTAACAGCTGGCATTCACATATAAGTAAAATCATATCTTATCTTTTTTGGGGGGTCTTGATCACCTCACTCAGAGTAATTTTTTTCTAGTTCTATCCATTTACCTGTAAATTTTATTCCATTTTTAAAAAAATAATTGGGTAATATTTCATTGTGTAAATGAACCATGCTTTCTTTATCCATTCATCTAATGATGGACAGCTAGGATATTATGAATAGAAAGGCTGTGAACATGGTTGAGCAAAAGTCTCTGTAGTAGAATTTAGTTTCCTTTGAGTATTTGCCTAAGAGTGGTATAACTATATCTTGAAGTAAATATATTCATAGCTCTCTGAGGAACAATCATACTGATTTTCATAGTGCCTATACATGTTTGCACACCCACCAGCAATGAATAAGTGTTCCCCTTACTCCACGTACTCACCAGCATGAGCTATCATTTGCTTTATTGATCTTGGCATTCTTACTGGTATACGATGAAATTTTAAAGTGATGTTAATTTGTATTTCCCTCATGACTAAGAATTTGTTAAACATTTTCTTAACTGCTTCTCAGCCATTTGTGTTTTCTCTTTTGAGAACTCTGTATCTAAATCTGTACCCAGTATTTTAATTGAGTTTCTTGATGGTCACTCCTACTGATTAGTCTTCAGTATACTAGAAGGAACTCTATATGCTACTGAATGAGAAAGGTAAACACCAACCCATATATAAAACCTTCAGTCTAAAATGGTGACCTGTGTTATAGTTGTGCTAGTGCATTAGTAGCACAAAACTTCTTGAACTAACCAACCAATGTATGTTTGGATTTAAGACCTACTCTATGAAATAAAAGCCATCCCTGAAACAGCTTGGGTGGTCAAGAACCTTAGACCAGATAGGACAGGGACCTAGGGGAAACCCAAATACTAATGTTCTGGCAAATGAATGTAGTAATCAAATGACTCTTTATAATATTCTATTATACTCATGGATCAGTGTCTTTCTCAGCCATCATCAGAGAATCTTCCTTGCGCAGTAGATGGGAGTAAATACAGAGACTCACAGGTGGACAAGGTGTAGAGAGTAACAGAGTCCTTGGAACACTCAGTCCTAAGTGGGATGTCTCTATTACATCCCTGTTTTCTGGGTCAGGGAACTCTGTGGAAGAGAAGGCTGAAATATTGCAAGAGCCAGAGAGGATGGAGGGAACAAGGAAACAAGGCCTTCTAAACACAGCAGGAACACGGCACACAAAAATTCACAGAGACTGCTAGCATGCACAGGGCCTGCACATGTAGGGGCCTGATAGTGTCTAATCACTGAGAATGGAACAGGACACAAGCTCACATTCTTAATACAGAAACTATCTCCTACAGTTGATAGCAACCCACAAATGAAACACTTGTTTTCTCTAATGGAATCTGGCTGGGTATACAACCCACACTTAAATACCATGCCTCGGGTCTTATACTAGATACCCAACAGAAAATGAACTTATGAAACTTTTGGACGTATTTCTTTTTCTTTCTTTCTTTCTTTCTTTCTTTCTTTCTTTCTTTCTTTCTTTCTTTCTTTCTTTCTTTCTTTCTTTCTCTCTCTCTCTCTCTCTTTCTTTCTTTCTTTTTTCTTCCTTCCTTCCTTCCTTCCTTCCTTCCTTTCTCTTTCTTTTGTTCATTCTTTCTCTCTTTCTCTTTCATTCTTCCTTCCTTCTCTTCCCTACCCTTGCCTTTCTTCTTTCTTTTCTTCCTTTTTCATATACCTTTCACTTATGTATTATGATTTCTGATCATGTGTGTTTAGGGGATTTCTGTGCATGTCAATGCATATGTTACATCTATATGTGTTTCTTGTGGTTTTTCCTTGACTACTTGCTTTTATATTCATTTATTTTGTCTTATTGGGGCTTTTTAAATTTTACCTTTTTTCTCTCTCTTTTTAGATTTTCAGATGCATGCTTGTTTTCTAATGAGAAAAAGCAAACGGGGATCTAAGTTTGAGTAGGTGAAGAGATGGGAAGGATTTGAGAGAATTTGGTGGAGGAGGGACCACAATTAGAATATACTGTTTGAAAAAAATCTGTTTTCAATAAAATGTAAAAGGAAAGTGATGTTTATATTTTCTGACTCTGCCCCTAGGGTGATGTGAATAAATGTCTACTGTCACCTCTCATAGGGAATTAAGAAAAGGCCAAAAATTAAAAAGGATGCTACCAAAGTCCTACTGGTTGAAGCAAGTTTATTTGCTTACTTACAGGAGTATAGATGAGAGTTACTCAAAGGAAAAGAAATGACTCTAAGACATTCTCATCACCAAATCAGTCACCTCAGCTTGACTGACAGCTCATAGAAACTACATCTCTGGACCTTGGTGCACAATTTGCAGGAAGCAAGACCATTCAGAAATTGTCTCCTCTGGCAGTTCAGCTGAACTGGGTCTCCTTCTCAGTCCTTACTGCTTAGACAAGCTTAAGAAGGAATGGGTCTGTGCATCTCACCAGTTTAAAGGAATTTCCTGAAGCTTCTGAGTTATTGAGTTATTGACTTCTTGAATCTGAAGCATCCTCCCTCTTTATCTATCTATCATCCATCTATCATCTATCTATCTATTTACTTTGAGTCTTAAGGAGCTTTTCTCTGTCATGGAATATTTTACCTCCCTCTTCAAAGTCCTAAAGGTTATAGTGAGACCCTCCAACACCTACATCCTCAGTGCCCTCCAACTGTAGAACAGATTGGCAGATGTTCCATCCTGGGCCAAAATGGCCAAGAAAAATCCTTCCTGTCCTTTCAACTTTCAGGCAAGGCTTACTATGATTCACTGTGACAAGAAAACTACTGACTTTTCTTACTCCTTTCACCTCCAAGTTAATATTACTCCAGCGACCGAAAAGCAGACAAGAAGACCACTCCCCACCTGCTAAGCTTCTGTCTGTAGGGCTGTGCTTCTAATGAAGCAGGCCAGGACAGCAGGTCTGTAGGTACCATTTCTTCTGATCATTATATAATCGAGTTATCTACACTGGAGAGCACATTAAGACCCAAGTGCTACACTATGTGCAGAGACTGGAGAGATGGCACAAAAAGCAGCCCTGGGTGTAGCTAGTTCAACCTATGGAAAACACAGCTCCAAAGCTCAGTGAAAGAGACCTGATTATCTGAATGGGACTAAGGAAATTTAAGCCTAAGGATCTTATTGAATACTCAGCTTCTCCTAATTAAGTGCAGGGAGATAAGCCTTGTTTGCTAGAGGGAAACTGACAAAGAAGAGCTCTTGAGGATCAAACAGACCGCTTAGAATGACTTTACAAACTACTCCTGCATAATTTACTCTAATAGACTTCTGTGTTTCAGGGCAACCGAGTCATCAGATAGTAACAATTGCAGACAAAGAGGAAAAGTATGAAACTAACTGAAGTGAGCAGGCCAAGAGACCAGGGGAAGAAACAGGGAGGAGCCTGCTCAAACCACTGTTACTGCATCACCCTTGAGACTGTGACCTCTGAGGGTCCTGCCAGGTTATTAACATTACAGGAGACATGAGCTTTTCCAAACTTTGATGACTTTCACTGCATTATCTGAATCCCAGAAGAAACAAGAAATGCACTCACAACAAGCTTGGATGGGAAGAGGTAGACTCACATCCAGAGTAGCTCCCACACTTTACCAAACTGACCAACTTTCATTAGAAAATTGTGGCACTTGATGAGGAAAGAGCACGTGACACAATGACAAACGGGAAAGTGGGCAAGAGGAATGGCTTATAGCAATGAATAGTTTTAGCCATCTGGAGTGAGGTGACCCAGACCCCAGAGAACAATTATTGTGTATTTTCTCTTAAATGTGGCTGTTGTTTAAAGCTACAGATATGAGTCTCAATAAGAACAACTGCAAACAACTGCAAAGGTTAGATAGCTAGTATGGGACAGGGGGAGGGGGTGCACAGAGAGTTTTTCCAAGGATGGAAAACAGAGCATAATGCTGTAAAGAGATACAGGAGAAAATAGACTAGAAGGATCAAATGCGGATGGATGGGGGAGAGCAGGGTAGAGGAGGGATTATGAGGAGGGACAGCTAATACTGAAGGACTTTTGACAAGCCGTATGGAAACTTCTCAGGGTAGAAACATCCTGACAACAAATTACTTGAGGGAGACTATCTACATGAAAAGGGAACTCTGAAAAGCATCCTTTTCTTTGCACCTGTGTCTTGCTGTATCTCAGGAAAATCCTAAGTCTTTAAGCTGTGGCCTCTTCTTTGCTTTCAGGGATAGAGCTAAGCTTCTGAGATATAATTTGCTCCATGTTATTGAGATTTTAAAAACACACAGGAATAATTTTGGGGTTTTTTTGGGGGGGGGAGTTGAGACAGGGTTTCCCTGTGTAGTTTTGTGCCTTTCCTGGAACTCACTTGGTAGCCCAGGCTGGCCTTGAACTCATAGAAATCTGCCTGGCTCTGCCTCCTGAGTGCTGGGATGAAAGGCATGCACCACTACCACCTGGCAATTTTGGGCTTTTTAAGGAACAGAAAATAACAGAGAAGAGAGAGAAAACCCTCAAAAACACAATGTCCACTCTTGTCACAACTGTGGATCAGAGGGACCCTGTATTAGCAGACTTTTACTGAATTAACAATAAAAGTCATTATCTGTAAAATCATCCAAGAAAAACTTCCTTAAATGTTCAGGAGGAATCTTGTTAAGGATGGGTAATTCCTCCTTCTCTGTCCTTCTGGAAAGCAAATAGATCAAAGATAATGCAATTGAGTTCTGTATGTATCTTAGTAAGAAAATTTCTTTAAGGGGCAGGTGTAAATGTTATTATTGCCAATAAAATGATAAGACTGTGAATTATGAATTAAGATTAGTTTTTGATGTGTTATTTTTTTTTCAGACAGGGTTTCTCTGTAGCCCTGGTTATCCTGGAACTCCCTCTGTAGGTAACTCTGGCGTCAAACACATATATCTACCTATGTCTGCCTCCTGAGTGCTGGGATTAAAGGCATGTGCCACCACTGTCCAGCAGATTTTATTTTATTTGAAACAAAAAATTTATATTTTACAGAAGAATAAACTTTATTTCTTACATTGTTTAGATAAACATTCATTCTATGTCATCTATAAGTTAAAGTTTATTTCTTATTGAATCTTCAAACATCCATATGTGACGTTGTCTAAAAAGTTATAGCTAGTTTAAAGATTGGTGTGAAGTAAATTCTTTAATTCCTTAAGCCTGGCACCTGTACAAGGATGTTTGACTGTAAAATTGACCTTCCCTGCAATAGGTGACAAAGTCACAAAAAAGAAAGAATAGACACTTGTCATCAGCAGGAAGATGCTATTGTAAGCCAGTGCCACTGGAGTGGGTCTTTAGTGTGATTTTTTTTTTTTTAATGAAGTTAGAAATTTCAGTGTCTAAAACTCTTGCTTTCTAGCATGGCCCTGTACACATAAGCATTCTGTAACACAAATAGCAACTCAAGGAAAAAAAAATGAAAACCACCAACACCAACACCAACAACAAAACACAGTCAATTAACTGCTAGAAAAAAGAAAGTGGGTTGTGACTTTAATTCCACAAGTGCATTCCTCTTATTTGTGGAAGCATCCCATGAGCACCAGGATGTCACATGTACTGCAGATGAATTCCCTGCCAGGTGCTTTGTGGTGAGCAACAGCCGGCCTGGAAAGTTAGAGGAGCAGTTAAGGGCTTAACGCAGAAATTAAAGTGGCATGGCACCATGGCTGATCTGTGGGGAAATAAGTGAATAGCAGATGGAATAGAGCAGGGAGCTACAGTCAAAGCTGTGTGGCCATCAGAAATCCAGGGAATGCACTTCCACAAAGCAGGAAGGAAAACCAACCCTGGTAGGCTGTGGGAAACACATTGTATCAGTCAGTGCCCAATCCCCATGGGGAATCATGTGAAGACTTTCTCCATTGGTTATCTTGGCATATCATTGTGAAAATAAATGGACATAGGTTATTGGGTATTTTTTAATGTTTTAAGTGTAGGTGACCCTCTGCTCAGTCTTGGGGAAGGTGAATAGAAGCAGTCCACATACTCAAGCATATTCCAATAGTCATGTCATAACTTTCACATGACTATATTATATAAACACAGGCATTATTTCTTTAGCTATGTAGTTAGACCAGCACTATTAGGAATAACTCTCATTGTAGCATAACCCAGAAATTCTGGAATATCATAGCCATGGGGACAATTTGTCTATCCTCTGTCTATCTATCTATCTATCTATCTGTCTGTCTGTCTGTCTATCATCTACTATCTCTATCTATCATCTATCATCTATCTACCTATCTATCTATCTATCTATCTATCTATCTATCCATCTATCTATCAACAACTGAAGTATATGAATGGCTGTGATTGAATATTTCATTATTTGATTGTTATAGTGTAAATTTTTCCTCAGTTCATGACATAACCACAAACCATGACCATATGACTGTCTCATTTAAAGGAATAAGCAAAGCAGTGGAGTAAAGCAGGCAGTTTGGACAGTGACAGAGCCTCTTCTTCCTGGCAATTGCTTATTGTTGATATAACACTGGGGAAAACTGTTAACTTTATACCACCAATCATCCTGAGTTCTGTGAGCTACACGATAAAAGACATTCCAAAACAATTGTAAAATAATTAGAAGTGTATTTGTAACTTGATAATTACACTTGGTGACATGTGAGATGGTTTCTGATCTTGACAGAAACAGTTTAGTAAGAAATGAGAAAAATGTCTGTTTTCAAACAAATTCTTAATAAACTATATTGGAATTATTCATTTAATTAAGCACAGGTTTATGAATCACAGAATAAAATTGGGAATTGCAATGATTTGTGGATATATATTTTAATTATTAATTTTATTTTTATTACTCATGTGCTAAAAACTCCCTATGATAAACACACTCACACTCATAGTAGAATCAAAACAGACAATAGATATGGTCATTTATATTTATTTTATTAATGTAATATGGAAATAATAGTTTCAAGTTTTACTAAAAAATGTTCTTCAGAATGTACTGACCAAAATACCTATGGTATTTAGTGCAAAGCCTTTTCTACATTACCTGTGGATTTTGTCATAAGAGCTGTGCAGAACCACAGCTGACCACAAGTGTCTAGGTAGAAAGAGACCTTGAGTATTTCCAAAAGTCTGGGTCCAAAGGTGACCCTTTCCCTTCTGATATGGAAGGAAAGTTGATATCCAGAATTTTCTCAGGTGTACTTTATGGTCAAATGTTCTCTTCCTATTATGAAATGTGAGAAGTGTTGATAATTTAATTGAGCAATAAAGTTTTCACTTAGGTGTTATAATGAGCTGGCCATTTGCACTGTCTGTGATCTTACTTTCAAATATTTAGTTTCAACTCTTTTCACACTGTGGGTAATGTGATAAAATTGCAATTAGAATTTATTTTAGCAAAACTCTTGAAAGAAACAATGCAGGGGAAATATGTACTTCTGAGTACATATTTCTGAGTCACAACTGTTTACTCTAGATGTATGAACCTTAAACCTCATGTATGTTTATGCTTACCTGTATCAGAGGTGTTAGTTTTACTTTAGCTTGCTATTTTATCTTAGTTTAGTTTACTGCATACACGCATTTTACAAATAAAAAAGGAAAGTGGATAGTAATTATTACATGTGATGTTAATTATGATGACATTGAAAAATCTCCTATTCAGTCAGCCAATTAGAACAGGGAATGTGCATGCAGTAGCACACAACCACACAAGAAATTGAGTGGTTGTTCCCTTTAAGCCTGCAGTTCAGCAAATAATAAAAAAATTGCTGGGAGACTGAGTAGTGATGTAATTGCTTACCTACAGAAAACAGATTTCCTCAGCAATGGGCATAACTAGTCCGAAAAAGAAGGTAGTGAAAATATGCAAACTGCAATTGAAAATAAATGTGAGCATGAATATCCACAAACCCACGTCTATATCCTTTCTGTCACTGCAATCTTACTTCCTCTCTCCACCTAGCAACATCACTTCCTCTTTCCACCCAGCTTTATCATTCCTATCTGTCTGTACAGACCTCCAGACTTTTATGGTTAACTAGTGCTGGGATTAAAAGGCATGTGCCACCATCCCTGGCTCTGTTCCCAGTGTGGCCCTGAACTCACAGAGATCTGGATGAATCTCTGCCTCCTGAATGCTAGGATTAAGGGCATGTGCCACCACTGTCTGACCTCTATGTTTAATATAAGGGATGGCTTTTTCCTCTGATCCCCAGATAAGCTTTATTGAAGTGCACAATATATATATATATTATATATATATATAACCACAATGTTCAGTTTCATAAAAGTTAAGAACAAATTCTGGAAATTCATACAGCATCATACTGAGAACTTACATTATGCTACACACTTAAAATTCATTGAATATAGATCTCATATTATGTTTGTTTTATAATTACAAAATATAAATCCAAAGTGTCATAATAAAGACATACAACTATAATAATTATTAGACATTTAACAAATAATTATGTAATCTATTAAATCTCTCTTGTAGAGGTTTAGTTAGAGAGAGAGAAGATAACACACATTAGAGGTTTATGAATTTTCAGCTTGGGAAATTATAGCCATTATTATTAATCCTAAGATGTGTCCACTAGTTGCCCAAAAAAGATTTCCACACTAAATTTAATGTTCTTAGTAAAGCTACAGTTAGATTCTGGTTATCTGAGACAGAGTCCTCTAAACAGTACCACAAAACCTGCAGAATTTCCCCTTATTTAGATGTAGAGACACTGAGCCTCCTCGTGTGTGCTTTCTGCAGTGGCTGAATATTTCTGCACTGTGTCGCCTCACAGACAGGATCCTCCTGTGTAGTAGAATATCATTTTAAGGTGTGTTACTTTTGTTTATGATGCATTTGTTTAACTCTGTGAGGCTGTGTTACTGTGCCTGTGTAAAATACCTGATGGTCTAATACAGAACTGGCCAATAGCAAGGCAGGAGAAAGGATATAGCCAGGCAGAGAGAATATACAGAGGGGGAAATCTGGAAGAAGGAAAGATCAGAAGAAGTAGAGAGATGGAGGAGTGAAGAAGGAGTGGAGTCAGAGA
Organism: Peromyscus maniculatus bairdii; assembly: GCF_049852395.1. NCBI lineage: Eukaryota > Metazoa > Chordata > Mammalia > Rodentia > Cricetidae > Peromyscus > Peromyscus maniculatus. Next base: position 8,424,764 of record NC_134858.1, read on the forward strand.
AAGGGAGGACATCAAGGGGCCAGCTACCCAGCTACACAACCAGCAAGCCACAGTGTAAGAATAAGATTTATAGGAGTAAGGGAACAGGAAAAGCCCTAAGGCTAAAGATTGATGGGATAATTTAAGTAAAGCTGGCTAGAAATAAGCCAAGCTAAGTTCGGGCATTCATAATTAAGAATAAGCTTCCATGTATGATTTATTTAGGAGCTGGGTGGTGGGCTCCCAAAAGAGTAAAAACAACAACAGCAACACTCCTCTGCAGACTGCATGATTGTACATGAGATGCTCATGGAGAGAGATCACTGGAAGAATATTAAAGCTACTCAAGCTTGTTTTGTTTGGATCAGCTGGGTTTCATTAGAGACAATCTACAGGAGGATGCTGAAAACAGCGGCCATCTATTTGAAGGCTGGGATCAGCAATGCTATTTTTTATTTTATTTTTGTAGGACTATTTAGAAGGGAGCTTAGGTGACTGGCTGGTCTTGATTGGCCTTTTATTTTATTTAAATTAGTAAATAATTCCTATCAGTTACTTTTCTCCTAGATAAAAGTGAATACCTGGCAAAGAACTGTCATGGAGGAAGAAACATTGACTCACAGTCCAACACAGCCGCTAAGGCATGGTGGAGGGACCTACCTATTAATGTTCCCCTACATTTTTATTGCAGTGTGTCTCATCAAGTTTCTGTCACATAAAATTTCTTAAATTTAGGGTGGAATTTGGTCACTACAGTGAAGTTTTATTTGGTGTTATAAACACATCCTAAGTAAGACCTGTCCCCAGGCTAGCCTCTTTTGTCACCTTGGAAATAACTCCATTGTATTTTAATGTACATGTCTATATTAGATACTTCCATTGAAGAGTTTGAAATACCTTCAATGCTGAAAAATATGCATCATTGACCTTTCCATCCCAAGTACCTAGTTTATTAAGTGGGCCATGAATAACATTCAATTAATGATGTATAAGAATAAATTTAGAGTGACTCATTTTAGTCAAATATTAATATTTCAGCTTCAATGTGATTAGTGTAACCATAAACATCATGGAAAATTGTCCTATAAGTAAAACAATTGCTGCTAAGGTTGTCTCTATAATCCATAATTAATAATCACTCTGTGTTGCTTTTATAGGATTATACATATTGTGGTATAAATCTCTTTTGTACTTTCCACTATTAGCATTTGACTCACAGAGAATCCAGTAATGCCTTCACCAAGAACCTCTTCTCTACATGCACTCTTCCCTGAACTCAGTTTTCTCTCCTCTCTCATTGTTACCATGGCAAATTTTATGTCTGTATTTAGAAACATCAGGTCAACTATGCCATAAAAACTTTGTTATTGTAGTTCCTATTAAGTTTGCTATTCTCTGTGTTTATTTAATAATAACACTGTTAATTTTGGTCCTCTGGTGTTAATCAACAATTCCTTTGCAATCTCCTAATAGTTATTGAATATCTTATCTGTCATTTTATTTGCCTTACTAATTTTTATTTATGTTGCAGTCTTTAATGAATTATCATCTACATTAATATGAAAATACACATAAATCATGATATTATAGTAATGATATAGTAATCAATTTTTCCCATGATCTGACAAAGATCTCTTCATGAGTAGAAGTTGACGATGTGTAATATTATCATTGAATGATAACATGTATTTTCTGTAATATTATCATTGAATGATAACATGTATTTTCTGTAATATTATCATTGAATGATAACATGTATTTTCTGTTATAATGGGACACAGTTATTTTTATATAAGAAAATGCTCCTTCAATCTTTTGTCTTTGGGAGGTTTTTCCCTCTATTATTCTTTTCTTTGCATTGTCTAATGTGAAACTCATTTTTTGTTTATTAACATCACAAAGAATGACATGGAAATGCTTTCAGATCTGGCAGACTTGGTCACATCTTCATACTAATCTTAAATTGATTAATGATTTATATGAATAATTACTTGTGAGTTAGAATTGACTTTCCCTCAGAAGTTTGAAGGGCTTGCTATATTTTATTCTACATTGTGGCATAAAGGTTAAAGTACATTTAATTTACACTAAAAGAAGATTTCTTTATTATGAAGTTTCTGCTTTTATAGAACATACAGCAATATGATGCTACTTACAAAAGTCAATAGTGTTAGTATATTTATCTGATGACTTAAAATCAAATGTTATGGACATTGAGTGTTGAATTTCACATACTATTTTTGATGTGTCTGTTAAAATTTTGAAAAGACATTCTACTAAGTTCCTCATTCTCCAAATGACTGTATATTGAATTAAGATTCTTTTGGTAGATCTATATTATATAAGATTTAATAATTGATTTTCCATGTTTTATGTTTTTATGCTATACGTTTAAGTGTGCATTTTGCCCTCATTAATTAGCTTTTGTTAAACGTAATTTTTAGAATTTTGGTTCTTAATATTGTATCATTATTAACAATATCTAGAGATTAACTTTATGTATTAAGAGATGATTGTTAGATGAAAAATAAGATAGAAAGGATATGAAGGAGTTTCAAATAAGCCCCAAGACCCTCATATGTCTCCAGATTCAGTATGGCTACTGTCTTCTGGGTAGAGCTCTTTCTGTTAGAGTGCCCTTCATGCTGTCTTGGGAAGAGTATTTCTTTTTTGTTTCTTTCAGTCAATAGTTGCTCAGGACATGCTGTCACATGTCACTGTTCCTTAAACCTGATACAGTCCATGTTCTCTTGGGGACAATAAGAAAAGTCTGCAGGTTTTATGATGTTTCTGGAAACTTTCATCTCACCTTTAAGAATAAGGGTCACTGTCTCTTTTCATAACAATCCCTGTTGAATCCTCATGTATCTTCCTGTTGAAGAAAGATGGGGTATATAAGCGTGGATTGGCATTTTCCAGTCTAAAGATCACTATAATTCTTTTATTTGTTCCTAACCAGCTTCCAATCACCTCTGTGTTTTGTTTCTCATCCATTGCCCTACAAGACTTAATGTTTCTCACTCCTCAATCTATTCAGGACTCTACAACACTTGTGAATTACAGATTTCTCATCCTTTAGAGTCATTTAGTCTTGTTTTTTCTCTCAGCTCAATCATAATTTTCAACTGTTTTTTTATAGCTAATCTTCCCTCCCTCTATATTTGAGATTTTAATATTACTGTAAGAACTCAAATTATATATATATATATATATATATCAGTGTAAGTACACATCTGATTAGTTACATTAGATATGTAAGAGCTTTTTAAAACTAAGATAGTATTGCCACCTCCCTCCTACCCAAGAAAAAGTGTTCACCCTGTTATTTTGTACATTTTAATTAGTGTGTGTCTCTTCATTCTTAACTGCAAAACTCAACAGAACGATCTTTTATCACTATACTATTTTAAGAATTTATATAACTGTGTAAGCTGTGGATAGGTTTTCCTATCTCTCATCCCTCAGTGTAACCATGGACCAGAAGCTAGAGTGCTGTGTTCAGACACATTGCTAAAGAAATCACAACCTCTATCCTGAAGAAGTTTTTTTCTTTGTGATTTCTGTGGAGAGGAATCAAGAAGTAAATGTGGATGACATCATTCCAGAGGGTGACCACAGTGTCAGCCACATAGCAGCTTGGATGGTTATGAGACTACATTTAGATGGAACAAAGATGTTAGAATTTCAGAGCCACTAGCCAGATTTCATGTGTTTGATAGTTTTAGGTCAATTTGATACAAACTAAAGTCATCTGAGAGAAGAGAACCCCAATTTAGAAATTGCACTCATAAGATCAGGCTGTAGGCAAGCATGCAAGACATTTTCTTTTTCTTTTGAATTTTATTCTTCTCTTATACATTTGTGGTTGATATATTGTGAACCCCAATAAACTTATCTGGAAGTCAGAGAACAGAACAACCACTATATTAAACATAGAGGCTAGGCAGTGGTAGCACACGCCTTTAATCCTAGCATTCAGGAGCCAGAGACCCATCCAGATCTCTTGTGAGTTAAAGGCCACACTGGAAACAGCCAGTCATGGTGGCACACACCTTTAATCCTAGCACTTGAGATCTCATGACTTGCTTGGGAAAGTCTTTTATCACAGGAAGTGAGGGCAGGAAGCAGAAAGGTATATAAGGCATGAGGAGCAGGAACTAGAGGCTATTAAGCTTTTAGGCTTTCAACAGAAGTTTAGCTGAGATACATTCGGATGAGGACTCACAGGCTTTCAGTCTGAGGAAACAGGATTGGCTGAGGAGTTGTCCAGGTGAGGTTGGCTGTGGCTTGTTTTGTCTCTCTGATCTTTCAAAATTTACCCCAATAGCTGACACTGAGTTTTACATTTAATAAGACCATTTAAGATTTGTGTTCCATACATTATAGCAGGACTGCAGTTTCCCAGCTGTCTACTCCGTCCAGTTTCTTTTTCTGCTTCCCCTCTTCACCAGACCCACTCCTCCTCTCTCTCTTCCAAAAATAGAAAAAGAAAAGAAAAAATAAAAGAATAGTCCTCTCATGGATATCCACCAAAAATACAATAAGACTAGGCACAAGCCCTCATATCGAGGCTGGATGAGGCAACCTAAAAGGAGGAAAAGTATGCCAAGTACAGGCAAAAGAGTCAAAGACACCTCCACTCCCATTGTTAGGAGGTCTGAAAAAACAACAAGCTGTACATCTGTAACATATGCAGAGGATCTAGCACAGACCATGCAGGCTCCATGATTGCCTCTTTAGTCTCTTTGAGCCCCTGTGAGCCATGCCTAGTTAATTCTGTAGGTCATGTCCTCACCAAGACCCCTCTGGCTTGTACAATACTTCCTCCTCTCTTCTACAAGGTTCAACTGGCTCCATCTAGTGATTGGCTGTGCGTGTCTGTGATGATATATTGTGTACCTTAATAAACTTGCCTGAGGATCAGAGGACAGAGCCAGCCACTAGATTAAACACAGAGCCAGGTAGTGGTGGCACACACCTTTAATCCCAGCACTTGAGATCTCATGCCTTTGTTTGGGAAGCACACATGCCTTTAATCACAGGAAGTAATATGGCAGGGCAGAGAAAGTTATGTAAGGTGTGAGGAAACAGGAACTCACTCTCTTTAGGCTGAGGATTTTGTAGAGGTAAGAAGGCTGTTCTGCTTCATTGATCTTTCAGCTTTCACCCTGATCTCTGGCTCTGGGTTTTTTATTAAAAGACAATCTAGATTTGAACAACACATGTCTTCATCTGCTCCCATCAGTTCCTAGATGACACCTCCACTCCTAGAATTGGTCTAGGCACCTGTCATGTTTTTCTTTCTGGGTCAGAGTTATTTCACTCAGGATGATATATTTGCCTGCACATTTCATATGCCAGTGTTTTTATCAGATAAGTAATACTTCATTGTGTAAATGTACATTTTCTTTATCAATTCATTGGTTGTGGAACATCTAGGTTGTTTCCAGTTTCTGGCTATTATGAATAAAGCTGAAATGAACATGCTTGAACAAGTGCCCTAGTGGTAGGATAAAGCATCCTTTGGGCACATGCCCAAGAGTGATATAGCTGGATCTTGAGGTATATTGATTGCCAAATTTCTGAGGAACCGCTATATTGATTTTCATAGTGGCTGTACTCCCACAAGTAATGGAGGGGTGGTGTCCCCTTTGCTCTACATCCTGGCTAGCATGAACTGTCACTTGTGTTTTTAACTTTAGCCATTTGACAGGTATAAGATAGAATCTCAAAGTAGCTTTGATTTGCATTTTCCTGGTGGCTAAAGATGTTGAACAATTCTTTTAAGTATTTCTCAGCCATTTCAGATGCCTCTGTTGAGAAATCTCTGTTTAGATTTGTATCCTTTTTTTTAAAACTGGATTATTTGTTTTGTTGATGTTTAGTCTTAGAAAGATTAGGGATACAAGGGACATACCTATATATAATAAAGGCAATTTACAGTGAGCCTCTAGCCAACATCAAATTAAATGGAGAGAAACTCAAAGCAATTCCACTAAAATCAGGAACAAGACAAGGCTGTCCATCTCTCCACATCATTCAACATAGTACTTGAAGTTCTAGCTGGAGCAATAAAGCAAATAAAAGAGATCAAATGGATACAAATTGGAAAGGAAGAAGTCCAAATATCATTATTTGCTGATTATATGATAGTATATATACGTGACCCCAAAAATTCTACTAGGGAATTCCTACAGATGATAAAAACCTTTAGTGAAGTGGCTGGATACAAGATTAATTAAAAAATCAGTAGCCCTTCTATACACAAATGACAAACAGGCTGAGAAAGAAATCAGGGAAAGAACACCCTTGGCAATAGCCACAAATAATATAAAATATCTTGTGGGTAACCCAAGCAATGAAAGAATTATATGACATTTTCTTAGTGATTGATGGGGGAAGACCCGGTCCATTGTGGATGATGTCATCTCTGGGATGGTGATCCTGAGTTCTCGAGGAAAATAGACTGAACAAGCCACTAAGCAACAACCCTCCATAGCCTCTACATTAGCTCTGGCCTTTAGATTCCTGTTTTGTTTCAGCTCCTAGCCTAATTTTCCTTAATAATAAACTGTTATGTGGAAGTGTAAGCTTAAGAGGCCCTTTCCTCCCCAGGTTGCTTTTGATCGTGGTGTTTAGTGACAGCAATAGTATCCTTAAATTAAGACAAGTTGGTACCAGGCTAGTGGTGTATTGCTGTGACAAACCTGATATGTTTGGGAAAGATTGTGAAAGGACTTTGGGACTTTGTGCATGAAAAGCCATCGAATATCAATACTTTGGTGATCTGTTCAGTAGAAGCTTGGAAGATAAGAATGTGGAGGGCCATGTGGAAGAAGAAGGGCTGGCTTATGAAGTTTCAGAGGGAAGTTTAAAGACCATTGAGACCATTTGCTATTTTGATTTAAGATTACATGTTTGTTGTTAGCTGGGGTAGAAGAATTGACTATGATTAACAAGATACCAGAACTACTAAAGTGAAACCTATACTTCTCTAGGATACTTGAAGCTGGTCAGCTGGAGTTGAGAAATTAAGGTGATTATAAAGAAACCACCACCATTAAATTCAGTGATATCTTCAGGAGTGTTTCCTAAGAGCACACAGAAGCTGTGTTCCAGAGGCAGCCAAGATTGTACCTCATGTTGGCAACTGAACTTTGTAGTATAAGAGTCACGCATGTGTTCCTGGTTTCAAAAGCATAATGGGGTCATAGAGAGCAGCTAAGGCTTGGCCCAGAATTGAATGGGTTTTGAAGGGAAGTTGAGGTTTGGCACCATGAGGAGAGCCTATAAGAGACTTTTGGTGAAAGTGCAGCCCAGTTGCAGTAGAAGACCCGGCATTTTGGAGAGGCCAGTAACATGGGATGACCACCAGTTAGTGCAGTGGCAGTGGAGTGGACAGGGGGACTCTAGAAGACAAGCTGTGCATACTGCAGAGGGCAGAGATGGAGCAGTGGCCCAAGCCCTTTGGAGGAGCCCAGAAAATTGTGAGTGTAACCCAAATAATGGAACTTGAGGTATTTACACTTTTTGAATTTTGTTTTGCTTTGATTTGGCTGTGACTGTGTCCTAGTTCTTCTGTCTTGAAGTAAAAAGCTATTTAATTTATGTTTGGTTTCACAGGAGCCCACATTGAGAGACTTTGAATTTTGAAAGAGTTTGGATTTACTAAGAGAATGGCTATTTTAAAGAGATGGAACTTTGTTGTAGATATCGCTCTGTATAAATAAAATGCTGATTGGCCAGTAACCGGGCAGGAAGTATAGGTGGGATAATCAGAGAAGAGAATTCTGGTAACAGGAAGGCTGAGGCAGAGAGACACTGCCGGCCTCCGCCATGACAAGCAAGATGTAAGTTACTGGTAAGCCACAAGCCATGTGGCAACTTATAGACTAATAGGAATGGGTTAATTTAAGATAAAAGAGCTAGATAACAAAAAGCCTGCCATGGCCATACAGTTTATAAGCAATATAAGTCTCTGTGTGTTTACTTGGCTCGGTCTGAGTGGCTCCGGGACTGGAAGGTGAGAGAGATTTGTCCTGACTGTAGGCCAGGCAGGAACAGAAAAACTTCAGCTACAGAACTTTTAATGTGTTTGAACTTGCAAAACTGTGGAACATATAAAGTTAATTATATTTTAAAGTGAGATCTTAGGGGTGAATGATAAAGGAAAGGTTACTGCTAAACTGTGTGTTTATGTGTCAAATTGACAAGGGGCCAATTGTGTTGAAGAGTTTTATATCAACTTAACAAAAAATAAAGTCATCTGAGAGGAGGGAACCTCATTTGATAAAATGCAATTTGATTGCAAAGTAATGATTGATTGATATGCAAAATAAAATTTGATAAAACCTCAGTTGGATATATGAATATAAGATCAGACTGTAGACAAGCCTGTAAAGCTTTTTCTTGATTAGCGGTTGAGGAGGCTGTAGCCCATTGTGGGTGGTAACATGCCTGGGCTGATGGTTCTGGATTCCATAAAAAAAGCAGGCTAGCAAGCCAGTAAGAAGCACCCCTCCATGGCCTCTGCATCTGCTCCTGCCTCTAGGTAACTGCCAGGTTTGAGCTCCTAACCTGACTTCCTTTCATGATGAACTGTAATGTAGAAGTATAAGCTAAATAAATCTTTTCCTCACAAAGTTTCTTTTGGTCATAGTGTTTTATCACAGTAATAGTAACCCCAAATTAAGACATCATCCATCTAATAGTCACAGGTTTCTGGGGGCTGTGATGACAGATAGGGCAGATGGAGAGCATCTCATCATCATCTAAAATTCTATTTAGAGCTTAAGGAATAAAGAAGGAAAACATAAAAGGGTTTCTGATCAAAGCCTTTAATCAGCATATACTGTATCTATCTGGAATTTTCTGGATAACATCACCTTATTACATGAAAGAAGTAAACATCTCTCTGTGCTGAGACACTTGTCCAAGATTAGCAAGCAACATTTCCTACATATACAGGTGCTACACACACACACACACACACACACACACACACACACACACACACACACACGGATACAAGATTCTAGCACTTATTCACTAAAATGAAATTTTTAAATCTGTTATCCAATCTTCTACTTTGACTAGAAATGTAACAGAATTATTAAAATGACCTAAAATTGTGAAGTGCATAATAAGAATTTTGACATTCAATTAATCTTACATTATCTTGTGTTCATGATCATTAGCGTGATTGAATACATTTTTAGATATACTGGAATTTGTTTTCCCCATATTGTGTGATTAGATCTTTGATGCAAAAAATTCAAATGCATTTCCAAAATTTTCTACAATGATGTTAAATGCTAGTGAGTAAAGTTAATAGCATTCACTGATTTACCAATAACACTATACATCAACACACAGATTCAATACACAGACATAGATTCAATACACAGAAATTCCCAAACTTGAAAGAATTGGGGTACAGAATGCTTGAGATGCTGTTGTAAAACATAAGATGTGAAATGCCAGTGAACCCGGTGAATATTTCAGTAAAATATTTCCCAAATATTTAAACATATGTTGAATACATAGGGAAAGTTATATGGGGATAGAAATGTTAAAAAAGAAAATTCAAAAGCCTGCTAGAAACAAGGGAAGAACATTTAAATAAGTGACCAAATCCAATTACACTACACTCATGTGTTCTTTAATACATGCATCTTAATTATAAAGAATGTTAAACAGTCAGTTATGGAGAACATTTTAAAGAAAATATGAACCTTTACTATGAACACTGATGTTTAGAAGTAGCTGTGTGAATGTAGAATTAACTTACAAACCCACCTTCTAGGAAGTAAAAAGTTTGCTTTTCAGGTTCTAGGTAATTCCAAATTTATTACTAGTAGCTTGTTTAATATCTCTTGGTGCAGAGAATAAATCACTCAACTGTTACACCTGACTGGACTAAAGAAGTAGATGGCAATAACATCTGTAATCAGAAGTCAGTGTTCTTCCATTCTTTACAATGATAATCTAATGAAAAGGGGTCAGTCTGTGAAATGTTAAATCTTGGGACACTTTGTAGTTACCCCTGAATGAAGCTGTTGAGAAAATTCTTTGGACACCAAACATTGCCATTATGTTTAAATATTATATTTTATCTTATATGCCATAGGTATTTTGTGTAATCAGACATTTCCTATCCTGACCACCTGTTCCAAATACTCAGCAGTGGCTTTCCAAATTACCACACAGAGGCTTATATTAATTATGAATGCTTGGTCTAGCTCTTACATTTTAAGTTAACTCATATTCTTTATTTACACTCTGCCATGTAGCAGTACCTTTATTATCATGGCACATTCAACTCCTGCTCCTCCATGTCTGGCTGGTGACCCCTCTCACTGCCTTGACTCCACCGTTTTATTCCCAGCATCTGATTTTGCTTTCCCACCTAACTTTATTCTGTTCAGCTATTGGCCAGTCAGCTTGTTTATTAAACAAATCACAGGGACAAATATTTACAGTGTACAAAGGGATAATTCCACAACATATCCTTCTTTTCATCAGAGTAAAAAGGAAGGTTTGGACTTCAACATAATAAGATTATATACAACAAAACAGTTATCAAGTAAGAATTACAGAAACAATATCCAATCATCTGCATTTGGCAAAATGAGAGAAAATACTCTATTATCTATCTTATCTTGGTAAGTCCAAAGTTTAACATCTAATTTTTTTTTATCATAGCTACGGAAAACTATAATTATAATTATTTAGTCCTCAACTCCATCAAAGACCCCAGAAGGGTGGAATGTTATCTAAAGACAGGGACATCAGGCTCTCTAGACAGACAGTCACCCAAAGTTTCTCTGCAACTTGGGGTCATCCATCTTTGCCCCACAGGCCTAGAATATTTGACAGACTTTCTTATGAAGCAGGGGATTTTGAAGGACTATCCTAGCCTGTCTTGGCAAAGTTCAGCACTCATCTTTTTTGCATCCAGTTTGGATATCAGGTTATCAGAAGTTAAGGCAAGGGCAGTTTCTTTGCCTACATGGCTAGCTTTTGCATAAAGAAAACAAACTCCATATAGAGTTTCTTCAATGTCCATCATCTTCTTGAAGTAATTGGTCCTGCCAGCAGCAGAACTGTCTCACTGTCAAGAAAAGACTAAGTTCTTAAACCATTTTAAATGCCATATTTCATAGGTCTTCTAAGTGTTTGAAGATTGCCTATCTATCTGAAATGTATCTCTGTATGACCTTGAAAACCTAACTAACATGATTTTAAGTTTGCTATTATAGCTGACTATTAATCTGTATTTCTTAATTTCATATTACTTTTTTGAAGGGGTTTTTTGAGATGAGGTTTCTCTGTGTGGTTTTTGGTGCCTGTCATGGATCTCACTCTGTAGATCAGGCTGGCCTTGAACTCACAGAGATCTGCCTGGATCTGCCTCCCATGTGCTAGGATAAAGGCATGTGTCACCGCCACCCAGCTATATTACATTTTTAAATGAGCTGCATAAACATAATACCCTAAACAAGAGTAGAAATATAAACACAATACAACAAAATGAACTTTATATTTGACCAATAAACTAACATTCATACCAATGCAAAATATCCTGAGATTAATAGCTTTTGGGGATTAAAGTAGATTCAATAATCTACCCTTTTATCCTATCATTTCTATATCCCCCTTTTTAGAATGAGATCCCTAAATTTAATCTCCTTTCTTCAGCTTTTTTTTCCTTATCAGTAACAACTTGTAACCAATCCCCCTTAAATAACAATAAATATCCATCACCCATTTTTTTGGGAATGTGTACATAGTTCTCTAGTCTACTTCCTGTTGATTGAGGGCACTGGTTATCTTCTGGGAAAACCTTGAGAAAATCAAGATAATTGTTAGGTCTTGGCTGGAGTGTTCTCTGAGCTGGATCATCTCATCCAGCAGCTGTGAAGCTATTCTGGATGCAGAATTCTGAGGATACTGTAACAGAGGCATTTTGAAATTCTGAATGACCTAGGCCAACCATTTTCATTGGAGATTTTTTTAGGGGGTCTTCCTCAATCAAACCTGATTATTTCTTAATCCATAATGAATCCTCTAGCTCTCATTTCCTATGTAAATAAAAGCAGAAACTCTTTCCCAAAGTAACATATCTTTTGACTTAAATTTTGAAGTCAAGATATGTCTAAAATATATAAATTGATTTAATCTAGCAGCTTTCATATCCAAGTGTCCTCCTAGCAGTAAAAAAAATTTAAAGATAACAAAATAATATACATAAATCCAGACTCTCTATGTATTTTCCATCTTTACATGGTTTCTTTCCTTTATATTAATTTACTCCTCTTTTTAAGGACTTCTTTATTTTAAATCTATATTTTTAATTTATGACAGTATATTCTCTTTCTCTTCTTTCTTCCAAGCCTATATATATATATACATATATATATATATATTATGTATATATATATATATTTTTTTTAAACACATTATACCCCCATTTAGAGGTTTTTTCTGTCTGAATCTATCCTTACTGTATCTCTGTAACATTTTCTATCTATATGAGCAATAATTAAATAAATAAATAAATAAATAAATAAATAAATAAATAAATAAATAAATCAAACAAACAAAAAAACTGCTGTATAACTTAGATCATGGCTTGCTGGTGCTGGCTCCTCTCCCTCTGAGAGTCCTAGTCTCATGGCAGTGACATCTTTACCACCATCTCTGAAAGCTATGTTTACCACCCCCTACTCTGGGAAGTTTCTGGGTCCATGCTGCCACTGAATAGCATACTATCGACTGCTCATAAACACCATATAAGTGTTTGGTAGTAGGGCCCCCCCCCCCCCCCCCCCCCCCCCCCCCCCCCCCCCCCCCCCCCCCCCCCCCCCCCCCCCCCCCCCCCCCCCCCCCCCCCCCCCCCCCCCCCCCCCCCCCCCCCCCCCCCCCCCCCCCCCCCCCCCCCCCCCCCCCCCCCCCCCCCCCCCCCCCCCCCCCCCCCCCCCCCCCCCCCCCCCCCCCCCCCCCCCCCCCCCCCCCCCCCCCCCCCCCCCCCCCCCCCCCCCCCCCCCCCCCCCCCCCCCCCCCCCCCCCCCCCTCCCCCCCCCCCCCCCCCCCCCCCCCCTCCCCCCCCCCCCCCCCCCCTCCCCCCCCCCCCCCCACCCCCCCCTCCCCCCCCCCCCCCCCCCCCCTCCCCCCCCCCCCCCCCCCCTCCCCCCCCCCCCCTCCCCCCCCCCCCCCCCCCCCCCCCCCCCCCCCCCCCCCCCCCGCCCCCCCCCCCCACCCCCCCCCCCCCCCCCCCCCCCCCCCCCCCCCCCCCCCCCCCCACCACCCCCACCCCCCCCCCCCCCCCCCCTCCCCCCCCCCCCCTCCCCCCCCCCCCCCCACCCCCCCCCCCCCCACCCCCCCCCCCCCCCCCCCCCCCCCCACCCCCCCCCCCCCCCCCCCCCCCCCCCCCCCCCCCCCACCCCCCCCCCCCCCCCCCCCCCCCCCTCCCCCCCCCCACCCCCCACCCCCACCCCCCCCCCCCCTCCCCCCCCCCCCCCCCCCCCCCCCCCACCCCCCCCCCCCCCCCCCCCCCCCCCACCCCCCCCCCCGCCCCACCCCCCCCACCCCCCCCCCCCCCACCCTCCCCCCCCCCCCCCCCCCCCCCCCCCCCCCCCCCCCCCCCCCCCCCCCCCCCCCCCCCCCCCCCCCCCCCCCCCCCCCCCCCCCCCCCCCACCCCCCCCCCCCCCCGCCTACCCCCCCCCCCCCCCCCCCCCCCACCCCCCCCCCCCCCCCCCCCCCCCCCCCCCCCCCCCCCCCCCCCCCCCCCTCCCCCCCCACCCCCCCCCCCCCCCCCCCCCCCCCCCCCCCCCACCCCCACCCCCCCCCCCCCCACCACCCCCCCCCCCCCCCCCCTCCACCCCCCCCCCCCCCCACCCCCCCCCCCCCCACACCCCCCCCCCCCCCCCCCCCCCCCCTCCCCCCCCCCCCCCCCCCCCCCCCCCCCCCCCCCCCCCCCCCCCCCTCCCCCCCCCCCCCCCCCCCCCCCCCCCCACCCCCCCCCCCCCCCCCCCCCCCCCCCCCCCCCCCCCCCCCCCCCCCCCCCCCCCCCCCCCCCCCCCCCCCCCCCCCCCCCCCCCCCCCCCCCCCCCCCCCCCCCCCCCCCCCCCCCCCCCCCCCCCCCCCCCCCCCCCCCCCCCCCCCCCCCCCCCCCCCCCCCCCCCCCCCCCCCCCCCCCCCCCCCCCCCCCCCCCCCCCCCCCCCCCCCCCCCCCCCCCCCCCCCCCCCCCCCCCCCCCCCCCCCCCCCCCCCCCCCCCCCCCCCCCCCCCCCCCCCCCCACCCCCCCCCCCCCCCCCCCCCCCCCCCCCCCCCCCCCCCCCCCCCCCCCCCCCCCCCCCCCCCCCCCCCCCCCCCCCCCCCCCCCCCCCCCCCCCCCCCCGACCCCCCCCCCCCCCCCCCCCCCCCCCCCCCCCCCCCCCACCCCCCCCCCCCCCCCCCCCCCCCCCCCCCCCCCCCCCCCCCCCCCCCCCCCCCCCCCCCCCCCCCCCCCCCCCCCCCCCCCCCCCCCCCCCCCCAGCCACCCATTTTTGCTGCTAGTGCCAAGTCAGGGAGCTGTCTCTTAAAAGCTGTGTTTCCTTTTTGCCACCAGCAAACAGAGTCCACCAGAGAAAAGGCAGCTACCTACCAAGAAGGTTGACTCTGTTCTTGAGTGTCAAGAATCCTTTTTTAAACTTTGTCAAGTTTTATACAGAAATTTCAGGCACACATTGGAACATCATATGTAATTGGATGTTTCCTGTCCAGATCACCTGTTCCCAGATACCCTGGCAGCAGCTTCCCAAACTACCACACAGAGGCTTATAGTAATTATAAATGCTTGATCCAATAGCTCAGGCTTGTTATTAACTAGCTCTTACATTTTAATTTAACCCATATTCACTTATCTATGGCTCTGCTACATGGCAGTACCTTTACTAGCATGGCATGTTCATCTCCTGCTCCTTTCTGTATCTGACTGGTGACTCCTCTCACTCCCCTGACTCCCACACTTCTTCCTTCCCAGAATTCTCAGTTTGGCTTTCTTGCCCTAACCTTATTCTATTCAGCTATTTGCTAGTTCATTTGTTTATTAAACCAATCACAGCTACCAATCTTCAGTGTACAAAGGGATTATTCCACAGCAGTTTTGTCTGAGTCTGTGTACACATGCATGCTTGGTACCCAGAAGAGGCTAGTGGAGTGCCTTCGATAATCTGGAAGAAGATACTTGTGTTCTCTGCTACCTACAAAATAAAGACATACTTATAAGAATTCATTTTTCCATTTCCAAAGTTTTATCTAGAGTCCTTCAGATTCTGGGGAAGAAGGGTTTTCTATGTGTTTTACCATAAATATGTTCATCTAGAAATAGAAAAAATATTGAAAATAAAACCAGTACTAAATATTACATGTGTGGTGGTAATCTAATTGTATTGAAATATTATTTTGATTTGTACTGAAATATTAATTTGATTGTATGTTAATAAATAAAGTTGTCTGGGGGTCAGAGCTATTAGAGCCATAGCAAGAGTGTGGCGGTGGTGTGCACACGCCTTTAATCCCATAGATATCTGTGTGTTCAGGGTCAGAGCTATTAGAGCCATAGCCAAGAGTGTGGCGGTTGGTGGCACACGCCTTTTAATCCCATAAGATCTCTGTGTTGTTCAGGGATACTCAGCCAGCATTGGAGACATATGCCTTTAAGACCTAGGGGGGCTGTACATTCAGACAGTGACGAGGCAGTCATGTGTTTGGGTTTACAACCAATGAGAAGGCAGAACAAACATACTTTAAAAATACGAACCGACAGGAGGTAGGTCTCTTTTCGCGAAGCTGGGACAGCAGGAGGAAGGGTGAGATTTTAGCTCTGAGCTCTGACCTCTCGGCTTTCTCTTTTACATTGTTTCCTGTGTTTCTTATTTAATAAGACGGTTGGTTACATCTAAACATCTGGCGCCCACCCGTGACAAGAATCCATTAAAAACTGCTTGGCTTGGCGGCAGG